>NC_045957.1:87756921-88100098 GCF_010909765.2 Amblyraja radiata
CTCCCCACCTCTCCCCCTCACCCCCCTCTCAGCACCCCCTCTCTCTCCCCCTCACTCTCACCCTCTCTCTCTCCTCCCCTCCTCCCCCACCTTTCTCCCTTCACCCACCCTCCCTCTTCTCCTCCTCTCCACCCCCCTATCCCTCTTGCCCCTCTCTCTGTGTCTCTGTCTCTCTCTCTGTCTCTGCCCCTTCTCTCTCTGCCCTCACTCTCTAACCCCCCCCTCCCTCTCTAGATGTGACTGCAAGTTGGGGGCTATGCGTAAGTAGATAGGGTGGTTATGGGATAAAAGGAGCACATTAATAATATTAATATAATATCAAGGGTAATTAGCGTGAGTGCAGGGGGGGGTATAGTTAGTGTGTGTGACGCTGCATGCTGCCTCCCCCCCCACAACCGCACGTTGGGGGAACAGACCCAATGGGTCTGCACTTGGTCTAGTTCATTCATATATCTGTCAAGCCAGAATCATTTTTTCATTGAAATATATCTGTTTTGGTCCAATTCCCACACTGATCAAATTCACCCTTCAAATTCCTTTCCAGATTTTTTGTACAGCAGCTGTAGTTGCACTGAAAAACAAGGATTGCAGTGACTTTTACTTCAACTTTATTGATTCAAATGCTTCATCAGATGTCTGCAAGCAATGGAATTCTGAGAGCTATCCAATTGATACCCATTATAATCCATACTCTGCCCCAATGGATCTTGACAGGGTAAAACAAAATATTTTACATAATTTGATTATACATTGCCTTTGTTCCAATGAATATTAGTCTGTTAAAAACAGGTTCAGGTTTACAAAAAAAGACACACAGCCCTGGAGTAACTCAGCAGGACAGGCAGCATCACTGGAGAATTGGGTAGGTGACCTTTCAGGTAGGGATTCCTCTTCAGACCCTGCGTCTGAAAAAGGGCCCCGAACCAAAACGTCATCTATCCATGTTCTCCGGGGATGCAGTTCGGCCCACTGAGTTATTCCAGGGCTGTGTGTCTTTAAACAAAAAAAAATTCTAGTCTGTGTCATAGCATTAAGATTTTGGAAATGTATCTTCTGATCATTCAGTGATGGCTTATGCTGGAAAGGGCGATAAATTATTTTATGGTAAAATTGGGATAAGCTTTGGTCTTGTGAGCTGCCAGCAGCATTGACTGCCAGGATTCCCATTAAAAAAGCATTTAGAGGGATGCTATTCTCTTGTAACAATCACATGAGTGGAGAACAGAAATACAGTGTTTGCTAATCTCCCCATTGTGCCGCAGTTTACTGATTCATTGAGAACTTTGCTGTTGGTATGATGAGAAAAGCTAAAAAATAACAGGACTTAAACAAACCTCTCCAAACTTTAAGAGTTAGTCCAGCTGACTGCTTTCTTCTCAGAGTTGTTTTGCATCCTTTATTTTTGCTTTACGTTTAAGATTGGGTCCAGGGAGATTCATATTTTCCTGTGCCATTGCAAAAGAATTTCTATAATAATTAACCAATTTCCTTAGATGGTTGGTGAGATAAATAGAAGAGTTAAAGCCCTGTCCCACGGTACGAGTTAATTCCAAGAGTTCTCCCGAGTTTGCCCTGATTCGAACTCGGAGATTTACGGTAATGGCCACTCGTCGGTACTCGGGGCTCTCGTGGACATTTTTCATCATGTTGAAAAATCTTCACGAGTCTTCCCGTGCTTACCTGCCGTCAGCGAGTCTTCCCGAGTACCTGCCGTTAGCGCTAAGTGACGTCCCCGAGTTCCGACGTACCCGCTACGTTCATTCTCCATGCTTACCATGAGTTTGATCTTTTTTTTAACTCGGGAGAACTCTTGGAATGAACTCGTACCGTGGGACAGGGCTATTAAGGGCATTTCCCACAGCAATTTTTTTCGGCGACTACCAGCATAATTGACTGACGTATCAGGTCACCGAAAAATTTGCGGCGTGATGACGCGGTGTATTTTTAAGTGTCGCAACATTTTTTTTGTCGCCGCTGGATTTTGAAATGTTTAGAATCTTTTGGCGACACTGATATGACCCCGGCAGTCGCCGAAAAAATTGCCAGTGGGACAGGCCCTTTAGGTGTTGTTGAGACTTCAATATATAACAGTTTTGAAGAAAAAAGCAAACAGCACATCATCTTGAATGTATTAATATGCCCCAAGTTTACATCATTGCAAATTGCATTGCCTCCGGTTTTGGAATCGTATTAGAAAAGTTAATCAAAGAATATATGAATCATAGGAACAGAATTAGGCCATAAAGCCCAGAAAGTCTAACCCGCCTTTCAATCATGGCTGATCTATCTTTCCCTCCCAACCCCATTCTCCAGCCTTCTCCCCATTATTCCTTACACCCTTACTAATCAAGTATTTGTCAATCTCCATTCAGAAATCGTTAGAAATAGTTAGGAATCCTTGTCGGCCACATTCAGGAATAGTGAAACAAATTTGAGTCCAGATGGTTTTATTATTCAGTCTTCCTCCGGGCTTGCCTCAAAATTGTTCACCCATTTAGGTGCATTATACAGCCTCTGTGTGCATTACCAGTGTACACTGAGGTGATGTGCAATAAGACAGACAAACCCAAGTTTTACAAAAAGGGTTTTGGGTAGTTTTCCTCCTTACTCACGTGTTGAAAATTTACCTGAGAGGTCACCCTCATCAGCTGGTTATAGAGAATGCAGCAGCTGCTTTGCTGCTATGAAGAATAGCAAGGCAGTCAGAAATGAAAAGAACCCTCTCTACAGCAGCCTGGAAGCAGCTGCACGAAAGACTCCCACAAAAGTGAAAAAACATAAGGAAGATATTTTGGGACATCCTACAATACCATAAGAGAAGTGCTGAGCAGAATAGTCAAGGATAACCTGCAGAGAGGAACACGTTGATGGAACATTGCTAGCCCTTTCATTCACTTTCACATCGAACATAGGACAGCACAAGACAGGAACAGGTCCTTTAGCCCACAATGTCTATGTAAAGACTAACTAATATCTGCCTGCACATAATCCATATCCCTCCACTCCCTACATATCCACGTGTCTACCCAAAAGCTGCTTAAAAGCACTAACATATCTGCCTACATCACCACCCGTGGCAGTGCATTCCATGCAATCATCACTCTCTGTGTAAAAAACTACTTGTTAATCTATTGTGGAAGTATTCCCTGATTTTGCTGTGAGTGGGGCACATTGCATCTGTAGCACCCAATTTCAATCGGTAAATGTGGAAATGGATGCTGGGCATCAGATATCACCACTGAATGTGCTTTGATATCAGAGAGACATTGGGCATTGTATCATGAACAGCGCTGGATAATTCCCAGATGGTCACTGTTTGACCTGGAAAATATCTGTCATATGCAAATTGTCTTTTATGTGCAATTCGCTAATTTTTAATCAGGTGTGTCATTTTGCTTAATTGCACATAGAAAAATGATATTTTAACTGGAAAAACAAATATGATATAAGAAATCAGCTTGACATTTCCATTTACGATTGAATAAATGTTTGTTTCTATATTTCCGCTGATCAGATTGTGGCTGCACGTCAAAGGGCTCGATATTTACGATTAGCTCGACCTCCAACTCCAGCACAGCTGAAAGAGGCCAAAGACCGTATGAGAAAAGAAAACCTCATTCAGCAGACATTACAGTATTTAATCTTTTGCTTTAAAAAAAATTGTCCTATTTATGAAACTTTTAATTGCTTAGCTACGCATAATTAATGCTTCCTTTTCCTTCTCACTAATCATTCTGCTTTTCTTACATGTAACAGTTACCCTTTCTTAACGTGTCATTATTTTCCCTGTTGCAGAGAATTTGTGCTTTACATTGTTATGCTGATACTACTGCTGTTGATAACATTTGGTAAATTTTCCAAAGATGAATATCGCCTCAATCAAGCCATCCGCATGGAGTTTACAAGGTATGCTGTATCAGTTTGCTTTTGCAATTGTCACTCAAGTGCTTTAGAGCAAGTGAAGCCAAAAGAAAGTAAAATAAAGATACAATATGTGGTAAAATCTGAATGGAACAGAAATGGCAAGAACATCAGAAACTCAGTAGGCAGATACAGGGTGGCACTGTGACAGAGTTGCTGCCTTGCAGTGCTAGAGACCCGAGTTCGATCCTGACTATGAGTGTTGTCTGCACGGAGTTTATACATTCTCCCTGTGACTGCATGGGTTTTCTCCGATTCCCTCCCACACTCCAAAAACGTACAGGTTTGTGGGTTAATTGGGATCAGTAAAATTGTTTGCATACTGTATCTCTAAACTAAACTCCGTCAGTGCAGAAAGAAACAGAGTTGGCATTCAGGGCTGATGACCTTTTGTAAGGATATATTCAAACAGTTGTTTTTATGGCAGTCTAATCCTTTCCAATGCTCATTCATAAATTAATACATGTATTGAATTTAGCTGCATGACTTTCTATGGAATGAGTCCGGTATCAAAACTACTGCGATGCTTTTATAGTATCCTAATCATGATTGGTTAATTTTCATTTCTTCAAACTAGATTATTCTTCTGTGTCAAGAACATAAAAGAGCCATCAATCTGAAGTAAATAGGGATGTAAGGATTTGCATTTATATATCACCTCATCATTTCTCTTATGGAGAATGACTGAATTGAGATTAGAATGCAAGATGTCGAGGAAAAAATAGGAAGCACATATTGGTGAGGTCCACACAAAAATGATAAGGATAAAAATAATTAGGTTAATTAAACCATTTTTTTTACATGTTTCAATCAGTCTCATGCATGCTGATAACATTTTAATTGAACTTTGTTTAAAACATTTGAATCAATGATACAATTGTTCAATGGTTTCTTTATTACCACTTGTATCTTGGCACAATGATATCCAGTTTTTGCATTCAGATCAGCAAGACTATCACCATATATAAGCATAATCGCCCGGTTAGTCTTACAGTGTTGTTTATTTCAGTAATGCATCATTGAAAATGTAAATCACACAGAGTGAAATGTATTAACTAATTCTGGTAATTTTTGCTCATTCAAAAATTTTACTAACCACTTCCCTGTGCGAGTTGTGCTTGTGTTGCTAGGCAAATTAGACCATATTGGCTGAGGAGAATTGCCTTAGGAGAATTGTCTGAGGACCTTGTCACAGAGACCTTGTGTCATCTAAGTGAATGAGCAAAGGGATTTATCCAAGTGAGGCAATCTTGGAGGGGAACCTAAAGTTGATGATATTCCCGTCCACGTACCGTCCGAGCTTTCCTGCGGGGTGCACATTTACAAGCTAAGGGAAATACTGCCCATAGAACCAAGGCAAGACTCCATGTAGCATCCTGTAAATATTCCATACTCCAAACATGGATATTTAAATTAATAAATGATCTGCCAAAATGGGAAATGCACAGCGTTGAACTTCTTGAGTGTTGTTGCACCTGTACTCATCTGGACAAGTGGCGAAAATGCCACCACACTCTTCACTTGTAGCTTTTGGATGACAGTAGATCTCTCGGCAAGGTACAGTGAACGATTTTGTTGCATGCTAACCAGTCAGCGGAAAGACAGTACATGATTACAATTTAAACCAGGGGTCGGCAACCTTGTTCTGCATAGGGGCCGGACGCATGTCTGTGAGCGGATGGTGGGCCACATCTACCACGTGTTCACATGGATCCCGCCCCGGATGGCAGGCATCAAATCACGTGTTCACATAGATCTCACCCCTTCGAGGACGCCACCCGGAGCACTGGCCCCTAGTAACGAGCACTCACAAACATGGCGTAGCTACGGTCCATTGCCTTGGCTCTGTCCTGAAGGCGGTGGCTCAAATACTCACACTCACTCGTCCCCGGCCTATTGACAATCCCGATCCCGACAGTGAACCCTAGACACAGAAAGTGCGCGGGCTTGCCGGTGGCTTTGCGCAGGATGCGGTACAGCCAGAGTTCGGCGCTCGGCCCTGCTCAGGCGCTTGGCCCCTCGTGAGCATTCGGCAGCTCTGCAATTGCAGCCGCCAGCGCAGGCCTCCCTGCGTCCTTGTGTCACTGCGCCTGGGCGCCTCGGGGTCGGGAGGTACCGGAGATGAAGGAAGTCTGTAGGCCGGATGACTACGAAAAAAAAAAAATGCCTGCGGGCCGGATGATTTCGTGTTATGGGCCGTATTTGTCCCGGGGGCCATAGGTTGCTGACCCCTGATTTAAGCCATTTACAGTGCACAGATAAATGATAAGGGAAAAATGTTTAATGCAAGGTAAATCCAGCAAAGTTCAATCAAAGATAGTAAGAATATACTGGAAAATATAATTCTGAAACATTATTTTTCCTTGACATTTTATTTCACACATGAAATTGTTCTAATATTTAGGAATGTGAAAAATCCTTTCATAAATATTAAATCAGCTGATGATTGGTGGAATTGGAGTTTTACTACCTTGTTACATGGGCTATACTGGAGCACGTGGTACAACAATGCTGCAGCCAAGAACCAGGTAACTTGTACCCATAATCACCAATGTACATTGGAATTTGCTTCAGTTTTTCTTGATTCATGTTTTCCAGAGTAGATTCTGCACATTATCACACTGTAAACTATTTCATTGAACGGTTAGATGTTTATTATTTTCTTTTCAAGAAAGGGTCGTAAATACAACAAACCTCTTTGTTTGGATGCACAATTTATTAATGAGATTGAACATTGTGATTTTATGTGTGTTTATTAAATATTTATTCATTGGCCCTTACAAAGATTTATCTGGATATGTTTCTGCATGTTCCCGATGTTGGCGGAGTCCAGAACCAGGGGCCACAGTTTAAGAATAAGGGGTAAGCCATTTAGAACAGAGATCAGGAAACACTTTTCACACAGAGAGTTGTGAGTCTGTGGAATTCTCTGCCTCAGAGGGCGGTGGAGGCCGGTTCTCTGGATACTTTCAAGAGAGAGCTAGATAGGGCTCTTAAAGATGGCAGAGTCAGGGGATATGGGGAGAAGGCAGGAAGGGGGTACTGATTGTGGATGATCAGCCATGATCACATTGAATGGTGGTGCTGGCTCGAAGGGCCGATTAGCCTACTCCTGCACCTATTGTCTATAAATAAATTGTAAACCAAAAATATTGATATTTTAAACATAATCAGTAAAAAATGATCATAGATGTCCACTTTTATGGGTTGGTTATATGTCTTCTCCTTAGATCTAACATCCCTAATTCTCCCTTGTTCGCTATCACTGTCCTCTTCCTGTTTTGTTTCTGTCCCAGATGAGAGTGAACCATTTTTGAGATACAGCATGGAAACAAGCCCTTTGGGCCACCGAGTCCACATCGACCATTGATCATCCACACACTAGTTCCATATTTATCCCTCTTTCACATCGCACACAATAGGGGCAATTTACAGAAATCAATTAACCTACAAACCTGCACGTCTTTGGGATGATCGAGGAATCCGGAGCATCCGGTAGAAACCCACTCGATCAAAATTGTACAAACGTACAAAATGCACAGAGACCTCACCCGTAGTCAGGATCAAACCCCGGTCTCTGGTATTGTGATGCAGCAGCACTACCGCCACATCGTGATTGGAATGACATTAACATTGAATGGAAAGATCTTGAAATTACTTCCTTTGATGTTCTATTTTTTAACTTGTATCTTGATTCCTTAGGTTCATTTTGCATGACTTCATCCTTTCCTTTGTTATGTTGTTTATACTGTAGGTGCGATGACACCTGGCTGTTCACTCTTCCTCAAGGGATACTGTGTTGGATTTTAATGTGATTTTTCTTATTGTTAATGTTGCTCTAATTTTCCATATGATGTGGTCATTGGACAATTGCTGTGTCATAATGACATAAATCTAAAAAGTGTGGCGGCCCCTGGTGGTTAGCCACTGGTGGTGCGAACCCTCGGCCCTGGGGGTTGAGTCACGTGATGGTTTGGCGGGAAGAGCGGGTCACGGGTCTCCCCTCGGGTATATATACTGCTGGTAACATCCTTGTCCCTTGTTGTGGTTCTGAGAGCTGTTCTGTGTTAATCTAATAAAGATCACGTTTGACAACACGTGTCTCGCTATATTGGTGACCCCGACGTTCCAAAATAGTCATTTTGGATCTCAAATATGGACGCTGCCAATGCTCAACCCTCCGTTGCCGCTGATCCGGCCCAACAAAACGTTGTCGCACTTAAGCTGCCGGTTTTCTGGACCTCGCAGCCCAGGTATGGTTCCAGCAGACCGAGGCCCAGTTCCACATCCGCCAAATCACAGACGACGACACCCGCTACTATTACATGGTCGGCGTGCTCGATCAGGAGATGGCCGGTCGCTTGCTTCCTTACTTACGCGAGCCGCCAGCTGCCGATAAGTATGAGGGCCTCAAGGCGCTGCGTCTCCGCACCTTCGGGCTCAGCCGCCTGGATCGAGGGGCGCGGCTCTTCCACATGGAAGGCTCGGCGACCGCAAGCCTTCAGTCCTCATGAGCGAAATGCTCACGCTGATGGATGCCCACCGGCCCTGCCTGCTCTTTGAATACACCTTCCTAGAGCAGTTGCCGAATGACAGCCGTCTGCTCCTCGCAGGTGAGAACTTTGACGACCCCCTGCAGCTAGCAGAACGCGCTGAGGAACTGTGGCTGTCCAAGCAGCAGAGCAGCGGTTCGCTCGATCGGGTGTCGACAGTGCCTTGGAAAACACAGCGACCAGGGGCCGCGCCCATGGGAGGCACAGCTGATTCTCCCGCTCCGGGGGAAGCCGGAAAAAAGAAGTGGTGCTTCTACCACCAATGCTGTGGTTCCGCGGCCCACCAATGCCGCTCGCCCTGCTCGTTTCCGGGAAATGCTGGGGCTGGCCACCAGTAACCTCCTCGGCGGTCGGTCAGATACACCGCCTATACGCATGGGATCGGCATTCAGGACAACAATTCCTGGTGGACACAGGGGCGGAGGTCAGCGTTTTGCCCCCATTGGGGTGGACACTCATTCTGGGAAGTGTGGGGCCTCATTAACTGCCGCGAATAGCAGCACCATATGGACTTACGGAGTCCGCACAATCCCGCTCATCTTTGGCACTTGCCATTTTACCTGGCCGTTCACTATTGCAGACGTGTCCCAGCCGTTGCTGGGCTCTGATTTCTTGTGGGCTCAATCACTGTCAGTCGATGTGTGGAGGCAACGCCTTGTTTGTCTTCCCTTTTGGTTTCATGCCTCTGGTTCTTGGGAGGGAGGGTCCTGTGGCGACCCCTGGTGCTTAGCCACTCGTGATGCGAACCCTCGGCTCTGGGGGTTGGGTCATGTGACTTGGTTTGGCGGGAAGAGCAGGTCATGGGTCTCCCCTGGGGTATATATACTGCTGGTAACACCCTTGCCCCTTGTGGTTCTGAGAGCTCTTCTGTGTTAATCTAATAAAGATCACTTGTTTGACAACACGTGTCCTGCTATAAAAGTTTACTTTTTGAAGTGTGTGGCTTTAAAGTGTGTGGCTGATTGCAGTTTCAATTACTTCCAATAGGCCGGTGCACTTTATGGTAAGTGCTATTTAATTGGTGCACCATCACTAAGGAAAATCCAAGTCACAAGTGGATCAACCTGCAATGTAAGTAGTTTATGATCCATTCACTAAACATATTAAGATTACCTGATATTTTTTGCCCAGAAAATTCTGGAAACACTCAGCAGGTCTGATAACTGATGGAGAAAGAGAAACAGAATTAGCTGTCTTTGACCTGAAGTATTATGTCTGCTTTTATTTCCAATGGTCCATTTTATGAGCTTCTATAATTTCAAATACTCAAGGGCATAGTTTGAAGGTGAGATGAGTAAAATCTAAAGGAGATTTACAAGGCATGGTTTTACGCGGAGACTGTAAGATATCTGGAACATATTGCCAGAGGGAGCGATGGAAGCAAACACCTTTAAGAGGCAGTATAGTCATATGTGGATAGTCAGGAATTGAGGAATAAAGACTATGTGCAAGCACTTTGCAGTTTAGATTGGCATTAAGGTTGACGGACCTCATGGGCCAATGGGCCTGTTCCTGTGCTGCCCTCTTCCATTTTCCATCCACCTCTCCCTAGTATGCACCCATTTCTCCCCCTATCTTGCCCATCTTTCTCCCACCTCCTCCCCACCTCATTCCCCACCTCATTCCCCATATCCCGCTCACTGGCTTTGTATTTCCCTCATCTTATCTGATACCTTTGTTTCATTTTCATCTCTCCTTTTATCCCTTCCAATTATATCCACCAATCACTTGCCAGGCTTTGTCTCTAACCCCCCCCCCCCCCCCCACCCGATCACTGAAGAAGGGTTCCAACTTTTTTGATCCAAGGTAGCTCTAGAGATTTCGGAGGCTTAATAGTGATCTTTCATGAATCAATAGAGTCACGAATGGTTCCAGAGGATTGTAAAATTGCAAATATAACTCCACTAGATAGAGTGGACGTGGAAAGGATGTTTCCAGTATTGGAAGAATTTAAGAATCTAGAACTGGAGTGCACAGCCTCAGAATAAAAGGACAAACCTTTAGAATGGAGATGAGGAGGAATTTCTTTAGCCAGAGGGTGGCGAATCTGTGGAATTCATTGCCACAGACAGCTGTGGAGGCCAATACATTGGGTATTTTTAAAGCAGAGATTGATAGGTTCTTGTTTAACAAGGACTGAAAGGGTGACGGGGAGAAGGCAGGAGAATGGGGTTGAGAATGAAACATAGATCAGCTGTGATTGAATACAGCTCCTATGTCTTATGGTCATTGGCCAAATGTCATATTCACCCAAAACATCACCTTCCATGATCTTGAGAGGTACTCCAGCACTTTGTGTTATGCTCAACATTCCTTCATCTGCAGTTCCGTATGTCTCCATAAGCTAGTGAGTGTTGCCCGCACAGCTCACTTACACGGAAATTGGATTCAATGTAGTGGTGTCCTCCTCCCCGAATTTTGTTACTGGATGGCTATGCGAATTGATGCTCTGTACTTCAAAAACATCCTGTTAGGCAGTGGAGATTAGGTGTCAAGGAACTTATAAGACCTGTTCTCAGACCCTTGTCCTTTGATATTTTGCTAATATGAGAGACATTCAGACTTTTTTTAAATGTCTGATCGTCAAAGGCACTTAAAATCAATTCAGGTAAATTTAAATAATTAAAATATAGACTTAAATAATTCTTTAATTATATTAATTTAAATACTTTAAACAACAACAAATAATGAGAGCATTAAAATGATATAAAGCAAAGATCTTATAGCGGAGCAAGATGGCCTACTCCAACGCAAAACACGTAGTACGGTCATGGGCAGATTCATGGGTGATTATAGGACCCATTTTAGCAACCAGCCTCCACCATCTTGTTCCGCCATCTTGCTTCGCCATCTTGCTTCCGGCCAAAGATCGGATCTTTGCTTCCGGCCAAAGATCGGATCTTTGCTTCCACCTCCGCATCTTCGCAAGTCTTTGACTTGGGCGGGGAGAAGGAGATGCGCGGCCCGGGGCAGCGGGGAGAGGGGGTGCGCGGCTCGGGGAGAGGGAGGTGCGCGGCCCGGGGCAGCAGGGAGAGAGGGTGCGCGGCCCGGGGCAGCGGGGAGAAGGAGGTGCGCGGCCCGGGGCAGCGGGGAGAGAGGAGGGGAGTGGTGCAAGTGGGGTAGTGGTGGCGCAGGAGGGTTGGTAGGGCCGGGGGAGGGAGAGAGCAAAGATCTTATAGCGGAGCTCTGCTATAAGATCTTTGGGAGAGAAGTGGGGTAGGGGCCGGGGTGCAGAGAGCATGGGGAGAGATGTGGGGTTGGGGGCTGGTGGGTTAAGGGACTACAGCATAGGAGGGGAGGAGACATTGTAGTGTGGGGGGAGGCGAGGGAGTGCCGGGGGGGGGGGGGGGAGAGAGAGTTGAGGGGTGGGATAGGGCCTAGTGTGTGTGTGTGAAGTTGTGGGGAGGTTTACAATGTTTATTATTTAATGTCCCTTGCCTAGTCTGAAATAAAGTTCATCATTGGATATAAAAATCAGAAGAAATATAATTGTGTGTGTTATATGATTATATACATTTATATCACATTCAAGAATGAACAGAAGTATGAACTAACAGAATTATGAATCTAACCCTATATCACGCACAAAAACTGTTCCCCCGCAATGTTGATTACCCTGCGAGTCAGCTCGGGTCGGGTAGGTTCCGGTTACTACAAAATCAACTCAAACACAGCTTATGAGCCATTTAAAAAGAAATGATTTAAAAAACATTAAAAAAAAAGACAATTACCAGAGTCAAATTTTATTCTTGACAAGAATTAACAGAAGTATGAACTGACAGAATTATGAATCTAACCCTATATCACGCACACAAACTGTTCCCCCGCAACGTTGATTACACGGCGAGTCAGGTCGGGTCGGGTTTGGTAGGCTCCGGTTACTAAAATGGGCGGGGAAAAATGCCCAGGATCCCCTCCGTAGTGTACTACACGTCAGCCCATTGCATTTCGCAGGAGTAGCCTATCTTGCTCCGCTATAGGATCTTTGGTATAAACCGGCCTCTTACCGGCCTGATATTTTTTTTACAGGATCAGTGATCTCATACAAGTGAGTAGGGTTGCAGTTTATATGCCAGCCCTTCCTGATGTAAAGATGAGAGGCCGGCTTTAAAGAGTGTCGACCTCTCTCAGGGCAATAGCAGTCAATTCACATACAGCAAGCTCCCAGAGACATAAAAATGAAACTGACCAGATAAACTGTTTTAGTAATGTTAATTGGTGGATTCTTGCTGACCAGATTCTGGGGATAGGTCTCCTGCTGTTCATTCAAATAATGCCAAAGGACCTTTTACATCCATTTGTGGGAGGAGATGAGGCTGAAATATTCCTTCACAGGGGTTTAAGTCGAGATTTTTGTGTCCAAATCCAGAGAGGGTCGTAAGGCTGGGAACCTGTGATTCAGAGATGAGAGCGCTAGTATCGAGACACATCTGGCAACTATGCTGCTGACAATCTGTGACTGAGTACCATTCTGCTGCTTTGATTCACTTCTTAAAAATATGATTGACCTGATCTCTGCTTCTAGATTCCAGAAATATTTTCGGGGCTTGTACGAGACTGTGTATCTCCACATACCACTTTGGATCACCATTCACAGCACTCAAACTCCACAAAACCTGCAAGAAGTGATAAGTTCAGTCAATGTGGCCAATTTAATTGCGACAAAAGGAAGGGAACAATTATTAGCCTTGGTCAAACATGGTAAGAGATGCAGATGCCTTTCATAATATGGGTTTAATAAAGAATAATCTTAACTCTTGTTAAAGTTACTTGTTAAGTTATCTTGCAACAATGATAACAAAATATTTAAGCCTCTATATTACTCATTAAATCACATGAGATGATAAATTGTGTACACTGTGCGTTAGATGAAGCTAAACAAAACACCTGAACAAGGACCATTGTACCATTGTATTATTCATTTTATCACACTGTTATAACAATACATCCTAGTTCTTTACCTGATTTATTTATATGCATTTATTTGAATAAACTTTGGATACTCCTGTATAATTTAGTTCTCTTTCCTGCTTAACAATTTTTAATTCCAACTCAATATTTAACTACCCATATCCATAACATTTTTATCTCCTTTAAATTAGATGTCAGTAAAGTCTGTTGGAGGCATTCTTTGTTCCAACTCAATCCAATTATTTTTTTTTTTATTAAGAGGTTTGAAGCTCATTGAGTGCTTTTCAGCCTTCACTCAATCTGCACATATATCTCCATTCTGAGCTTGTGTCTTAGATGGCTCTAATAGCATAGACAGATTACTGTTTAACATTTTGTTATGTAGAATGTAAACAACTCAAACCACAAAATTATAAAATGTTAATGGAGAAAATTGAATCTTTTCATTGGTAACAGCATTAATACCATTCAAATTGCAATAATCAGAATTTCTTTGAATAATCTGTAGAGATGTACATTAATTATTTTTGATATTTGAATGCATCACCGTTTTAAGCGTGATTTTTAAGCTTGAGAATCACATAGTGATTGGGAATGTATTATAGTTTCTACACAGTACATTCTCAGTACATTATTAGAGCAGTTTTTTTTTACTGGATGAAACTGAATGCTATCACTCTTTTTTGCATTCTACAGTTAATCATTTTTAGCTATTATTTTACATGGAAGTTTGAAAAAGAGTTTCGCTGCTCACTATCAATGTCCCTAATTACATGGAGATCAATTGGTGAAAAGGCTGAGCATGGGTATCAAAACCTTAGAATAATCAGGAACTCATCATGCCTTGTCATTATACTTGAAACATCTGAAAAAATAATCCGATCCTTTCCCCAAAATGAATAATTTTCTAAAATAAATATTTTTCCATATACAGTAAATCTGGTTCAAGGGTCCAAAGGTTTATTTATTGTCGCATGTATCTTTTTAAGGTACAGTGAAACTCGAATTACCATACAGCCATACTTTAAAAAATAAGCAACAAGTCACATAACTACATAAAAGTTAACATAAACATCCACCACAGCGGTTTCCCCGCATTACTCTGTGATGGAAGGCAATAAAGTCCAATCTTCTTCCTCTTTATTCTCCCGTGGTCGGAGCAGTCGAACCATTCGCAGTCGGGGCAATCGAAGCTCCCACAGCCGGCGATCGAAGCTCCCATGTCGGGGCGGTCGAAGCTCCTGCGTTGGGGTGGTAAAAACGCCTGCGGGTGGAGCTCCCGAAGTCGGTCACCAACCAGGGACCGCGAGCTCCACGATGTTAAAGTCTACAGGCTCCCGCATTTGGAGCTCTGAGGTCGATCTCTGACATGGATCATCAGCTCCCTGATGTTAAGTCCGCAGGCTCTCGCGGTTGGAGCTCCCGAAGTCGTTCTCCAGCAGAGGCCGCCAGCTCCTCGATGTTAGGCTGCAGTGAGGACCTAGATACGATACGGAAAAACATCACATCTCTGTCAACATAAGAGATTTTAAAAAGTTACCCCCCACATAAAACAAGCTAAAGAACACTAAAACAAACATTTAACACATGCTAAAAAACAACAAAGAAGGAAGGGATGAGACAAACTGTTGGTGAGACAGCCATTACGGGCGCCATCCGGTGCATTTCATCTGGTATACTCAGGATATTGGTTATGAAGGACTGGCTGATTTTCCAGATGTTTGGATGTTGTTCTAAGTAAAATCCCAATATATTTTTTGCTCACTTTTAATTCAATGTTACACAGCAGCACAATACATTTTCCATTTAACATAGTAAGCTTCAAGGGAGCATGGGGCCTCATTGATTTAGGGCACAGGAGAAATGGGACCCCATTGAGTTTCAGTGGAGTGGGCGGCGGGGCAAATGCCAAATTACTTCCAATTCATTGGATGGTGGATTGTCAGAACTTTAATGTAATGTTCTGGTGCAAAGATTACTTGGTATTAATAATCTTGTTTAATTTCTCTGGTGTTCTCCAACTGCACTCTGTGCCTACAGAATACAGGGAGAGAGCAAGCAAGACTCAACAGCTGATGATTACTAAAATGTAACCTGAAATCATATGAAGTTCATCTTTTGGTCTCTAATATGTAAAGATTACAAAAGTATATTGACCTAATATTGAATTGCCACATTAAAAGAAATAATATTTTGTTATCTTTCAGGAATATTGCAGAAATAGGAACAGTGAATTCTGCAATGACTTGAGTGTTGTTTGGGAAATTTAATTATAAAATAATGGAAAAAAAATTGTTTTCCATGTGAAAGCCAATGCTAAATATATTGGGAATTTATCAAAATTATGTATGAATACATTTCTGCAAAAAATACAGAATACTTGAACACTCACTCTATTTTTCCTCACAAATACCTTCTTCAAAATTTAGGAAGGAGGCCTATGCAACACTATTGACATTGAAGGAGGCCAAGTGGATTGATTGGAGCACCAGAGCAGTGATAGTGGAATTCACCCTCTACAATCCCCCCACCAACCTCTTCAGCATTATCTCCCTGTTGGCAGAGCTTCCACCATCAGGAGGTGTTCTTCCAATAGTTCATATAGAGTCAGTCAGTATCTACCAGGAAAATTCTCTTCTGGACTATTTCCTCATGGCCTTTGAGGTGAGAATTTCAAGTAATTAATTAAAAAATATATTGCCTATTTGTGCATGGGTTACAAATGAATACGATTTCTTGAAACTGGCAAACACTAGCCAAATAAAATACAAACAAAGAATTTATGGATGGCCATGGAATGTCCCTCTTCAGTTTTACAACACAATGTCTACTTTTTGAAGTCGTTTTTTTTTGCCTCCTTACGCATACATTTAAAAGACATTAAATCTCAAGCATAATCTGTATCAGAGACAGATAAAATAATGCATCTCAACCCAGATTACAATGGCCACCCCCTGGGCAGTGGGTTTGATAACAACATTAGGACTGTTACTGAGTGAGTGAAGGGCTGCTCACTCGGAGGAGGTGAGAATGGATTTAAACAACCTGTTTAGGAGAGGAATTATGTTTACCAGCAACCAGCATCTGCACTTCCTTGTATCTTCATTGTATTGGAATTAGTAGGCTGACATCTTTTCCAGGCTGTAACACTTTTAGATTCAACCTAACATCTGTGACTTCATGGAAAAGCTATCAAAGATTTGTCCCATTCCTGCTCCCACCCGGCAGACGGTACGGAAGTGTGCACCACCAGACTCAGGAACAGCTTCTTCCCCTCTGTTATCAGGCTACTGAAGTCCTTCCATACGCTAGGGTACTGTCCGATTCGCCTCTACCCTAATATAGACATTGGAATTTGTCCAAGGAACTGATGAGTTACAATTTTGAGAACTATTTTCTGCACTCTGTATCTTCTCATTTGCTCTATGTAATTGAGTTTGACGATTTAATTTATAGTATATCTGGGGCTAGTGGAATCAAGGGATATGGGGAAAAGGCAGGCACGGGTTATTGATTGGGGACGATCAGCCATGATCACAATGAATGGCGGTGCTGGCTCGAAGGGCCAAATGGCCTCCTCCTGCACCTATTTTCTATGTTTCTATGATCTGTTTGGATAGCATGCAAAACAAAACTTTTTACTGTACCGTAGTACACATGACAACGATAATGGAAACCGATACCAGAATTAGATCCCTTTCATGATTAGCCATGTTTGAATGGTGGAGTAGATTTGATGGGCCAAATTGCCTAATTCTGCTCCTATGACTTATGAACTTAGTATGAGTGGTTCTGAACTGTGGATAGAGGACTTCTTGGAGTTGGGTTGAATGCCCAACATGCTAATCTAACTTTGATTTAAAATCATTTCAAGAAACAGAATCAGCTCTTTATGCAGCATGAAAATGTCACAACCCTCATAAATGCACAACAGTTTCAATTATTTAAAGGATTTCGTGTGATGTGGTTAATTATATCCATGTTTGCATCTGCACAATGTTATTTCAAGATGCGAGTGTTTGTGCCGCCAGAATTCTAAAATGTCATTAGTTAGATAGTTTAAATTGAAAATATCACTGAGAATACATGACCATGCCATCTCACACTGAACACTCAGATGGGCAAGGTAAGAGCTTTAATGTATTGGTATAAATGCAGGTCACAAACTAACAACTTTCATTTCCTCCAAATTGTTGGAAAAACAGAGGTAACACATCACTTCAGGGCATAATATACAAGTGCTGCAGTAAAATGGCTTAAAACTTCATTTTATTGCAACTAACAGACATCAAATTGTTCACTTACGAAACCTGCTTTGATTTCTATAATGCAGTTGAGTCAAAAAATAAATCCGCTGTAATTTTAAAGCTAGGTTTCATAGGTTTAATTGCCGTACCTTTTGTACGTTCAATTAACTGACGATACATTAATGATTTAGATGGGATTAAAAGTAACATTAGCAAATTTGCAGATGACACAAAGCTGGGTGGCAGTGAACTGTGGGGAGGATGCTATGAGGATGCAAGGTGACTTGGTCAGGTTGGGTGAGTGGGCAGATGCAGTTTAATGTGGATAAATGTGAGGTTATCCACTTTGGTGGCAAAAACAGGAAGGGAGATAATTATCAGAATGGTGTCAAGTTGGGAAAAGGGGAACTACAATGAGATCTGGGAGTCCTTGTTCATCAGTCACTGAAAGTAAGCATGCAAGTAAGTAGGCAGTGAAGAAAATTAATGGCATGTTGGCCTTCATAACAAGAGGAGTTGAGTATAGGAGCAAATAGGTCCTTCTGCAGTTGTACAGGGCCCTAGTGACACCACACCTGGAGTATTGTGTGCAGTTTTGGCATCCAAATTAGGGAAAGGATATTCTTGCTATTGAGGGAGTGCAGCGTAGTTTCACAAGGTTAATTCCTGGGATGGCGGGACTGTGATATGTTGATACAATGGAGCGATTGGGCTTGTATACACTGGAATTTAGAAGGATGAGAGGAGATTTTATTGAAACATATAAGATTATAACGGGATTGGACAGGCTAGTGAAAGGAAACATGTTCCCAATGTTGGGGGAGTCCAGGACCAGGGGCCACAGTTTAAGAATAAGGGGTAGGCCATTTCAAACAGAGATGAGGAAAAACTTTTTCACCCAGAAAGTTGTGAATTTGTGGAATTCTCTGCCTCAGTAGGCAGTGGAGAACAATTCTCTGGGTGCTTTCAAGAGAGAATTAGATAGAGCTCTTAAAGATAGCGGAGTCAATGGATGTGGGAAGAAGGCAGGAACGGGGTACTGATTGTGGATGATCAGCCATGATCACAGTGAATGGCGGTGAAGAGCTTGAAGAGCCTACTCCTGCATCTATTCTCTATTGTCTATTGCAGCAGTATTTTACATTCTACTTCTATTGTGCTTTTCAGCTTTTGTTCCTGGTCCTTATCCTGCTTCACCTATATTTCCAGGTGTGCAGGATGACTCAGCGAGGTGTTCTGAGTTACTGGAGAGAGCCATGGAACTGGCTGGAGGTCAGAATCTCATTACTTTAATTAATTGCAAAATCTTTTGTTTTTACTTTGTCAATGAACAAATCAAGAAATATTCACAACAAATTTAAAGAAGCTGAGAAGTAACCGTTTATTTTTGGGGAGCTGAGATTGGGGGTGAGAGAATGGAAGGAAACTAAAGCCATGACAAGTCATTTCTGCTTGTTTTATATCCTACTAGACCAAGTGCAGACCCGTTGGGTCTGTTCCTCCAACGCCCGGTTGCGGTGGGGGGGGCTGGGAGAGCGGCATGCGGCGTGACACGCACTAACCACCCCCACACACACGCTAACTACCCCCCTTGATATTATATTAATATTATTAAGAGAGGGGGGGGGGGGTAGAGAGTGAGGGGAGAGAGAGAATGGGCAGAGAGAGAATGGGGATCCAGTGAAATTAGAGGAAGTAATGTTAAGTTATATTCAAAACAATTGCAATTTAAGCAATAATAACCGTGTACAATTGTGAGCAGTCGTTTATAACTACTTGACTAATTTGATATTGAATGCATTTCTATAACCTTAACGTCTTGAAGTAGTTTTGAAGATTATCAGTTGTGGCTAGTTTTATTGGTTGAATTCTTTCATCCAGCAAGACTGAAACATAATACTATCTAAAAGATTAAATTTAAATCTTTTAAAAATTGCTTCTGAATGTGAGGAGCACTGTTCACCAGTTTGTGTCCTGATCTTCTCTAGGTTGGACTTGTCGTAATCAGTATATTTTATTACGTGTACTATGTGTTTTACTTCGTTTTGGCTGTGGATATCATTGACCATCTTCACAGTGGATATTTCAAAACGTTTGTGGATATGAGCTTCATTTCTGCATGGATAAAGGTGAGGAACAGGAAGGAGAAAATGGGGATGGAAAGGAAACCAAAATGAAATGGATTCTTTGATTTGGATGCACTTCGCTAACTTTTATTTTGCAGCAATGAGTCAGATTTTGAAGGTTAAAACAGTGCTGGAGCACTTCCACATTTTGTTTCCCACTCCTAGCCTCACGCTGAATACCATGGTTCTGTAACACCTATAGTATCACACACTTACATGGTTGCCTGCACTCATCTACCATATTCACTATGCTCCTTACATTTAGGTATAATGCCTGTAAGCTCCTGATTGACTCCCATTTACACAATTTTTGTGTCTATTTTCCAACATTTTTTCACCTTGTCTTCCCAATCTGAAATGAGCTATCCACTGAACTCTCACATTTGCACCATCCTACATGCTCGGAACACTTTACAATTTTACCAAAGCCTAATTAACCTACATGTCTTTTAAGTGTTGGAGGAAACTAGAGCACCTGGAGAAAACCCACGTGGTCACAGGGAGAACGTACAATTTCAATACTCATAGTCAGGATTTAACCCAGGTCTTCAGTGCCTTAAGGCAGCAAATCTACCGCTGCACCACTGTGCAGCCCAGAGCTTGAGGTCCTGCAGCTGACAACAGTTCCCATTCATTCTATCCCGAAGAATGACATTGGTTAGGTTGTTAATGCTATGTGTGAGAAAGATGCAGGGTTTAAATTAAAACTAAAATGTTTATTTTTTTCTCAGGTGAAACGTTTTCTTCATGGTTTGCTCGTGTTCCTGCTTTTAATAAAAAGCATCCATTTATTACGTGTTAACAAGATGATGGCACCCTGTGTAACAATGCTGCGGCTGTCCTATTCTGGTCTGGCCGTACCAGTGGTAGGTAGCAATCTTATTTTGCCAAAACTTGATTCAAGTTGCATAGAACCAAAACTCTGCTCCAGTCACCATCCCCATTTTCCTTGATTTCTTTTGAGTCTCCTAGCTTCTTTACTACTTTCTATTTACAAACCATAGATTTGTCCATCTTAAAGCAGTTCCTCAGAATCAAAGATGTATTGCTTCTCCTCCACCTCTGTGGGTTCTGAGGTGGCTGAGGTGACAAGAGAGAATCAGAGCTCTTAAAGATAGCAGACTCAAGGGAAATGGGGAGAAGGCAGGAACGGGGTACTGATTGTGGATGATCAGCCATGATCACAGTGAATGGTGGTGTTGGCTCGAAGGGCCAAATTACATTGGATAGGTTGTTAATGCTATGTGAGAGAAAGATTCAGGGTTTAATAGGTGCTCCTGCACCTATTGTCTATTATTGTTCCCATGTCATGTTCCTATGTAAAAGATGGGATAGTCCCAGCCTCAACTACCACCTCTGGCAGTTTGGTCCACACACCCACTAACCTTTGTGTGAAAAAGTTACCCCTCAGATTCCTATTAAATCTTTTCCCCTTTACCATGAACCCATGTCCTCTGGCCCCGATTCCCCTACTCTGGGAAAGAGACTGTGCATCTACCCGATCTATTCCTCTCATGATTTTGTACACCTTTATAAGATCTCCCCCTCATCCTCCTGTGCTCCATGGAATAGAGACCCTGCCCACTCAACCTCACCTTGTAGCTCACACCCTCAAGTCCTGGCAACATCCTTGTAAATCTTTTCTGATGCATTTCAAGCTTGACAATATATTTTCCGTAACATGGTGCCCAGAACTGAACATAATATTCTAAATGCGGTCTCACCAATGTCTTATACAACTGCAACGTGTCCTCCCAACTTCTATACTCATACTCTGGCTGATGAAGGTCAAAGTGCCAAAAGCTATTTTGACCACCTTATCTAACTGCGACTCAACCTTCAAGGAACCATGCACTTGTACTCCTAGATCCCTCTGCTCTGCAACACTACCCAGAGGCCTACCAGTTACTGTGTATGTCCTGCCCTTGTAGCACCTCACACTTCAGTTATAAATTCCATCAACCATCCCTCTGCCCACCTGGCCAATCGATCCAGATCCTGCTGCAATCTTTCACAACCATCTGCAAAACCACTAACTTTTGTATTATCAGCAAACTTGCTAATCTTGCCCTGCATGTTCTTATCCAAATCTTTGTTGTAGATGACAAACAGTAACGGGCCCAGCATCAAATCTTGAGGCACACCACTAGTCACAGGCTTCCAGTCTGAGAAGCAACCTTCCATCAGGAGAGACACTGTAACAACTTGCCTGCCATTACATCAGTGGACAAAAATCACAAATGAGACACACTCAGAGTTGAGTGAAACCTATTCCCTTCTCAGCTGCTGATAGCGTTCTTCTGCACTGCAATAAGTCACAAGTTTAATGTATCAGATACACACAGAACCAATTTGAGTCTGGCCTCCTCCTCGCCAAAGACTCACACCTTACCTCCCAAAGTACCTCAACAAGGCTTACTTTTATTTGCTGATCAATTAACTAATTTACCAATTAACTAACTAACCAATTAACTAATTTAGATTTTCCCCACCTTCATGGCTCCTTCGACTGCCACTCCCCTGCTGACCTTGAAGGTATGTGTTGCAGGTTGGCCCTGACTGGTTCTTAAATGTCCTGCATGAAAAAAACAGTGACAAAACTCATCAAGGGTTTACCTTTCTGCAACCAATCCCCGCACTCGCTCCTTCAACTGCCACTCCTCTGCTGACAGCTGCAGTGGTGCAAATAAAAGCATCTGGATCAGAGCCTGGGAAGGCTCTGTTAAGGTTCATCCCATTAAGTGCATAAAACATAACTTTGTGGTCTAGGAGCTGTTCCCAAGGACAGCTACTAGGATAAACAATAATTACTATTAGAAAATTATTGACGATGAAAATTGAACTCTAGTTTGTTTGAAATCTACTGATCTTCCACAATCAAAAATCGCAGATGATCACATATTGAGGTCTACTACCACATGCTGGGGAATGAACTGAAGCTTAGTGTGGCCACCACAAAGGTTCCATGGGAGAGGGTCACAATATCGAGCCGTCTTGCCGCTGTTCAGTTGAGAAAATAGAACATGCGCAGAGTCCTTTGAGATCTGCGGAAGGTTTATGACAGAAAAAATAACTTCATAATAATGTCTGAATAAGGCAAATCTTGCAAGTATATGTTTTGTGCTGTGAATAGTGATGTTTAAAATCCTGTATTATATATTTGCAGTTGTAAATATGTTTTCTCTGACACTTAGCTGAAGTTCCATTGGGAATATTGGTTTTCCTTGAGTGTAGCCAGGACTAGAAGTGTCTGACTCACTGCCAAATGACCAATGATTCAGCCACATGAACATTTTCATCATCAAATGCTGCTTTTTTTTTTAAAGCTAAAGACAATTGCAGCAGTTGGAAGCTATATTGAACGCTAAAAGAACAAAATACAAATCTGCTTCCATCACTCAAAGTTTTTGAAACTATTATTTTTATTTCACAGTATATTTAAATAAAGTTGATGCTTTTTAACTTTGGTTTTCTTTCTTTTATTCGCCGCTGCCATGGCACAAAGCACTGCTGCATGTATTATTTTTAATGTATCAGCTCCTGTTTTTTTTCTTGAGATTCCTTTAAAATGTTTTCAGATATCATAATTCTGGCAAAAGAGATTGTTCCAGACTTTGTAATTGAGTGCTGTCCTACAGCAACAGCATCCTGTTCACAGGAAGCAGGTATTACAAAGGATGTTCTTTGCCAGATATTGCCAGGATATCCATTTTATGGGATTAATTTAACCAGTTGTTCAATGTTTTCACTTTCTTTCATATTAACTCAGCAGCATTATTTTTGTGATAGCAATTCCTTGGTGGGCAGTATTCATAGTAACGTTTGGTTGCAACAATATTCAATGGGATCATTTGGATTGCAGTTGATGTATATTTAAAATGTGGTGTTTTTTAAACTTGGCAAATGTTAAACCTACTCTGACATGTTATTTTGTGCTTCTTTCTGTTTGCAGTTCTGTGGGATTATAGTCATCATAGCTTACTCCTGCCTTGGGAATTTGCTGTTCCTGTCAGAATCCTATTCATTCAGCACTGTAGTGAGAGCTTTTCAGACATTGCTAATGTACTTTATGGGGATTGGCGAAATGAGAACACTTTCAACGCTATACAAGTTAAACCAGATATCCATTGCAGTCTATTATGGAGCATTCTCTTTTGTTATGACCGTACTATGGGCTGGACTGGTAAGTATCTTGCTATATTTCATTGTTATATTCGTGTTTGAGAATTTATCTGACAGTTCTTGAATTTAAAAAAATCTTCTGTGTTTTGTACTTTTACATATATAAAGACACTTTGGTAGCTCAAATTTCATTGTACCTTAATTGGTACATGCAAATTGAATCTTGAATCTTGGTACAATTATATTATCTAACAAACAGTAGTCATATTCCCAAACAAGGAGTGATCCATCAAAGTATGGGTACACAGGCAACACCTCAAGCTCATTGTATGAGAAACTTTGTCCCTTTGTGTCTCTCATTCTCGTCTATCCAGGTGCTCCTTTTCAGCACCTTCCTTCAAGCACCCACACATTCCTCCCCATTCCCAACCCCACTGTTCACATCTGCCCACCATTCCTCCCTCAGTTGGTTGCACTCTTCCTTTATTGCCAGGTTGCACAACCTACAGTGCTTTGTTGCCTCCACTTATCCCCTACCTGTCCCTGTTGCTATCTCCACTTCCCTTTCCCACATGACTCCATCTGACCATCCTCACCTGGATCCACCTGTCATTTACCAGCTCCTGAACCTCACTTCTCTTCTTTACATTGGTTATCTCCGCTTGGGTCATTTGGTCCAGATGAAGGTTTTTGATTTGAAATATTGACTACCTATTTCCCCCACAAATGCTGCCTGGCTCCATGAGTTCCACCAACAATTTGTTTCTTGCTGAAGATTTCACCAACTGCAATCTCCTGTGCACCTGTATTGAACTAATAGAACATGTTCATTTTATCTTGCGAAGGGAAATGATAATAGGATATGGGGCAGAGAGAGGGAGAGATGTTTTTGAAACCAAAAGGCTCCAAGAACAGTCAGCATTATTCATAGCATAGCACTGAAAACTTAGAAACAATGGCAATTTGGGTTTCATTGCATTCCCCTCGTTCAAAGTACATCAAACATTGTTCTGCTCAATGCTGCATGATCCCAATAAGCCCTGATATTTCAATGCCTGTAAAAATATCTCCTGACTCAGACTTCCCTTCCTAACCATTCTTAAATCCCGTGACATTGTCCACAGGTCCTAACACCTCTTTCCGGTTTCCTGATCTCAGCCACTCCCACTGTTCCCAGACTTTGTGAACGCAGTTTCAAATCTAGACACTTGGATCCAGGATGTTCCCGAATTGTTATTGAACACCTCTCTCCACCACTCGGAACCAATGAGTCCAAGTCAAGATTCCGTTGCAACATTTCCATGGCCACCTCTAAACCTGAGCCTGTCAGTCTCCTTCACAACACAATTTGGATAAGCCCAATCTTTTTAAACTACTGACCCACAAAGAACAGAGCATAAGATCTGCTGTCTGAAGATGATTGTCTGGAGATTTATTTTAATATCCTTTTATCTCTTTCAGTTTATAGGGATTCTCATCTCAATGGCAGAAGAAGCAAAGAAGTCATCACGGAGCAAGCACTTGGTGACGTTCACTGAGGTTGCTGATTATGCTCGGGAAAAGATTATGACTTTCACTGGAAGGAACAGACACATAGAGGCAGATTATGTTTCAACACGAGGAAATGTAATAACTGTGCATACTATATTAAGATATTTTCATGTTAGCACGCTGATGTTGGAGTTTGATGCTCTAGCCTACAGTGGTAGTATGTTTCTTATCACTCGTAATCCCATATCGTTAGAATAGAAGCAGAACAAAGTAGCATTGACAAAAGGGTTGGCAGAAGGCCATCGACCCTTTTAGCTTGGGATGGTACAAGTGCCAGAGGACTTATGAAAAGGGGAAGGTTCCTTGAAAGCCGCTGTCTTGAGAAGCAAAAACTAATTTCAACTTGAAACGGGGAAATCAAAGCTAGACAGTATTATCTTACACAGTGGGCTGAAATTGGAGTCTAAATTAAGGGCTTTTTTCTTGAAGTTTAACACTTATTTCCCACCATATCGACTTCGTATATGAGGGTGGATAAAACGTAAAGTCAACGTATTTATATTGCACCTTTCATATGATGCTTCAGAGGAATAATCAAAAAGAGATGACCTACCGATACAACACCATCACCAGAGTCTGAGGCTGAAGATGTGACCGAACATGAGAAGAGTCAGAGGGAAGGAGAAAGTGGAAATTAGGGAGGGCCATAGAGTGATATAGAAGTAACAAAAATAGGGAGAGGATTACCTACAGATGGCTCTAAACATTAGGACTACTGATGGAGTAGGGGGTAGAAAGCTGGAAAAGAGAGGTGGGATGTGCAAAGTCTGGCAAGCAATAGGTGGATGCAGGTGAGGGGAGATGCAGGGGTTCAGTGGCAAACGGGTGGAGATGGTGAAGAGAAGAGATGGAAAGGAGATGAAAAAGTGTCAGATAAGGAAAGAAGAGGAGGAATGAAATTTAGAGTCAGAGTGAGGGGGACGAGTGGAATGGGACAGAGAGGAATGAAAGAATGGGTAAAAGTAAAAAATTGACTCTTAGGATGGGAGATGAGCATACAGAGAGTGGTGGGGGGGGGGGGGAAGGAGCAGGGAGACTGACGTGGAAGATGTGGGAGAAACGGGTGCATACTGCAGTTAGGGGGTGGGAAGGAGAAGGGCGTAGTGAGGGCATAATTTGAAATTTAAAAACAATGTTCATACCTTTGGGCTGTAAGCTTAAAAGCAAAATATGAGGTGTTGTTCTTCTAGTTTGCACGTGGCCTCTGGCAATGGGGGAGGCCAAGGACAGTAAGGTTGGTATGGGAATGGGAAGGAAGGTTTAACTTGTTTGGAACCAGGAGTTCCAGCAGGCCTTGGCAGGCAGATTGCAAGTGTTTGGCAAAACATTCGCCTCTTCCACATATAGTCTCACCAATATAAACAAGGCTACATCAGGAGCAATAAATGCAATAGACAATGTTGAAGAAGGTGCATATGAATCTCGGTCTTATCTGGAAGGGCTACTGTATTCCCTGGATAAATATGAGAGGCAAATGTTGCATCTCCTCTAGTTGCAGGAGAAAGTGCATGTGGGGGAAGCAGGTTGGGTGCGAAAAGATGACTGAACCAAGAAGTAACAGAGTGCTCTTCACAGAAAGATGTTTATTTTTTATTTTTTTAATGCAAATACTTTTATTCAGAAAACAAAAACAAACATACAAAAAAAGTAACGCAATCATAACTGCCTTTGAGGCAGTTTCCAAAACAACAGTCATCAATTAAAAAATAATGTCGTCCTCATCAATATTACACTCGACCTCCCACAGCGACCAACGTTCACGGAAGGCCTCCAAAGTCCCCGTGGACACCGCTTGGTCCCTCTCCAGGGACACGCGGACACGGAGGTTGGCCCGGAAAAGGGGCAGGCAGCCGACCCCGGTGTGGCCGTCGACTCCCTGCTGCCTGGACCCACGAATGGTCATCTTGGCCAGGCCCAGGAGCAAACTGACAGGGAAACCCCCGCTCCCTCCCCTCTGTACCGGGTGCCCAAATATCAATGTAAAAATGTAGCCAAAACTTGAGGAGCAGCCACTTCAGATAGTCGAATAGGGGTTGCAACCTCTCACACTCCATGTACACATGGAACACGGTTCTTGCTGCAGAAGTGACAGGCGGCTGACGAGTCCGTGAACTGGCTCAAGTACCTGTTACAGGGCCATAGCTTTGTGCAACACACAGAAAGTTGTTGGGAGTGGAAGATGTGAATTGTGATGGGATCAAGTGAAGGTGGTGGAAATGTTGGAGAATGATGTGTTGGATACAACCAATGGTGCTATGATAGGTGAGGACAAGGAGAACTCTATCCTCGTTCCGTCTGGGAATGAGGAATAAGAGTAGAGCTGTGGGACACAAAGGAGGCATGGTTATGGGCTCAATCCACAGCAAGGGGGAATTCACATTTAAGCGGACATCTTGGATGTCCCAAAGTGGAAAACCTCATCTTGGGGGCACATGCGGCAGAGACAGAGAAATGGGGAGCGTCCTTGCAAAAGTTAGCATTAGATAAGGTGTAGTCAAGACAGCTGTGAGGGTTAGTGGTTTGTAATAGACGTCAGTAGATACACTGCCCCCATGATGGAAACAGATAGTTCGAGAAACGGGAGGGAGGAGTTAGAAATCGTCCAAGTGAATGTAAGGGCAGAGTGGATTAACGGTAAAGTTAAAGAAATCAACGAGTTATGCATGGATGCGGGAGATAGCCCCAATACAGTTGTTGATGTAACAGACAAAGAGTTAGGGGGTGGTGCCAGTGTACATTTGGAACGTGGAGTGTTCAATTTAACCAACAAAAAGACAGGCATTGCTGGGCCCACGCAAGTACCCATGGCCACACCTTTGATTTGACAAAAGTGAGAGGAGTCAAAAGAGAAGTTGTTTAAGATGAGGCCAAACTTCCCAGGGAGAGAAGAGTGTTAGTTGAGGGGGAACTGTTTGCATCTGTAGAGCAAAGTACCCGAGGCCACTGAGGCCTTAGTGTTGGGAAATCAAAATGGATCAAGATCGACACAAAAAGCTGGAGTAATTTAGTGGGACTAGCAGCATCTTTGGAGAGAAGGAATGGGTGACGATTCGGGTTGAGACCCTTCTTCAGCGCTGTATTATTCTGGCAACCTTCTTAAAATGTGAACAATGAAAAGGGCCCTCTCCAAATCATGAGGTTTAATTGCAGCCATAAATCTTACTGTAGGTCTCTGATCTTACTGAGTTACCATATTTCAATGAGTGTGTTGGTGGAAGAGCAATTCTATGAACTTGTTCGCATTCCCATTGAGGAAATGCAGATATATGAACAGGACAGCAATTGTTTCTTGGTAGAAACCGGATTCATGTGAAAGCTTCCCTTGTAACCCTTGTGTTATAAAATATTTATATTATGTTCAGTTACACACAGTTCTCAACAATTAGTATTGGTTTTGGATTGTCATATAGTTCTGTGTTTTCAATAGGAATTTCAACAATGTCTTGGTAATTTATTTTGCATGCATGAGGTCACCCTTGAGTAATGGAAAAGGAAATGGTGATTATCTTGCTCCAGTGAAAATAACACAGTTAAGAAAGGAAAAATACATTACCCCCACCAGTTAAATATTTTCAATGAAATGAGAGAAACGTATATATGATTTTTTAAATAATATTTTATGTTGATTGCATTAAGATCCTATGGTTGTTACTGTTTCATTCAGCATCAATTGAACATTTGATTGAGAAGCATATTGTATAAATTCTCCCAGTTCCCATACTGACCTTTTTGTCCTGGGCCTCATCCATTGTCTGAGTGAGGCCAAATGCAAATTGATCGCACAGCACCTCACATTTCACTTGGGCAGTTTACAACCCAGTGGTATGAATATTGATTTCTCTAACTTCAAGTAACCCTTGCATCCCCTCTTTCTCCGTCCCTTCCCCACCCTAGTCATCGCACAAGGTACACTGTCATCCTGTTGAGTTTCTCTGTATAACTCGTTATCACCTACCCCGCAGCCAACCACGGACCATTGTGGGCTCTACCTTTCCGTGATAATCATTGCTTTTTCCGTATCTTTCATTCATTTGTTCTATTTACCTTTCACATCTCTAGTTACCCTTTCCCCTGACTCTTAGTCTGAATAAGGGTCTCGACCTGAAACATCACCTATTCCTTTTCTCCAGACATGCTGCCTGACCCGCTGAGTTACTCCAGCTTTTTGTGTGTATCTTTTTGTATTCATTAAAGTAAGAATCTAATTGTAAAATTGATTCAAATCCTGTTCCCGATCAACCAATGTGGAGCACATTTAAAAAAATACATTGGTTATATTAAAAAATGTTGGGTTTCCTTATGAAGTAAGGAGGTAAGTTAGTCTGGAATATGTTGTTTTATTGAAGAAAATATTATAGTTTAGAGCAACAGCATGACGTTTAGTTAATTAGGTTAAATGAGTTGGAGAAACAGTGCAGGCAATGGCTGGATGCAGATTTGCATCCATTAGCACCCATCTACTGAGTCACATGTCTCAGCCAAATCACAGCATGGAATTTCAAGCAGATACAGTAATTTTGGACAGGTGACTGAAGTACTGCCCTTTGAAGCTGAGAGAATCAACCTCAAAAGGCTTTGAAAAACATAGAAAATGATGCCAAGACAAACTCTTATCTGCCGGCACATAATCCATATCCTTCTACTCCCTGTATATCTAATGTCTCTTAAACACGACTATCACAGCTGCCTCCACCACCACTCCCATGGAGGTGGAAAAGGTAACATAGTAGAAAAATGGTCACCATAAACCAAATTAATTTGATTTAAGGATGCACTGTTAAGAAGTGGTGTTTGAGGATATTAATGAAATAGTTTGCGCAATAGTTTGAAAACTTGGAAGCAGATTTTTAATTAAAATATGTGTGTGGGTGCGCATCCTTGAATGACAGGTAAATAACCTAAAAGTAGAAGTAACATTACACCAGAATATCTTTTTACACATTTTTCTTCTTCCTCAGAACTTTTACCTGGATGAATTTGAAAACTTGATGGATGAATTGTTGTTCCGACTGAATGCACTGTCAAACAGTCTTCACTACTCTCTAGCAGAAAAGCCACATTATCAATTAGCTCATGGTTATTACTACAACCAAGAGGTAACTTGAATAGACTGATGTTTATTACTTACTGTAAGATTTTGAGACCTCCATTGATATTGGTTTAAATTTCTTATGGTTAACTTCAATCATTGCTCGGCATTACGTTTATATAAAATAATTCGATTAGTTCAAAGAAGTATTTGTCCTATTATGTCAATTTTACACTCTGAGGAGTGTTGGACACATGTATTTGGTAAAAGCAATAATTATAGAAAATTGGGGAACAGAATGTTTACTGTCCCTTTGGCAAGTTATAAGTTTAAAATGAATCACATCACAGGTTAAGTGTGATAAAACATTTATCATTCAAGTTTAAATGAGATGTCTGCATTCTAGACACTTACTGATCTCATGCAGTATTTTATCCAAGTAACTATTTTCTGTCATAGACTCACAGATTTAATGAAAATCATTTGGAGCATAAAGTTTACAAACTTGAAGAACTATTCAGGAACAATCTGCAGATATATCAACTCTTAATTCCAGGAAAAGAACACAATTCTGATTCAGACATCACAGATATCAAAATGCTAAGGTAAAACAATTGTTAATTGTAAGTAAGGAGGAGTTTCTGTGCTGCTTTTGACAATTTTAAATTGCTCAACAGCCCTCTTCATATGTGTGCCACATAAAACTACATACCTATCTAAATGTATATTAAAATAAGATATACACAAAATGCTGGAGTAATTCAACGGGTCATCTCTGGACAGAAGGAATGGGTGACATTTCGGGTCGAGATCCTTTTTCAGAATGGGAGTCGGGAGAGTGAACTTAGAGATATGGAAGCGTAAGGTGTGAAAACAACAGATCAAAGCAGACGTTGATCAAGGAAATGTAGAATGGTTCATTATTGGCAGCGAGAAAGGTGATAACAAGACATAAAAACAGTAAAATTAATCAGGAGGACAGTGAAACTAGTCGGAGAACTAAGGTGGGGGAAGGATGGAGAGAAAGAGAAAGCAAGGGTCACAAAAAAATCAATATTCATACCACTGGGTTGTAAACCACCCAAGCGAAATATGAGGTGCTGTTCCTCCAATTTGCGTTTGGCCTTTCTCTGACAGTGGATAAATGTCAGTATGGGAATGGGATGAGGAGCTAAAGTGTTTGGCAACCGGGAGGTAGCGTAGGCCTAGGCGGACTGAGCGAAGGTGTTCAGTGAAACGATAGCCGAGTCTGCGCTTGGTCTCTATGAGTCCACACCTGGAACAGCGGATGTAGTAGAGGTTGGAGGAGGTACAAGTGGGCCTCTGCCTCACCTGAAAGGACTGTCGGGGTCCTTGGACGGAGTCAAGGGAGGAGGTATAGGGACAGGTATTGCACCTCTTGGGGGAAAAGGGGGAGGTTTGGCTGGGAAGGAATGATGTTGTTGTTTTGTGGTCTGAAAACCATATTGTGTTCTCAGTTCTGTTGTTCAGCAGTATCTTATTAAAAATACTACAGGCAACGCAGACTCTATCCCCAAAGACTGTTACACAAATAATGTTATCAAAGATTATGCATCTTTCCATATGTCATTTGGATGCTTTGCTGCTAGGTTAGCCCATATATATCATCCTATCCCAGATTCTGGGTTTTCTACTTGAGTAGGAGTGTAAGTGGGCATATTTGGTGAGACAGTGCTATAGATTTTCAACTCGTATATGTTTGCAAGTGTTTTTTTTTTGCTTTTTGCTTATGCAGTTTTAATGGCAGTATTTTCAAACTATTAAGTTGGGCTTCTGTTGCTGTTTGATTTATATGGTGATGTGAACAATAGCAAGACATTTTGTGTCTTGCAGCAACTCCATTGGGATGGGAATAGTGCGGGCAAGGGTGAGGTCTTAACCGCTGGGCAATCAAGATACCACATTGATGCTGCAGAACCCTGAACACCACATGGTCCACTAATTAATATTTAAATGTAAAATGAAAGGCTGATTTCCACTCCTTTCATCTTCCACTGAACTGTTTATTGATCTTTTCATGAAAGATTTCCCCTGCGAATCTCCATTATTTTGAGATATTTTTATATATCTGTGCTTAATTTAATTAAATTCTTCCTCACATGACCATAGAATATATTGCCCTTCATTTCTCTGCCATTGTCTGCCAACTACCTGTTCACTTCACTGACCTATTTCCTCTTGCATTTTACCATTATCTTTCAATTTATATTATTCAGTCGACTTTGATGTTCCATCTGCACAAATCGTTAAGAGAAAAGCAGAGCAAAAATGTCTTGCGTTTCCATTTTGAGTTCAATTATAATCTGGGTGCATATTACACTGGAAGCTGTGCTACGCAAAGAACTGATTTTTTTCTCCCCTTGATTTTCTGGTGAAACCATTTTGCTTTGTGCCATTAAAAAAAATCTCTCAGGTTTAGAACATTTCTTTTTTACAGTAATATTTTTGCATTGCAAACTAATGTGTGGTCAATCAAAGCACCATAAGCTAATGCAACATGCTTAATACAGCTGTAGCAGGCACGTGCCGTGAGTAATTACTATAGGTAGGCAAGCGGCTTTAAAAAAAAATCCTAAACCGCGCATGCGCATTGTTCTCTCCTTCAAAATTAAAAATAAAAATAAGTAAAAATTTAATTTGCCCAAGGCTTCTAAATCTCCTTCATTTTTTAATTACTGAATGGGTGGGGGACGGAGGATGAAGGCAGGTGGAGAGATGGTGGGAAAAACGGGAGCACACCGGGACGTTGAATCAGGTGTCATCTTATTGAATGACAATACCATGACATCTGAATTTCCCTGAAGGGATCAATAAAGTATTTATTATTATTATTATTATTTAATACAGTATTTAAAAACATAAAGTACCAAGAAATGTACTTACCACAGTATTGGTACACAAACTCCATTCTTCTCTCTTTGCTTCCTAACATACCGTTCAGATAATGGCAATCCATATTTGAAAAACCCACCAAGAAACTTGAGCTGCGCATGCGCAGTACAGCAAAGGCAGAATTTCAGCTGCCTTCAGCTCCGCTTGAATTTGACGGCTTCAAGCAGCGCGGACGGCACGTGGGCTGCACAGACCTTCAAATGTTAAAAGTGCTCCGGTTGAAAGGCACGGAGAATTATGCCTACCTAAGAGATCGATCTCGTAAATAGGCATAATTCTCCTATGCCTTTACTATTTATATTTAATGATTACCATGTCATAATTTTAGTCAGGGCAAGCAGTGCCTACCTTGCCTATCCTGACGGCACGTGCCTGAGCTGTAGATGAGCTTAATCACAAAATGTAAGCATCACATTTAAACCCCCAGTTCTAACCAACTGAAAATGACTTTAGAGATAAAGGCAGAACCACTTCAATGAATTATACAGAACCATTCATTAGTTATATTGGGGGCATTTTTGTGAGTGCCAACTTTTTGTCAGTGTTGGACCAACTAAGGAACTTATGACAACATTGTGAATAAATTACCAGAACAGCAGTCCAGAGACGAGGTTTAATTATGTGGTAATTTATTGAAATCCCAACATAGCAGCCGGGGAATATAATTTAGTTAAAAGTATCAATACGGGATGAAGCTTGTATGCATTGTCTGGTTCCCCATCGGGTTCACTAATCTTTAGGGATGAAATCATCGTCCTTATCCAATCTAGCCCATGTGACTCCAGGCTCACAGCTGCTATTTTAAAGGGTCCAGCAAGCCCAAGTACTGCACAAGAACAGGTGCTTCGGCCCACAATGTCTGTGCCTAACATGATGCCAAGACCATCTCTTATTACCTGCACATAATCCACATCCCTTTATTTCCTGCATATCCATGTGCCTATCTAAAGTCTCTTAAATGCCATTTTCATATCTACCTCAACCACCACCAGTGGCAGCACGTTCCCTGCACTCACCACCCGCTGTATAAAAAGATTGTCCTGCAAATCTACTTTAAACTTTTCCCCTCTCATCGTAAAGCAATGCCCTCTAATATTTGATATTTCCATCCAGGGAAAAAGGTTCTGGCTGTCTACCCGATCTATGCTTTTCATAATTGTATATACTTCTATCAGGTCTCCCAACAACCTCCACTGTTCCAGAGAACACAATCCAAGTCTGTCCAGCCTCTCTCTGTGGCTAATACCCCCTAATTCAGGCATAATTCTGGTAAGTCTCCACAGCATCTTTTCCAAAGCCTCCACATCTTTCCTGTAATGGGAATGACCAGAACTGAATGCAATACTACAAATGGGGCCCAACGAAAGTCCTATAAATCTGCAGCATGACTTCCTGACTGTTATACTCAATGCCGTGACCTATGAAGGCCAGCATATCATAAGCCGCCTTTACCACTCCATCAACTTATGTTTCCCCTTTCAGTAAGTTATGGACTTGAACCGCAAGATCCCTCTGTACATCAATGCTGTTAAAGCTCATTATATTAATTGTCGTTCCCCTAACATATAACCTCCTAAAGTGTAACATCTCATACTTACTTGGATTAAACTCCATCTGTTAATTCTCTGCCCATTTCCGTAACTGATCTATATCCCACTGTTTACCTTGATAGCCTTCCTCACGGTCCACAACGCCCACAGTCCACAATCGTGGTGTCATAGAAATATAGAAAATAGGTACAGGAGTAGGCCATTCGGCCCTTCGAGCCTGCACCGCCATTCAATATGATCATGGCTGATCATCCAACTCAGTATCCTGTACCTGCCTTCTCTCCATACCCCCTGGTCCCTTTAGCCACAAGGGCCACATCTAACTCCCTCGTAAATATAGCCAATGAACTGGCCTCAACTACATTCTGTGGCAGAGAATTCCACAGATTCACCACTCTCCGTGTGAAAAATGTTTTTCTCATCTCAGTCTAAAAGATTTCCCCTTTATCCTTAAACTGTGACCCCTTGTTCTGGACTTCCCCAACATCGGGAACAATCTTCCTGCATCTAGCCTGTCCAACCCATTAAGAATTTTGTACGGTTCTATAAGATCCCCCCTCAATCTTCTAAATTCTAGCGAGTACAAGCCAAGTCTATCCAGTCTTTCTTCATATGAAAGTCCTGACATCCCAGGAATCAGTCTGGTGAACCTTCTCTGTACTCTCTCTATGGCAAGAATGTCTTTCCTCAGATTAGGAGACCAAACCTGTACGCAATACTCCAGGTGTGGTCTCACCAAGACCCTGTACAACTGCAGTAGAACCTCCCTGCTCCTATACTCAATATTGAAGGAGTGTAGGTTCACCAGGTTAATTCCCGGGATGGTGTGACTGACATATGATGAAAGAATGGGTTGACTGGGCTTGTATTCACCGGAATTTAGAAGGATGTTTCTATGTTTCTAGCTGATTAGTGCTTTTTAGCAATACCTTCAATTCATGAAAAGATTGCAAAACTGAATGCAACTTCTGCTTAAAAAGCCATGGTTTTGCCAATCCCAGGAAAGCTCTGCTGAATAAATAACAGCAATTACATGTCTGGATATTTCACATATGCCCACATCTACCAAGGAAAACCAGCGACATTTATGCTAACCAACTGTTCGGTTTTCCAAAGATTTTTCATTCTTGTTCCTCAGGACATTTTCAAAAATCTGTGCCTAGACCATTCAATACCTCCACCTTATTTGTGTGTTCTGATGTTTTCAGAAAATATTCTTTGCAAAATGTCAACTGCCGTTTACAACCCTCTGCTGCCTGCCTCTGAATGACCCGATATTCTCCATTAGAAAATGTGATCTGTAATATTGATGCGAGGCATTTCCCCATAGCAAGTTTGACAAATTCTTCTTTCGACTGGTGAAATGACCAAACGCCAACATTAATTTTCATTTTCTCCTTCCATTTTTTCTTTCCCTTTCTTTCTTCAAGTTTCAATGTTACGGATATGGCCAGTACAAAGAGTAAAGCCATATCACGGAAACAAATACCCAACTAGCCCCCAGCAATTGGATCTTAGTTTGATACTCCATCACAGTTCCGTTTATCTATACCCTAATTGGAGCCCCTAACATATAGATATATGCACACACACAAGCACACCAACACATATGCATGCGCGCATGCACACATGAGCACACACACGCGCATGCATACATGCACACGCACACAGAGACTTCGTTGGAGTCAATGCTGTATGGTATCAATTAAATATCAAGAATTATTTTTATTTCTTTCTCCTTATCCATACAATCAACTACTTAAAGTTGTCCTTCTCATTTTAGGTCCAAGCTCGAGTTAGAGACCCTTCATCAACTTCAAATCTCCCAAGAAAACATGTTTAGAACATCTGAAAGTGCTCAAAGTGGTCGTGGATCGACATACCCCCAGAAGAGGGTTGATGTAGATTCTTCGATTACACGGGATGACGTTTCATTCACTGATGACAGAGCTGTAAATATTGTTCCCTGCAGTGCTCCAGATCCATCAGAAACATTCTGCAATTCCGATTCTTGCGCTGTGTCCACCCAGAATGAATCTCCACAACCAGTGGACTCCTTAAGTGCTGAACATTATAATCTTGCAAAACTAGGAGATACGTTGCCCCATGTCTTGTGTGGAATTAAATGTCCAGAGAAGCAGGCGGCACAGACACGGATGCTGGAGAGTAGACTGACTGGTCAGCAACGTAGCTCCTCAGCCTGCACCTCAGGAAAGAACCGTAAACAGCTTAAACGCTCACACACAACAGTTATTCAGATCCTCGACAACACCAAGGACCTATCAGTTAAAGCGATTAAAGTCTCGCAGCAAACTACTTCAGGCAAGTGCCTTGGAAACCAAATTGTCCAACCAAGCACTGAACACCAATCTCCATCTGAGCAAAATAATATGTCAGAAAGACATGCTCGAATATCAGAGAATTCTGAAAGTTCAATCCAGTCTTCAGGAAGCAAAGGTGAACAAGATGAAATTGTAGGTATGCCCGATCTTCCGGGATGCGTAAAGCAGTGTTGGTGATTATTCATAAAATAGAGAGAAGCTCATCCACCTTGTATTCAATTTCCCTTTTGATTCAAGGAATTCTAATGGCAAATATGTTCCTGTTTTATTTATTTTCCATATCTAATCAAAGCATATGAAATACATTAGTGATTTTGTTTGAAATTCTTAATTCTATTGCAGTCCTCAAAAGGTTAATGATTTTGTTAATATAAAACATAATACTGAGCCCTACTTTAAAAACGAACATTTCTTTCTTTTCTGAGTGTTGCAATCATTTTTTTTGGATGGAGGAATGCAAATTGGAGACATCAGTCATTGGTCTTTGGTGCTAAACAGATTTAGATTATCAGCCGCTGGCTGTTGTTTCATTTGAAATCAATGGAATTAAACATGAGAAGTAAGTGGAACTGATTGTAGATGCTCAGGCTCCTGTTTAGTGTGAAGGAAGAGAGATAAATCCATTTCTCTTGCTCAATCAACTCCACACAATGTACAATATCAATCCTTTACAATGTTATGTTTTCCCAGGACTTCACTCCAGAAATATTCTCTGTTATGTTCTACAGTGGTTAGCTGGAGAGAGAAAATAGGAGCATGAGTAGGCCATTCATTTCTAAGAATGAATGAATTATTAAATAAGTTTATGTTTATTGGCCAGCTATGTACACATACAAGGAATTTGCCTTGGTGCTCCGCTCGCAAGTAACAACACGACAAACAATAACAATTAAGAATGACACATAAAACATTAATAATAAAACATTATAGTTTATGGGCTTCCACTACCATTCAACACGATCATGAATGAATTTTCTTCCTGCTAGTTTGCTCCTATGTGTTCATGCTGAATGCCTCTGCTTTCCTGGACTTTCGACATCAAACAGAGCCTTTCACTGCTCTACTCAAACTCAAAGCACTCAAACTTTCTGCCATCTCCAAGTACTTTTTGATGTGTGGGGAATGGAATGGTATAGATCATGTGCAGGCAGATGAGATTTGTTTATCTTGGCATCATGTGGGCCAGCAGACATTGTGGGCTGAAGGGCCTGTCCCTGTGCTGTACTCTTCCAAATTCCATCTTCCATATTCTACTCGAGTAGAATTAATGCAGCAATTTCTTGCTCCTTCATCCCCTTTTAGCTTCAGCCAGTGATCTTTTCATTCAGTAAGAAGCAACCCGTACCATTCCACACATCCCATTTACCCTCAGTGAAGCAGTCATTGCCCTCACCTGAGATTTCCATTCCAGTATTTCATGGCATAATCTGACAATATTTTAGTCATCTTCCCAGGTCCCCATATTCTACCTGAACTAACTTTGAATTATCACCTACCTGGTCACAGTCTTACCATTTATTTTGCCCATGGCCCTCTACTTTCCCCACAAATAAAACCACCCACATAGATCTTCTTGGTCTGCTGAGCGAGTTGGGCTGAAGGGCCTGTTCCCATGTTGTATTTAGACAAGAAATTAGACAAATATAGATTGCACCCACAGATAGCGCAAACAATCCCCTGATACATCCAATAAAAATGCAATTTAATGGAAGCGTACTCTGATGATTGTGTAAGGAATAGGGGAATGGGGCCAGGTAACTTAGAACATAGAAAAATAGGTGCAGGAGTAGGACATTTGGCCCTTCGAACCAGCACCACCATTCATTATGATCATGGCTGGCCATCTAAAATCAGTACCCCGTTCCTGCTATTTTACCATATCCCTTTATTCCTTTAGCCCCAAGAGCTAAATCTAAAGGGCCTGTCCCACTTTCCCGAGTTTTCAAACTTGCGGAATGTTCGTAAGGAGTCCGTAGGAGTCCGTGGATATATCGTAGCGGCTCGTTATGCCAGCCGTAGGTACTCGGGGCATCAGGTAAGTCGGGACGTTTTTTCAGCATGATGAAAAATGTCCACGAGTAAAAATATAGCTCCGAGTACTTACGGCTGGCATAACGAGCCGCTACGATATATCCAGGGACTCCTACGGCCTCGTTACGAACATTCTGCGAGTTTGAAAACTCGGGAGAATTCGTGAATAACTCGGGAAAGTGGGACAGGTCCTTAACTCTCTTTTGAAAACATCCAGTGAATTGGATTCCACAGACTTCTGTGGAAGAGAATTCCACAGATTCACAACTCTCTGGGTGAAAATCTTAAATGGCCTATCCCTTATTTTTAATCTGTGACCCCAGGTTCTCGACTCCCCCAACATCAAGAACATTTTTCCTGCATCTACCCTGTCCTATCCTTTAAGAATTTTATGTTTCTATGAATATTGTGTAAAGTAGAGAGGGGATTCACACAAAAATATGACCTTTACAGAATTTGCTCATTGTAATATTTTGTTGATTCTGTAAATAACTGACTTTAGGTGCTTGAGATGGTGTTCAAATAAGTATGTAAACAATTTGTACATATTGGATTGTAAAATATATACAAACGTTCATTTTTTGTGTTATGTTATAGTTATGGGCTTACCTATTTTAGAGAGGGAGCAAACATTTTTTTACCAGTATTTGGACATATGAGCTTCTTCCGTTGGAGGAAATGTTACTTATACGTTGTTCTTTTGTAACAAGTTTAAAAAGTCTGGGGAAGAAATAAATAAAAAATTTGATTTATTTAAGTGATGTGTCTTGCATTATTACACTGATATCTATGATGTGCAATTTATGGACTACTATAGACTGCGAATCCATTACTTTGTAGTTGCAATGTAATGTACTGCAGCCTAGAAATCTGACCCACTTTATTTGTTGAAATCATCCACAAAACCATTTTCCACATGTTGTGACACTTTAGTGAACAACATCTGGCCTGTGGTCTGGATTCTGTTCTGCCTGGCTACTCAGTGTAAGTTTGCCAATGGTGCTTGGGATCCAGCTCCTTTTCGGAGCAGGTCATGGCATCATCAGGATATATAGAGAGGAGCTCTGCGGAGGCAAAAAAAAAAATTGAAGACATGGCTCTGCCAGCACAGTTCCAAATCCTCATGGCCCATCCAATGCCAGACTCAAGTCATTGGGTTCCTCTAGGCACTCTGACCCAGCTCTTAGTTCCGCTTGACTCTCAATGGTCTTATGCATGGACTTAACGGTTTCAGCCGCTCCAACTCATGCTTCCTAAAAGATGTTCCACTTTATTATTTGCCTCAAAACCGTCACAAAACCTTTAATCTTCCTTTCAGGAGCCAAGGATCAGGACATTAAGGGCATATAGGAGCAGCAGGACATCATCTGGCACTTTGAACTTCCTTCACCATTCATCAGTTATGGCTGAATCTCTACCATCTTTTCCTGCACGATTTCCATAATCCCAGAAATCTATTGATGTTTATTTTAAATAAACTAAGCCTCCATTGCACTTCCAAGAGAAATATTCCCAAGAATCACTTCCCTCTTTATGAAAGACTTTCTCCTTGTCTCAGGCCTAAACAGTCAGTCCTGTGTTTTGAGACTGTGACCTTGGTTCTGGTCTCCTCAGAAAGGGAAAACATCCAGCTTCCACCTTTTTGGTCTATCTGTCCTCTTCCTTTGATCTGAATGTTTGTCTTGCATCTTTTGCCTCCACATATGGTACTTCCAATGTTGTTTTTTGTTTTTAGATTCCAACATCTGCAACCTCTTTTATATTTTTATGATTAGTCAATCCTGATTTTCCTTTCAAAAATCAATGCTGACTCAAATCAATCCTATTATTCTTTTCAAGGTTTTCCATTATTACAATCTTCATTATAGATTTCAGTATTTCACTTACCAGTAGGTCAGTAGTTATCCATTTCCCCCCTCCTTTTTTAAATAGCTTGACTTGCATTTGCTGCCCTTCATTCCACAACTCCAGAATCGAGGAAGGTGGAAATTAGGGTAATTTCTATTTTGATATCTACCTCTTTCAGTAATCTGGGATGTACATAAATGAGAGTTAATTTATGGAGAGCTGAGCAAGGACAAACGATCACGTGGTGGACAGAAAAGGAGATCCAAATACACTCTAAAAACATTTCTGAAGTGTTTCACATTGACAAATACCACTGGCAACAATATGCATAGGATCACCCTGTTTGATGTGCCTGCATTAAAAGTGTTGCTTGTTCAAATGACGAAGCCATAATAGAGGTAGCAAAGAAAAGAGAATCGCAAAAATCATTAACTACTGATGCTGGAATTCTCTGCCACATTAGGCAGTGGAGGCCAATTCACTGGATGTTTTCTAGAGAGTTAGATAGAGCTCTTAGGGCTTATGAAATCAAGGGATATGGGGAGAAAGCAGGAACTGGGTACTGATGATCAGCCATGATCATATTGAATGGCAGTGCTTGCTCGAGGGGCCGAATGGCCTACTCCTGCACGTATTTTCTATGTTTCTATGCTGCAGCATCCCTACACTGTCACCTGTGTGGGAGAAACTTTAGACCTCAGATTTGTCTAATCGGTCATCTCTGTACTCATTGTAACGCCATAGACTCGATGTCATGGCTTCACCCAAGAATGAGCAACAACAACAACATCATTGGGTCCTAGAACTGATCAGCCTTTTGTTTTCAGCAATTCCCTCATATTTGTTTTACATATACTCATTTTTCTTCATTGTTTCCAGATCCTTATGTCCTCTGATTTTTCTCGCTATTTTTCCATGAAGACAGACAAGTGTGGATGAACTTCTGAGATCTTAACTTAGTGTCTCTTTCCACTGCCTGAACTGCTGTGATTCCTGCATTTTCTATTTTTATGATGTTTGCGGTTGCTTAATTCTTCTGCCATTTATTATTCCCCATTACAAATTCTCCCATATGTCTGGAACATCGACAGCTAACATCATATTTTAAATTGCTTTCACATGTTTTTAAAAACTTAAATTTTCACTTTCCAAGTTTCTTGCTCTCTAAACTATTAAAGAGCCACTCACACAATTCATAAGCTATGCTTTTCTTTAAGTTATAAGAAGATAGTATTTTTTTTCTATCCCTGTGTGCTACGGAAAATAGTTCAGAGTAACACAGTAGTGCGACGTGTGTAACACAGTAATGTTGCCACAGACCTTCAGTGTTCTGGGTTCAACCTGATCTCTGGATATGTGGAATTTGCACATTCTCTTTGACAGTGTGAGTTTCCTCTAAGTCCTCTGGTTTCCCTTCAAAGACCTGCAGGTTAGTAGGTTAATTGGCTGTTGTAAATTGCTCATAATGTGTAGGAGTGACAGAACGTGGGGAATGTGGGAGAATAAAGTAAGGTTAGTGCAAATAGTTGCTTGATGGTCAGTGGGAGGCAGAAGGGGTTTGTTTCTGTTCTGAATGTTTCTATGACCCTCTGAATTACTCTTACTTCCTGTCTCTTTTGTGATCATTAACCACTTTTTAATAACTGAACAATTTCCCTTCATCATTACGATTCGTATATTTTAGGGAAATTTTGTCGGTGCACTGCTTGTTTGGTTGCTTGTTTAGTAGAAAGTTGGTTAAAATGCCAGTATGCATGCCTACACTATGTTAATGTTCCAGTGATATAAAGTACAAAAGTGAAACATCTTAACTCTTAATATGCAGAAACTGGCTTTCAAAATTCAAAATGTCACTTTGCTGCTGTATATTCTATGTGATTGTATATGAATTTAGTTTAGGTTAGTTTAGAAATACAGCGCAGAAACAGGCCCTTCGCCCTACCGAGTCCGCGCCGACCAGCGATCCCCGCATATTAACATTATCCGGCGCGCACACACACACACACACACACACACACACGGGACAATTTCCATTTTTATACAAAGCCAATTAACCTACAAACCTGTACGTCTTTGGAGTGTGAGAGGAAACGGAAGATGTTGGAGAAAACCTACGCGGTCACCGGTGAACATACAAACTGTGTACAGACAGCACCCACAGTCAGGATCAAATCCAGGTCTCTGGCGATGCAAGCGCTGTAAGGCAACAACTCTATCATGGCGCCCCCATGCCGTCCTGTCAGAAAAACAAATTGTCAGAAACATTCGCAATTCTGTAACTCTGCCTTATTCCCTGAAAATAAATTGAAAACAAAGAATTGTTTTTCTATTGTTTTTGTGGAAACACCCCCAGAGAACAATTATGTATTAAATAAAAGATCAGTCTGTTTGGTGAAACTGGCCGGTCAAGTCCCTGGAGTTGGAGCAGCCGCAGCGTAGAGGTGAAAAGAGAGATCAGATAAGGAAAGGAAGACTGTGCATGGATTTGAACGGAAGGAAGGGAGGAAGGCCTGGAATCAATGACATAGGAAACATGGAACTTGACAATGATAGGAGTTGCTGGAAGATTTGACACGGACACAGACACACGCGCGCGCGCGCGCGCACACACACTCTCACTCTCACTCGCACTCAATCACAATCGCTCTCACTCACACTCACTGACTCTCACACTTATATACACATACAGTTGTGGCAACAATGCTATTTTACAAGCATAAGGTACAGTCATAGGTGTAGATTGGTTATTGCATGTGAGCCAATCATAGTAGAATAGCATCACTAACCCCACCCTACTGTGTGATTCATATCTAACACCCGTTTCCTACACTAGTCAGTCTTGGAAGCGGTAACGATGAACTAACAACCAACGACCGACCTGCTGTACTGATATAATGTCGTTACTGAACTAAAGAACATGGTCTCCTTAGGCGTACTAGCCGAGATTAGTGAACTCACTGAATGGGTTTCCACTATGGTTGCCACCCTTAAGAAGGACAAAACCGAGCTCCGCGTATGCATCAATCCAACGAACGACAGCCCTACAAACGGGACGAGTTTACAGTTCTCAGCATTGACTTTGTTCCCACAAAACAATTGCGCTGTCTAGCCGAACACACAGCCGCCGACGCCACCCTCCAGCTACTCTCATCCATAATCAAGAGAGGCTGACCAGACAGGTAATCCAGCACCCCACTGGTGGAGCAGCCGTTCTTCTTAATCCGTGATGAACTGACAATACAGGACGGTGACATAGTTAAGGGCCACAAAGTCGTGATCCCTTCATCACTACGTGACGAATACTACAATGAGGCACACAGCGGCCACCCAGGCACTGATGCCACGTTGGCCCACGCACAGAACATGTTTTACTGGCCCGGCATGGCCAAGTACATACGGGACAGGGCAGCCTGCCGCCGCACCAACAGAGACAGCCCCTACTGCAACAACCTCCACCAGCACTGCCCTGGACGTCGCTGGCGGCAGACATTTTCGAGTGGCACGGTAAACATTATCTAGTCCTAGTTGACTCCTATTTTAACTGGTTCGAACTTGATTTACTGCCTTCTATCACATCAGAGATGGTCATTCAAAAGCTACAGAAACACTTCTCCACATTCGGTGCACCTGTCCGCTTGCAGACCAACAATGGAAGACAGTTTACCAGTCACGCCTTCAAACACTTTGCCAACCAATGGAATTTCCACCACGTCATGAGCAGCCCCGAATACCCACAAAGTAACGGGCTCGCTGAACGAGCCGTCAGAAGCACTAAACAGCTAATGGAACATGCCCACCTAGCCAAGTCAGATGTATATCTCGACCTTTTAAACCTCTGGAACATTGCAAGAGATGGGATCCTGGGCTCACCAGCCCAACGACCGATGTCCAGAACAACAAGACCTCCGATGCCAATTGCCCAGCAGAAGCTGGTGCCACAGGTGCTGAAGCCAGCTACGATCCAGAAGCGTACCCAGTAGAAACACGACATCCAGAAACGATCACATGACATCCAGCAAACCACTTAAACCACTACTACCGGGCCAAACTACTGTGGGACATTCCCGTTTGGGTTGCGTTGTTGGCCCGTCCGAAGAACCCCGATCCTACCTTGTTGACATCGATGGCGCCTTGTACCATCGGAGCCGCCAACACTTGCTGTCCGTGAAGGAGCCACGTCCACCACCAGCCGATCCTTTCACTCCACCTCTACTGTTCCAACCGCCTGCTGCCGTGGCCACCACCAGTTCCAGCATGTCCCTTACCCCACCATGACCGGCGGCCATGACTAACCACAAAAATACCTCTCCTGCATGCTCCCCATGTCGGTGGACCCCACAAGTGTCCCCTGCTGCTTTCTCACTTCCGGGTTCACCACCTCCCTCTAATTATTCTGGCGAAGGGGGAGAGGGCTTGGTCCGTACGCGTTCAGGCCGTATTAGTAAACCGCCTGATAGATACGGCGAGTATGTTGAATTCTAGCTGCATGTGTGTTTAACTATATTCGCTCTTTACGGGGAAGGATGTAGATTGGTTATTGCATGTGAACCAATCATAGTAGAATAGCATCACTAACCCCACCTTACTGTATGATTCATACTAACACCCACTTCCCACACTGGGCAGTCTTGGAAGCGGTAACGATGAACTAACAACTAACGACCTGCTGTACTGATATAATGTTGTTACATTATAATTACATTATATTTTGAAATAAAACCCATTAACGTCCAGACATTGAATTGTACCCATCTTCTAATGCTAAAGCTATATCAGGTCCTTTGCAAAACAAGATACCACAAAGTTGCCCAAAATTCACTATGCGGTAAAAGGCAAACTCCTCGAGGAACTTGGGAGGGGGGGAAGAGCTGTTAGCAGTGAGTTGATCCGGGTGGAGGGATTGATTTGAAATTGAATCAGATGAGGGAAGGAAGGGTGGAGATAGTCGAGATGCTAACTGAAGACAACAAATGCCACATATAGAGTCATACAGCAGGAAAACAGGCCCTTCTGCCCAATTTCATGCCAACTAAGATGCCCCACCCATGCTGGCTCATGTTTGACCCATATCCCTCTAAAGTTTTCCCAACTATGTACCTGTCCAAATGTCTTTTAAATGTTGTTAGAGTACCTGCCTCAATCACCTCCTCCAGCAGCTCGTTCCATACACCCACCACCCTCTGTGTGGAAAGGTCCCCCCTCAGGTTCAGGTTCCCATTACACCTTTCCCTTCTCACCTTAAGCCAATCATCTTCAGAGATATCACCATGGACTATTCCATGGGCCCTATCACCTCACCTTAAACCTATGTCCTCTGGTTCTCGATTGCCCTACTTTGGGCAAGAGACTCTGTGTGTTTATTGATCTATTCCTCTCCCGATTTTGTACAATTCTATCCGATCACTCCTCATCCTCCTGCGCTCCAAGGAATAGAGTCATAGCCTGCTCAACCTCTCCCGACAGCTCAGGCCCTCAAATCCATAGCCTGCATTTTCCAGTTTCCTTAGTCCATCATAAACATTACCAACATCTTAGGAACCCTCCTTTTATTCCATAATCTCTTCATATGGCATCATGTCCACTGGTTTTAAAAATCCAATTTCCATTCATCCACTGATCCCCCTTACCCTTAACCCATTACCCCCCATTTCCCCCTCTTTCCCATACCCCCTCATGCCCATTTCTATTATCACACTGCCGCCACCTCTCCCCCTCCCCCCCCTCCCTTCACTCCTTTCCATTCTCTTCCACCTATATCCATCATTCTGGCTTTATTTTTTAATTCCTCCTCTCCTTATCTGACACCCGTTTGTCTCTTTTTCATCTGTAGCCTTTGTCCACCCATCTACCAATTAAAAAACTCTCCTCACCTGGATCCATCTATGACACGGCAGACATTCGGTCCCCCTCCTACAATCAGTCTGATGAATGGTCCCGGCCTGAAACATTACTTGGCCATTCCCTCCACAGATGCTGCCTGATCCGCTCAGTTATTCAATCATTTGTGTTTTACTAAAGATTCCTGCATCTACAGTTCCCTGGGCCCCTCTTAATTTATCTGTTCACTAAAAGTTCAAAAATCTTTGATAGTTTGGTAAAATACAAAATCTCTTTCATAACTTGACATTGATTTAGCTCAGTTTAATTTTCGATGCTTTTCTGAGTTCCCATTTACATTTCATTGCATTCTACTGTGGTTTCTAGGTTTTGAACAGATGGAATATGTTTGCTACCATCCAATCTCCAGTCACCTTTGTAAAATCCAAGGAATTCTGAAAGATAAAAAGCAATTAATCCATTACCTTGACCCTTATCTCCTTCAAATCCCTTGGCTGCAGGCAATCAGGTTAGGGATTTGCAAGATCTCAGTCCCATTAATTTACAAGTCCTGGTTGTTTACTAATTTCTTTAAGGTCCTTGCTCTTGTCAGTTTTAGTGTTTTATCATTTATCTCTTGACATCTTCTAACATGACAAAAGGTAGTTGCTTTATGTTTCTTCCATTTCTTCATACAGTATCACAATTTCTTCTATTTACCTTTGTCTATTTTACCCCTTTTATATTACTTTACAATCCAATTTACAGTTTGCCCACATATTGCATTTCTGCCTCATTATCTGTTATTGATCATCCTCAGCCTTACATCTCATTGGCAACATTCAAGAAGCCCTTGAGTCGAGGCAATAATAATTGAGAGGTTTAACTGCTGCGGAGGAAATAAATTAGTGTATTTGGATGCAAACAATGATCTGTTCCACTGAATGTCATAGTTTACTTAGAACATTGCTAATTTTTTTTTTTGGCTTCATGCCTTTCAAAAGAATGAGGAATCCATCGGTAGATGTGCTGTCATTATTGTCTATGTAGTGAACAATCTTCAGAATTTCTTATGTATTGAACCTGAGATTCTCAATACAGAAATCTGTTTTTTATAGTTTATGAATTCTTCTTCATTTGGGTTTAATGCACCATGGAAAGATAGAGCATGGAAATAGGTCCTTTGGCCCAGCGAGACCACTGACTTTCAAGCACACATTTACACACTTCCTACCCTAACCTATTTTATTCTTCCCATATTCCCATCAACTCTGCCTCAGATTATATAACCCATCTTCACACTAAGACTAATTTACGCGACACAATTATCCTTTCAACCAGCACATTTTTTTAGGATGTGTGAGGAAACTGGATTGAGGGCTTGGTTGCCCTGTTTACCACTACTTCTCCGCACCAAAGTGAAATGCAATCTAATTGCAAAAGCTTCACCCAAATGCGTACCTGAAGGAAGAGCTAATACAAGGTTGGAGTTAAACGCAGACCATTTTTACGGCTGAGGTCTGCTATATATTCACTAAAGTGAATGTGGAGAGGATGTTTCCAGTAGTGGGACAGTCTAGGACAGAGGGCACAGCCTCAGAATAAAAGCATGTACCTTTAGAATGAAGATGAGGATGAATTTCTTTAGCCTGAGGGTGGTAAATCTGTGGAATTCAGTGACAGACAGCTGTGGAGACCGTCATTAGGTATTTTTAAAGCAGATTGATAGGTTCTTGATTTGTAAGGGCAAATCTAGCGTACAATCCCATCCCCCAGAAACAAAGAACTGCAGATTCTGGTTTATACCAAAGATAGACACATAGTGCTGGAGTAACTCAACGGGTCTGGCAGAATCTCTGGAGAAAAGGGATAGGTGACATTTCGGGTCGGGGCCTTTCTTCAGACTGAAAGTAGGGTGTGGGACCCTGACCCCCCTATCAGTCTGAAGAGGGGTTTCGGCCCGAAACGTCGCCTATTTCCTTCGCTCCATAGATGCTGCTGCACCCGCTGAGTTTCTCCAGCATTTTTGTGTACCTGATTTGTCCTGGTCTATTTTTGCCTCTGGTTCTCCACCTCCAACCCCACCCCATACTTTCAGTCTGAAGAAGGGTCCTGATCCGAAACGTCACCAACCCTTTTTCTCCAGAGATGCTGCCAGGTCTGCTGAGTTACTCCAGCACTTTGTGTCTATCTCTGCGCAGTTCCCTGGGTTTGATGATCAGTTTGGAGCAGATGATGATGTCAAGTGTTCTTATTGTCCAAGTGGTTGGGTTTATTATTATGTCACATATGCTGAGGTATAGTGAAAGGCTTTATTTAGCATGCTATCCAAATAGTTCAGATATACCATACATAGATACAATCTGTTCAAACTCAAGTACAATAGATACAACAAATGGGAAGATAGAGTGCAGAATAGTTTTTAGCATTGTAGCGCATCAGTTCCTTTCATAAAGTCCAATGTCCAGAATGGGATAGAGGTGAATCGAACAGTACCCTAGCTTATTGCCCAGTGCAGAGTAGGGAGGCAGCAAAACTGCACCAGCTGTTGAACAGTTACAGGGTCGGTGAGTTGCAGTGGCTCCAGGTCTTTGTTAAGCCTGGAATTGATACCCATCATAACCAACCTGTCAAAGTACTTCATCACTACAGATGTTGGTGCCACTGGTCAGTGGTCACTGAGGAATGCTTTTTATCGTGTCCCAGTGAATAATTTCCACCAATGGATAGTTCCAATTCCAAGCCAAAAACTTGACACAAAATCAGTGCTGACACTCAATGTGCAGGGCTAGGAAATGTACTTGCGGGCGGTGTTTACCAGTGCTCTCTCTCCCGTATTTAGTGTTTAAAAGGATCCTGCAGCTTCTCCGTCAACCAACTTTACGAAAAGCATATCACCTGGTTATTTTCACATTGCTGTCTGTGGGAACGTGATGTGTGGAAGTTAGCTGTGACTGCACTTTGTATTTATTTTACAGAAAAGTGCTTTGGGGCGCCTTGTGATTTCCAATAGGTGCTATGTAAATGCAACTGCTTCTTTGCATATGATATGCCTTGTTTAATCTTTATCTTTTATGTTTTTAATTTCGATTGTTCCACTTGGGGCAGCTCGTCGTTAATGCCGTGCGTTAAGGGACAATCCGGTGGCACGCAAGGTCCGTGTGCCAGCTCTCTGTTGCCACAACTGATATCTCCATCCACCTGCTGTTTGCCCAACCACACCGGCTGAAAGCTCGGGAAAAGAGGGGGGGGGATAAACCAAAGATCCTATAGCAGAGCCTTTGGGATAAACTGTTGCACTGAGCCTGAGTCCATGTGAAACCAGAGCCCCCTCCCCCTTTGGCTTCTCTGGTTTCCTGTTTGCCCGCGGTTTGCGCCGTTCCCCGCAGGGCAGGCAGCTCCTGGGGTATTGTGTGTGTGCCCGGCACTAGAGCACTGTGTGAGATACACCCCCACCCGCACCAAGACTTGGCCAAACTGCAGGCAACTCGAGGAAAGAAGCCATGTCCACACCAATGCAGTGAAATGAGCCCATGTGTGGCTCTGCAGCCTCTACTTCTGGTTACAGGGAGCTTGGTTCGTGCTGGGTCAGAGTGGCCGTTGTAACCCGGGCCGGCAGCCGAAGCCGCAACTATGGAGAATCCTTCACCCCCGGGCACACAGCGCCTCGACTGCTCCACATGCCCGCTGCTGTTTCACACTCCGGACCAGATGCATTTCCATCGCAAACACTTCCACCAAAGTTATAGCCTGGAGCAAGAAACCGTGCTCGAACATCCAGGCGAATTACCTTCTATCAACGTGGTAAGTTTATTTTCCACAATTTATTCCTGCTCAGTTGAATCTTCCTTCCTCCCCTTCCTCCTCCTACTTCGCAAAGCAAAATTTGGTATTTAAATTAATTGCTATCAATTTACCGTGTCTCCGTTAAAACATCATACCACCTCTGGAGCAAAATGCACACTTCCCACTTGTTGACTGTGCAAACTTGTTTTAGCAAAGCACCTTGGTAACACGCTTTACCTGTCATGTGATAAAGAGCAGCGCCAGGGGTTTAGGACGTTTCATAGGCAGCTGGTGGCGTAAAACTCACTGCGAGTTCTGGTCAGCTCCGCTCTATAATCTTTGCTGGTCAGTAGCGAAAGACTGGCAACATTGAACATTTTGGCGCACTTTCAGGCCCAGAAACTGATTTGGCAACAAACACGCCCCCTTGATGTGGCTTCCACCCTGCAACATTGTCTCCATGAATTGGAAATTCATTTCACTCTGGAGTGAAGTATCTCTGGAGAAAATCAAAGCAGCATGAAAACGTATTTTCCATTCCCCCCCCTTCGTTTAACCTGGATTTACTAGTTATGCAAGGAGTGGAGATGGGAATGGGCCAGTTGGAGGTGGAAGATCATGTGACAAGCTCTCCAGGGGTATACACAGCCTGAGCTTACACCGTTTCATGTTTTTGGTTGTTCCCTTGCACCCCTTAGTGTATGTTCTTTCAGTAGTGCAGTACAGATAATTTATGATTGTCATTTGTCATTATTCACAGTTGTATCACTTACAGTTGTTTACTTTGAGCTTCACGTGAACAGGGAATTTCATTGCATCCTATTATATGCATGTATTTTTTGTTTTTTTATGACTTGGCAGATCAATTTCCCTTCTGGGATAAATAAAGTCCTATCATATCGTATATAGGACAAACCAATTTGAATAGTTGGACAACTAATCTTTAACTAATGAGATGTTTAATTTGCATAGCCATTTTAACACTAAATTTTAGATCATTTTTATGGAAATACTTAACCAATGATTTAGTGGCTAATCAATGCTATTCTTTGAGCCAAGAGGAACAATTCTTTAAACTCATTGAAATATTCCGTCAGTCATTGTAATTATAATTGACCTAATCTTAAATCTATCTACCCAGTGTCGCAATGGCCCAGCATCTCAGATTTAAAATTGATAATTGACACAGCATAATTTTATACGAATATCATATTTCTATCACTCTTGTTTGTGAAAAAGTTCCCCTTAACTTTCTTCGTTATTGACATGAAGCCTCATTTGTAATTTTTCCTCGTTCTTTAGCCGACAGAACCCTAACAGCATTTTGGTGAATCTCTGCTGCCTTCCTTGTAAACTGTGTGCTATTACTACAGGTGTGACCTTATGAGAACCTTCCATAATGGAAGCAAAGCTCAGTAGGTCAGGCAGAACAGGCAGAACTCTTGAGAACATGGATAAGCAACATTTCAAGTTGAGATCCTTCTTCAAATAAAGGTCCCGACATGAAACGCCACCTATCCATGTCCTCCAGAGATGCATCCTGACCCCCTGAGTTACTCCAACATTTTTTTTAAATCACTGCATTGTTTCTCATCTTTCACCTGGTAGAGCTGCTGCCTAACAGTGCCAGAGCCCGGGTTCTATCCTGACCTAGGATGCTATGTGTGTGGAGTTTGCACATTCTCCCTGTGACCGTGTGGGTTTCTCCGGGTGCTGTGGTTTCCTCCCACATCTCAAAGACGTGTGAGTTTATAGGTTAATTGGCCAGTGTAATTTGCCCCTGATGTGTAGGAAGTGGATGAGAAAGTTGGATAACATGGAACTTATGTGAACGGGTGATCGATGGTTGGCGTGATGCTCGTTGAGCTGAAGGGCCTGGTTCCATGCAGTATCTTTAAACTCTAAACTAAACTTAGCCCCAGTCACCAAGGCCAACTTCCTTTTTGCCTTTTCCTTATATACCTGATTGCTATCTTTAAGAGGCTTGTGTACATATCTCTAAAGTTTCAACTTTTTAAATCATAATTGTAAATATGCAGCTGGACTGGGAGGGGGGGGAGGAGCTATTTTAAGAGATTAGCAGAAATAGGTTGGAAATGATGATGTATCTTTTTTAATATATTGTAGGTCATTTATTTCTGTAATATTATTGATTAATCAGATAATGCACAGATTTATTTGGCAACTGTTCTGCCAAATGCACAGTAAAACTCATTTTTAATGCTTGTGATCTTAGCATTTCCTGATGTTGTTCATACAAACCAGTATAGATTGTCCCTCAGTATGTTCGATCACAACTTGGCTGCATTACATCTGTTGCAGTTGTAATTAAGCAACTCAAATAATTCAGAAATCTGAGCAAATGTGTATGTGTAAACTGATACATTGATGTAACGAAAAATTTGTTTGTTGCAAACTGATTTTCGGTAATGCATCTTTCTTGGTGGAAATTGTGTCAACATGGATTAATAAATCAGGTGAATATTGAAGAATGTTATGCAGTATTTTAGCAAAAGGAAAGTCAAATATTTATGTTCTGCGTGAACTTTTTGTGCAAATCTTTATTTGCCAATTACCATGTTATTGCTATGTACATTTCAAACTCATCATGAACTCAGTTGAGAACATATTTAAGAGTATGCCATTCAGCCTCGTACCTGTTCATATGATCATAAATTATCTTCTGATGAATCGTATTAGAAACATAGAAACATAGAAATTAGGTGCAGGAGTAGGCCATTCGGCCCTTCGAGCCTGCACCGCCATTCAATATGATCATGGCTGATCATCCAACTCAGTATCCCGTACCTGCCTTCTCTCCATACCCTCTGATCCCCTTAGCCACAAGGGCCACATCTAACTCCCTCTTAAATATAGCCAATGAACTGGTCTCGACTACCCTCTGTGGCAGGGAGTTCCAGAGATTCACCACTCTCTGTGTGAAAAAAGTTCTTCTCATCTTGGTTTTAAAGGATTTCCCCCTTATCCTGTGTTGTGGGAAATAGTTTGTTTGCATTACACATTGTGTGTCAACTAAAGGGCCTGTCCCACGAGCATGCGACTGCATGTGGCAAGCGCGACCCAACGTGCTCGCTTGAGCCGTACGGCCTCGCGGGGCCGGTCCCACTTCGATCGCCGGAGCCGTATGGAGTTGTGCGGAGCTGGTCCCGAGAAACTGACCATGTTCAAAAATTCCGCGCGGCAACGGCCTGCCGGCCCGCAGCCGCCTCGACCCCTTACGCAGCGTCTTGACACCGCATGTCACGCGCGAACTTCCCGCGGACTTCGCTCGAACTTCACGTCACTCACTCGACCTCCGCGCGGCCCCCGCTTCCGGTTTGGTCGCGCTCGCCTGCATGCGGGCACATGCTGGTGGGACCGGCCCTGTACGGGGATCACTCGACCTCCGTGCGGCCCCCGCTTCCGGTTTGGTCGGCTCCTGACGCATGCAGGTCGCATGCTCGTGGGACAGGCCCTTAACCCTATGGTGATGTTACCTTTTTAGTTTAGTTTAGAGATACAGCGTGGAAACAGGCCCTTCGGCCCACCGAGTCTGTGCCAATCAGCGATCCTTGCATACTAACTCATTCCTACACACACTAGGGACCATTTATAATTTTACCAAGCCAATCAGCCTACAAATTGGATTAGTAAGTATGCAGATGATACCAAGATAGGGGGTGTTGTGGATAATGAAGAGGATTTCCAAAGTCTACAGAGTGATTTAGGCCATTTGGAAGAATGGGCTGAAAGATGGCAGATGGAGTTTAATGCTGATAAATGTGAGGTGCTACACCTTGGCAGGACAAATCAAAATAGGACGTACATGGTAAATGGTAGGGAATTGAAGAATACAGTTGAACAAAGGGATCTGGGAATAACCGTGCATAGTTTCTTGAAGGTGGAATCTCATATAGATAGGGTGGTAAAGAAAGCTTTTGGTATGCTAGCCTTTATAAATCAGAGCATTGAGTATAGAAGCTGGGATGTAATGTTAAAATTGTACAAGGCATTGGTGAGACCAAATCTGGAGTATGGTGTACAATTTTGGTCGCCCAATTATAGGAAGGATGTCAACAAAATAGAGAGAGTACAGAGGAGATTTACTAGAATGTTGCCTGGGTTTCAACAACTAAGTTACAGAGAAAGGTTGAATAAGTTAGGTCTTTATTCTCTGGAGCGCAGAAGGTTAAGGGGGGACTTGATAGAGGTCTTTAAAATGATGAGAGGGATAGACAGAGTTGATGTGGACAAGCTTTTCCCTTTGAGAATGGGGAAGATTCAAACAAGAGGACATGACTTCAGAATTAAGGGACAGAAGTTTAGGGGTAACATGAGGGGGAACTTCTTTACTCAGAGAGTGGTAGCGGTGTGGAATGAGCTTCCAGTGGAAGTGGTGGAGGCAGGTTCGATGGTATCATTTAAAAATAATTTGGATAGGCATATGCATGAGAAGGGAATGGAGTGCAGGAAGGTGGGACTAAGGGAAAATAATTGTTCGGCACGGACTTGTAGGGCCGAGATGGCCTGTTTCCGTGCTGTAATTATTATATGGTTAAATCTGTACATCTTTGGAGTGTGGGAGGAAACCGGAGCTTCCGGATAAAACCCACGCAAGCAATGGGGAGAAAGCACAAACCCAGTAAGACAGCACCCATTGTCAGGATTGAACCCAGGCCTCTGGTGCTGTAAGGCAGCAACCCTACTGTGCACCACTGTGGCACCCATATATCCTTTGCTTTAGGATGGCAGGTATAGTTGTTAATTTTTTATTAAACTAATAATTGTGGAATTGTTCTACATTGATTATGTTTCTGTTAAGTTTAAATGGTCTTAGCTCTCACTAAAAATCCAACCAAAAACCATGGTGTATTTGCTCCTTATTACTCAATCGCAGTTCATTTATTTGAATTTTCTTGCTGTACTAGACAGTTATGGATTGTAGATAGACACGAAAAGCTGGAGTAACTCAAGGGACAGGCAGCATCTCTGGAGAGAAGGAGTGCGTGATGATTTGGGTCAACACCCATCTTCAGACTAGTTAGGGATAAGGGAAACGAACGATAAGAGATAAAGAACAATGAATGAAAGATATGCAAAAAAGTAATGATGATAAAGGAAACAGGCCATTGTTAGCTGTTTGTTTGGGTGAAAATGAGAAGCTAGTGCTCCTTGGGTGGGGGAGGGATAGAGAGAGAGAGAGAGAGGGAATGCCGGGGTTACTTGAAGTTAAATAAATCAATATTCATAGCACTGGGCTGTAAGCTACCCAAGCGAAATATGAGATGCTGTTCCTCCAATTTGCGTTTAGACTCACTCTGATAGTGGAGGAGACCTAGGACAGAAAGGTCAGTGTGCGAATGGGAAGAAGAATGAACGTGTTTAGCAACCGGGTGATCAGATAGGTTCAGGCGGGCTGAGTGAAGGTGTTCAGCGAAACGATTGCCCAGTCTACCTTTGGTCTTGCCGATGTATAAGAGTTTACATCTTGAACAACGGATACAGTAGATGAGGTTGAAGGAGGTGCAAGTGAACCTCTGCCTAACCTGAAAGCACTGTCGGGGTCACTGGACAGAGTTGAGGGAGGAGGTATAGGGACAGATGTTGCTTCTGCATTTGCTGGGGAAGGTACCTGGGGAAAGGGTGGTTTGGGTGGGAAGGGATGAGTTAACCAGGGCGTTGCGGAGGGAACGATCTCTGCGGAAAGCAGATTGGGGTGAAGATAGGAAGAAGTCCCCCTTTCTGCCTTCTGTTTTGTAGAAAAAATGTCATTGCAGTTTGTCTTTGAATTGTCGCTATGTCAGCTTTTTCACTGGAATTTTCATTCAAAGATTTGCTGAAATTAATGTTTCAATTTCTCACTCTGGCCACCAGATACAAGTATAGTTTGAAATTAAATCTTTAGCCAAGTAAAACGACATGATTGTGATACCCTTAATGTTTATTCAGTGTACATTTAATTGATGTTTGTAGTTCTTGATGGTCCATGATTTGAGTTGGGAGCAGAGATTAAAAATTTGTCGTTAAATATGTTATCATCCTTGGGACTGCAAGGGCAGCAGCTTGCAAATAAAATACCACGGCACATTGCTCTGTAATTGTTTTGCAGGTAAGTTGCAATGTTTTATACTCTCCTTGTAAATTATGAAATGTTTACCACATTGACGTTTTGATGTCACTTCATTGCATTTATAAATGATGCCATCTGTCTTACAAATTGGCAGCTGTCAATGGGCCCTTAGTATCTCCATTATCTGGAGGATGTAGTGTTCATTTAAATTGCAAGTCATATTTTTATGCATGCAGTACTTCTGTAATATATTTTAAGTAAATTTAGTCGATGTGAATGTTTGCATGGTATGTTGTTATTTTGAATTATAAAGTGTGGCTCTGCATATTGTGCATTGTTAAATCCTATTTGATTGTCAAAGAAATTGGCGTATGTTTTGGGGCTATAATTATGACTTTGCTGGGCAGATTTGTCTTATTCTGTTCCAATTCATCGTTTGAATTCTCCTAGTTAATCAGCATTAACAAATGTTCCGCTCGAGTGCAGGGACATTTCAACACTTGCCATTTGTTGGGAAATAATGCACAGCTGTCTGTTTTCAAAGCTCCAGTGTGTCATGGGAATAAAATTGTGGTCAGTCAGCGATCTAATTAAGGTGGGATATATTTGACATTGCATTTACAGAAGGCAGAGTATTTACTCACACTTTTGGAGCACAAACCTCAAATCAAGTTCCAGAGGACATAGGTTTAAGGTGAGGAGGGTGAAGATTTATAGGAACCTGAGGGGCAACTTTATTTACACAAAGGGTGGTAGGTGTATGGAATGAGCTATTCGTAGGATGTAGTTGAGGCAGGTACTATCACAACGTTTAAAAAAACATTTAGGTATATGGATACGGTAGATTTAGAGGGATATGGGCCAAGCGCAGGCAGGTGGGACTAATATAAATGGGGCATGTTCGTCAGTGTGGGCAAGTTGGGCTAATGGACCTGTTTTAACACACAATTTTATATGAGTGGCATCAGTTTATGAAAACTGATGCCACTCATATATAATTGAGTGCTTAATCTTAAAATACGTTGCAAGTGTGGTAGCTGCATTAATATTTTATATAACATTGAAGAGTACACCACACTGTCTGTGCTCAACATGATGCCAAGATAAACGAATCTCATCTGCCTGTATATGATCCATAATCATCCATTGATTCATTGAATGATGCAGCATAGAAACAGGCCCTTCGGTCCACTGGGTCTATGCTGGCCATCGAATACCCATTCATACCAGTTCTATGTAATCCCACTAACGCATCCACTCCCTGCACATTAGGGGCAATTTATAGAGGCCAATTAATTTAGAAACCGAAACGTCTTTGGGGTGTGGAAGGAACCAGAGCAACGCGGGGAAACCCACGGAGTTGCAGGGAGAATGTGCAAACTAAACATAGACGGCACCCGAAGCCGGGATTGCACCTGAGTGTCTAACGCTGTGAGGCAGTAGTTCTACCAGCTGTGTCACTGATCCGTACGTTAACCTATCTAACCATGTGCCTATGTAAAAGTGATTTAAACGCCTCTATCATATCTGTCTCCACCACTATCTCCGAGCAGGCACCCACCACCCTCAGTGTAAACAAACTTGGCCAGCACACCACTTTAGTCAGAAGGTGGTGAGTCTGTGTAATTCATTGCCACAGATGGCTGTGGAGGCCAATTCTTTGGCTATTTTTAAAGCAGAGATTTACAATCAATCAATCAATCAATCAATCAACCTTTATTGTCATCTTGCAAGGCACAATTGTACAGTGCAAAATGAGAAGACGGTTCCCAGGGAATACCGGAGCATCGCACATAAAACTTAAACATTTCACACATAATAAAAACAATCCAGTCCCTGATAAAACAGTGCAAATAGTTTTTAAAAAGTGCAGGTAAAATAGCAACATTAAAAAACAGTAAAAACAAGTTCTTGTCAAAGGCTATGGTGTTGAGACGGAAAGATTGATCAGCCTTGATTGAATGGCAGAATAGACTTGATGGGCCGAATGGCCTAATTCTACTACTATGATTTTCCTGTGTAATTATATGTTAAAAAAATGCACTATTTTCTTTACCGTATTGCACGTGTATTTATATGGCGTAAAGTCAGAAACTGTGGCAACTGTTGGAAATTTTATGATCCAAAGGCAGTGTCAGCCTAAGATGTCTTGATTCCCCACTCTGCATTAGTTTTCTTCCATGTTGAACAACAGCTGGAAGAAGCCCTGAAAGTAGCAGACATATAGAATGGATCGACTGGGCTTGTATTCACTGGAATTTAGGATGAGAGAGGATCTTATAGAAACATATAACATTCTTAAGGGATTGGACAGGCTAGATGCAGGAAAAATGTTCCCGATGTTAGGGGAGTCCAGAACCAGGGGTCACAATTTAAGAATAAAGGGTAGGCCATTTAGGACTGTTATGAGGAAAAACCTTTTCAATCCGTTGTGAATCTGTGGAATTCTCTGCCACAGAGGGCAATGGAGGCCAATTCACTGGATGTATTCAAGAGAGAGTTAAGGGTCTGTCCCACTGTACGAGGTAATTCAAGAGCTCTCCTGAGTTAAAAAAACAAAACAAACTCATGGTAAGTACGTAGAATGTACGTAGCGGCTATGTCGGAGCTCGGGGATGTCCCATAGCGGCTCATAATGCTAACAGCAGGTACTCAGGAAACGCAGTAACTCGTGAAGTTTTTTCAGCACTGTGAAAAATGTCCATGAGAGCCCCGAGTACCTACAAACGGCTATTATCGTAATTCTCCGAGCTCGAATCAGGGGAAACTCGGGAGAACTCTTGAATTACCTTGTACAGTGGGACAGGCCCTTTAGATATAGCTCTTAGGGCTAACGGAATCAAGACCACCAGGTGGCGCCGATGATGGCTGCCTCGCAAACGGTCTGTCTTGTCTTTTTCCTTCTTTGTTGTTTATAGTTTGCTGTAAAATTTATGTTTTAGTGTACTTTCAGTTTTGTATTATGTGGGGTGGGGGGGTAGAGGAAACCTTTTTTATCTCTTTCCTCGACGTAGATGCGACTTTTCCTGTGACATGTCTCCGTCCGCACTGCGGCCTAACATCGTTGAGCTGGCAGCCCCTTGCTGGGGATGGATTTTGAGAGTTCCAATCGCGGGAGCCTGTGGACCTAACATCGTGAAGCTGGCGTTCCCTGTCGGGGATTGACCTCGGGAGCTCTAACTGTGGGAGCCTGTGGATTTAACATCGTGGAGCTGGCGTTCCCTGGTTAGGGACCGACTCGGGAGCTCCAGGGCGCAGGAGCTTCGATCGGCCCGACGTGGGAGCTTCGATCGCCGGCTGCGAATGGTTTGATTCCCTCGACCGCGGGAGAAAAAGGAGGAAAGAAGATAAGACTTTATTGCCTTCCATCACAGTGGGGAATGTGGAGGAGCCACTGTGGTGGATGTTTATATCAAGTTTTATCTAGTTGGGTGTCTTGTTGCTTTTTTTTGGTATGACTGTGTGGTAAATCAAATTCCTCGTATGTTGCAAAACATACCTGGCTAATAAATTATGATTATGATTTATTATTTATTATTATGCTTTGGGGGGAAAGCAGGAACAGGGTACTGATTCTGGATGATCAGCCATGATCATATTGAATGGTGGTGCTGGATCGAAGGGCTGAATGGTCTACTGCTGCATCCACTTTCTATGTTTCTACATAGGATGTGCACTGGGTGAGGGCATTCAATATTCTTCACCTTATCCATCTTGGGAGCATCACCAGTGTTGGACATGGCTGGGTCTGCAAGGAAGTATATGCTGGATTGGGTCCACAATAGGTTATGTGTGAACCAGCACTAGGGTTTAACCTGCCTGTATTCCCCACTCTAGGGATGCCAATGTCCATTATTGTATCAGAAGTGACTACCACACGGTTCCGTGGAAACTAAATCTTGTTTGAATGCCAAGCGTGCTTTTCATTGCGTTGTGTGGCTTGCTAGCTTTGCTAAATTGGATAGAATCTGAACAGGTCGGCCACTCTAAACTGGGCATGCGGAGAGTGCCATAAACCACCAGCAGCAGCAGTGGAAAGCTGCACCACCAGCATATCCCTCACTCTGCCATTCCTGTTGAACCAGGGGATCTACCTGTTGATGCTAGAGTCATACAGCACGGAAACAGGCCATTCAGTCCACCATATCCACGCTGAACAGTGGGCAACCTTCCAGGAAGGGTCCAGACCCAAAACGTCACCTATCCTTTTACCCCAGAGATGTTGCCTAACCCGCTGGGTTACTCCAGCATTTTGTGTCTATCTTTGGTATAAACCAGCAACTGCAGTTCTTTGCTTCTAACCTTTCGTATTAATGCAATTGTTCAGCACTGGGTAGAGAAATGGAAATCAGCAACTCCACAGTTAATACTTAATAAGTATTAATACTTAAAAACCCATACTTAAAAGTGAAGGATCAGCCTAGTGAAGGAACAAAACAGGATCACGTGTGTTTTTAAAAACAAATTTCAGAAATAGCATGCAACAGTCCTGTAGCTGCATGGCATTTAGTCACAAGTGGTAGTGAACAGTTCAACAGCAAAGGTGTGGAGATTTTAAGAGTATTGTGTGCCGCTCTGGTTCCTCCATCATAGGAAAGACGAGGTTTCGGAGATGATGCAGTAGGGGTTTAGCCGAATGTTGCCGATACTGGAGGGTATTAGCAACTGGGGGTGGTTGGACGAGCTTAGATTGTTTTCTTTAGAACGCCGGAGGTTGAGGGGAGACCTGACAGAAGGAAATAAAACTGAGAGGCATAGATAGGGTCAAAGGTTGGAACCTTCTTTCCAGGATGGAAATGTCAAAGGCTGGAGGGCATTGCTTTAAAGTGAGGAGCAAAGTTGAAAGGAGATGTTATTATCAGGATGGTACACAAAATTGCTGGGGAAACTCAGCGGGTGCAGCAGCATCTATGGAGCGAAGGAAATAGGCGACGTTTCGTGCCAAAACCCTTCTTCAGACTGTTGGGGGGTGGGGGGGGGGGAAGGGTTTCGGCCCGAAACGTCGCCTATTTCCTTCGCTCCATAGATGCTGCTGCACCCGCTGAGTTTCCCCAGCAATTTTGTGTACCTTCGATATTCCAGCATCTGCAGTTCCCTTTTGAACACTGTTTTTATCAGGATGTTGCCAGTAGTCAAAGGTCTGACCTATAGGGAGTGGTTGAGTAGGCTAGGACTCTATTCCTTGGAGCTCAGGAGGATGAGGACTGATCTTGTAGTGTGTAAAAGATCATGAGAGGAATAGATTGGGTAAACACACGGATTCTCTTGCCCAGAGTAGGGGAATGGAGAACCAGAGGACGTCCATCTGACGGCAAGATACAGCTGAAAGCACTGGGTGCAGCACAATCTGGGACCAGGAAACGTCCCAGTGGCAGCACTGAAGACCCAAGCTTGTGAACCAGCTGAATCGCGAGACAATCTGTTCCATGTAGTTAATACACTGGCATCTACCCAGTAACTGGATAATTGTCCTGTTCGCTGAAAGCAGGACAAATCCAGTCTGGCTCATTACTCCCAATAATTCTACTCATGATAATCGACAAACTGATGGTGGATGATTGGAACGAGCTGCCGGAGGAGGAAATTGAGGCCGTTACTATTGCAGCTTTTAAGAAGCATTTAGTTGTACATGGGAAAGATAGGTTTCGATGGATATGGGTCTAACACAGGCAGCTGGTATTAATGTAGACGGGAGATGTTGGCCGGTATGGGCAAGTTGGGTTGAAGGGCCTGTTTCCATGCCGTATGTCTCTATGACTATATGTGTGGGGCTGGTTCTTGTGCAGAGCGGTCATAAGTGACAGGAGCATAATTAGGCCATTCGGCTCATCAAGTCTACTCTGCCATTCAATCATGGCTGATCTATCTCTCCTCCCTATTCTCCTGCCTTCTCCCCATAACCCCTGACACCCATACTAATCAAGAATCTATCTATCTATTTCTACCATAAAAATATCCATTGACTTGGCCTCCACAGCCTTCTGTGCCAAAGAATTCCACAGATTCGGCACCCTTTGACAAAATAAATTCCTCTTCATCTTCCTAAAGGAACGTCTTTTAATTCTAAGGCGATTACCTCTATTCTTAGACTCTCCCACTGGTGGAAACATACTCTCCACATCCACTCTATGCAAGCCTTTCACTATTCTGTACGTTTCAAAGAGGCCCCCCTCATTCTTCTAAACTCCAGCAAGTACAGGCCCAGTGCCGACAAACGCTCATCATATGTTAACCCACTAATTTATGTTATTATTCTTGTAAACCACCTCTGGACCCTCCCGAGGGCCAGCACACCCTTCCTCAGATAAGGTGTCCAAAATTACTCACAATACATCAGAGCCATCAACAACCATATCAAATGTTATTTTCTGGTCAATAACCTGATCATTGATGCTCAGTTTGGATTTTGCCAGTGTTTATATGGACCAGACCACATCATGGCTCTCACCCAAATACGGAGCAAAGAACTGAATCCCAGAGGTGAGCTGCTGCTGACATCAAAGGCAGCATTTGACATCATATGACATCAATGAGGTCCAGTGAAGCCCCTGTGGGTAGCACGGTGGAACAGAGGTAGAGTTACTGCCTCACAGCATCTTGGACCCTGGTTTGATCCTGACTATGGATTCTGTCTGAATTTTCTCCGAGTGCTCCAGTTTCCTCCTACACTCCAAAGATGTACAGATTTGTCGCTTAATTGGCTTCTGTAAATCGTAAATGTTCCCAGGTGTAGGATAGTGCTAGTTTATGGGGATCGCTGGTCGGCGCGGACTCGGTGGATTGAAGGGCCAATTTCCACCCTGTATCTCGAAACCAAACTAAAAATAATGTCACTCCAACAACCTGCCGCACGCATTACACTTCATGAACTTTGGATAGCCGCTGCTCTGAGTCTTTTGGTTAGTTTGGTTAGTCTTTTGGCTGATCTTTCATCAGAATTTGCTCTTCAACCTTGGCCACCCCAATCAGAGGTGGCACTGTGGCACAGCTGCTCCCTCACTGCACCAGAGACCCGGGTTCACCCAAACATCGGGTCCTGTCTGTGGAGTTTGCGCGTTCATAAGTTCTAACAGCAGAATTAGGCCATTCGGCCCATCAAATCTACTCTGTCATTCAATCATGGCTGACTATCTTTCTCTCTCAACCTCATTCTCCTGCCTTTGCCCCATAATCCCTGACACCCATACTAATCACGAATCTGTCAATCACTGCCTTAAAAATATCCATTATTTGACCTCCACAGTGTTCGCCCTGTGACCGCGTGTGTTTCCTCCCACATCCAAAAGATATGTGGGTTTGTCTGTTAATTGGCCTCTAAATTATCCTGCGTGTGTAGGGAGTGGATGGGGAAGCTGGACAGCGTAGCAAAGATTGGTGGGAAGCCGCAGCAAAGATTAGTGGGAAGCCAGAGAAAGCAGGGACTCCGCAGAAGGACTTGGATAGGTTGGGAGAGTGGGCAGAGAAATGGCAGATTAAATAAAGTGTAGCAACGTGTGGAGTCATGCATTTTGGTAGTAGGAATAAAGGCGTAGATTATTATTTTCTAAATGGGGAGAGAATCCAGAAATCGAAAATGCAAGAGGACTTGGGAGTGCTGGTGCAGGATTTATTTTGAGAGGGCTTATTTACGAAAACAGGGATGTAATGCTGAGGCTCTATAAGGCGCTGGTCAGGCTGCATTTGGAATATTGTGAGCAATTTTGGGTGCTATAACTGAGGAAGGATGTGCTGGCTCTGGAGAGGGTCCAGAGGAGGTTTACAAGCATGATCCCAAGAATGTCTAGGTGAACATATGATGAGTGTTTGATGGCACTGGGCCTATATTTACTGTGGTTTAGAAGAATGAGGGAGGAGGGGTCATTGAAATGTACAGAATAGTGAAAGGTTTGGATAGAGTGGATGTGGAGAGGGTGTTTCCACTAGTGGGAGTGTCTAGGACTAGAGGACATAACCTCAGAATTAAAGGAAGGAGCTGACAATATTTTTCTTTAATCAGCGGGTATTGAATCTGTGGAATTCTTTGGCACAGAAGGCTGTGGAGGCCAAGTCAGTGGATATTTTTAAGGCAGAGTTAGATGAATTCTTGATTAGTACAGGTATCGGAGGTTATTGTGAGAAGGCAGGAGAATGGGGTTAGGAGGGAGAGATAGATCAGCCATGAGTGAACGGCGGAGTAGACTTGATGGGTCACTTATGATCTTATGAACATGTGTGCACTCGTGATTGATGGTTGTCGTGGACTCGGTGGGATGCTTACAGTCTCTGTAAGTCTAAAGTGCATCAAAGGACAAACACTCGATTGGTTGGTATCATGCCTCACATAGAGGGAGCTCAGTAACATGGTCTCAAGACAACAACCTCTCCCTCAATGTCAGGAAAATTAATGGGCTAGTTATTGGCTTCAGGAACCAGGTGGTGTGCAGGCACCGACCAGTCAGCAGCATTGGTGCAAAAGTAGGGGATATTCAAAAGCTTCAAGTTCATAAAAACATAGAAAATAGGTGCAGGAGTAGGCCATTCGGCCCTTCGAGCCTGCACCGCCATTCAATATGATCATGGCTGATCATCCAACTCAGTATCCTGTACCTGCCTTCTCTCCATACCCCCTGATCCCTTTAGCCACAAGGGCCACATCTAACTCCCTCTTAAATATAGCCAATGAACTGGCCTCAACTACCTTCTGCGGGAGAGAATTCCACAGATTCACCACTCTCTGTGAAAAAGGTTTTCCTCATCTCGGTCCTAAAAGATTTCCCTCTTATCCTTAAACTGTGACCCCTTGTTCCGGACCTCCCCAACATCGGGAACAATCTTCCTGCATCTAGCCTGTCCAACCCCTTAAGAATTTTGTAAGTTTCTATAAGATCCCCCCTCAATCTTCTAAATTCTAGCGAGTACAAACCGAGTCAATCCAGTCTTTCTTCATATGAAAGTCCTGACATCCCAGGAATCAGTCTGGTGAACCTTCTCTGTACTATGGCAAGAATGTCTTTCCTCAGATTAGGAGACCAAAACTGTACGCAATACTCCAGGTGTGGTCTCACCAAGCCCCTGTACAACTGCAGTAGAACCTCCCTGCTCCTATACTCAAATCCTTTTGCTATGAATGCTAACATACCATTCGCCTTCTTCACTGCCTGCTGCACCTGCATGCCTACTTTTAATGACTGGTGTACCATGACACCCAGGTCTCGTTGCATCTCCCCCTTTCCTAATCGGCCACCATTCAGATAATAATCTACTATCCTGTTTTTGCCACCAAAGTGGATAACCTCACATTTATCCACATTATACTGCATCTGCCATACATTTGCCCACTCACCCAGCCTATCCAAGTCACCTTGCAGCCTCCTAGCATCCTCCTCACAGCTAACACTGCCCCCCAGCTTCGTGTCATCCGCCAACTTGGAGATGTTGCATTCAATTCCCTCGTCCAAATCATTAATATATATCGTAAATAGCTGGGGTCCCAGAACTGAGCCTTGCAGTACCCCACTAGTCACTGCCTGCCATTGTGAAAAGGACCCGTTTACTCCTACTCTTTGCTTCCTGTCTGCCAGCCAGTTCTCTATCCACATCAATACTGAACCCCCAATACCGTGTGCTTTAAGTTTGTATACTAATCTCTTATGTGGGACCTTGTCGAAAGCCTTCTGAAAGTCCAGATATAACACATCCACTGGTTCTCCCTTATCCACTCTACTAGTTACATCCTCGAAAAATTCTATATGATTCGTCAGACATGATTTACCTTTCATAAATCCATGCTGACTTTGTCCAATGATTTCACCACTTTCCAAATGTGCTGCTATCCCATCTTTAATAACTGATTCTAGCAGTTTCCCCACTACCGACGTTAGACTAACTGGTCTGTAATTCCCCGTTTTCTCTCTCCCTCCCTTTTTTAAAAGTGGTGTTACATTAGCGGTAATTATCACCAACAATCTGCCCTGGACCATCCTCATGGAAGTTAAAGCTAGTAACAAGGCAGTAACAGAATGGTGGGAGGAGGGGATGTGGGATGTTGTGTGGGGGCCAGGCAGAGTTGAAACACAAAAACCTTTAAACATTGAGCCGGCAAAGATAGAATTAGACAAGGCCAAAGAGGGATTTCAACGTTCAGATGTAAACAAATAACTCTTTCTCGATGGACGACATCACCACTGACTGGAGCAGGGCTCATAGTCTTAAAATAACACCATCAGGACTAAGATGAGCAGTAATTTCTTAACTCGAGGGTAGTGAATCTTTGGAGTGAATTATTTACCCCAGAGTCTACGTAAGCTTAGTATATTCAAGAAAGATTTTGATAGATTTATGATGTTCAGGAAATCCAGAGATATGGGGATTGAGCAGGAAAGTTGCACTGAGGGTATCAATGTCACCCAAGATCTTATGAATGACAGAACAGGCACGAGGGGTTGAATAGCCTAGAAACTTGTTATGTTCTTATGATTATGGTCATCGCCCTTGACATGTTTGTTGCGAGTACCTCTATGAAATGTCCTGGGGCAATCTGCTACGTCAAGAGATCTGTATTAATGTTTGTTTTTATTCATTGGGCGAGTAAGAATTTTATTGTTCTATCTGGGACATATGACGATAAAACACTCTTGAATTGTGAATATAGCCATTCAAGGCAGGATGAACTGTGGCTATGATGGCCTCCATGGTCCAAAGCTTCCTGACAAACGATGGGTTGTTGGGGGGCATTATTGATTTCCGTGGTGCTTATTAGATTAAACACAAGAAGCACTGGTTTACTGATGGTCCGTGACAATGATTTGTTCTTTCTTTGAAAAATGGATGAAACCATTGAAATTTCAATATACTGTTAATGTTCTTGAACATCTTTAATGTGAAATCCACAATCTGCCCAAAACGTTGCCTATTTCCTTCGCTCCATAGATGATGCTGAGTTTCTCCAGCACTTTTGTCTACCTCTGACATTGTTACCTCCCTGAATAGGAGTTTTTTTCTTTCGAATGACATATACTCAGTTCAGTTTATTGTCACGTGTACCGAGTTACAGAGAAAAGCTTTTGTCACGCGCTATCCAGTCAGCAGAAAGCCAAATACATGATCACAATCGAGCCATTTACAGTGGATTGATCCATGATAAGGGGATAGCATTCAGTACAAGGTAAAGCTAGCCAACTCGGATCAAGGATAGTCCGAGGGTCACCGAAGAGGTAGATAGTAGTTCAGCACTGCTATGTGGTTGTGGTAAGATGATTCAGTTGCCTGGTAACAGCTGGGAAGAAACTATCCTATACTCATGAAGACGCTACATATTGTTTGTCTATTATAAATAATCGACTTGTGACTATAATGTATAAGTAGCAATGTTACAAAATTTTGAGATTTTAAAAATCAAGTCTGTAATTTATCCCATCAGATAAAGCATAAAAATAAGTTTAATTTGACACCTAATTCACTTTCATATCTCAAGTATTTAAAAAGTTATGGCCATTTTCATACTGGTAAATGAGCATCTTGTTCCCTATTGATTTTCTATGGACATAACAAAAAAGCTGTGATCGTGAACAGTCAAAAGCCCATAACTTTCTTAAAAATTAAGAGAACTGAATGAAATTTTCAGTTATCATAGATTGAAGCATTCTGAAACAAATATAAAATAATCTTACTTGGATGACCTGAAATTAAAGCATATAATTAGTTAGTTACCTAATTGTAGCTAATTTCAGACTTCAATTACTAGATCTAAACATCTATCCATTTCTTAATAAATGATTAACATTTTTAAATAGCCTAAATGTCCAAATAATATTCACAAATAATTCACAATAAAACATGATTTTTAAATCTCATTTACATTAATTTATAGGCCAAATGGAAGGAATTTAGTGTTTAATTGCTGTAAATAAATGCCCATTTAAATCAGCTTTCCAGTGGGTCCCTGTGGAACGCGCTGGTTTAGAACGTTCACATTGCGGTAGATTTGTGCCCCAAATGCCGAGAAAAATACTGCGCGATATAATGGGCCCAAATTGAGCTACTCGCAATATTAAACTTAGTATAAAGGGATCTTTAGAAGCCCTTTTTAATGTAAAAATATACAACCTAACTTCTGCTATTTGCTTTATGAGACCCTGCGGTTGCTGGCGGTCGCGGGTTTAGAGATTGATTTTTAAACTACTATAACTATTATTCAAGGCCTTTAAACCTAATAATAGCTTTTGCGACGGGGTCTTCCAGCGATTTTTCGTTAATAATTAACTAGGCTGAACATTTTCGATTGGAACAGCCTAGAGAAAATCGCGTTTTAAACCCGCCCCCCTCTAAACGGCGCCAAAATCGCGCACACCCTCAGCAGCAGATCTTCAACGACGCTTCAGGTAGGCTTTGCAACATACCTAGTATAAGCCAGACAGGCAAAAGGCGCAATGCATGTTCCTCTTTTGTGATCAATAATGTTTGATATGAGATGAGTCATTTTCACAGCCAAGATTTCTATTAAATAGCACTGTTGAGGTTCTGCAGCAGTTTGAGTTTGAAATAATTAATAGTACAATATTAAACCAGAATATAAATCTGTGAGTGGAGATAACTCATGAACGCTTGGCTGTCCAATTGTATGAGGCTGCTACTGATAAGGCCAAAGATTAAATTGTCTTGTGCTGTTAATTTTGATTGTATCAAGCCACAAGACACTTGAGTGTTCAATTCCTCACGTTGGGTGCAGTGAAGAGCAATAATCGGGAAATGTAACTTGGGTCCCCCATAAACCTCAAGGTGGCAGCATTGTAAAGACTGGAACTTGAGAACCAACTCAATTCATGAAGATTGATTGTCAAACCATGTCTGTCTATTCTATTTTAGCTTTTTATTGATTTGCAGGATGTGGGTTTGCTGTGTACATCTGGATTTACTGGTCATCCCAAATTGTCACAGCCTGTGATTAAACGTAGGTTTTTCAGCAGTTCCTGCAGTTTTCCAAACAAAAATATATCTTTTAAGTCAGAGGAGTTTGTGAATTGATAATTGTGGTGTGCATGTGCAGCTACTTTAGTTTTATTCTGGTGGGTAATTGGTGCAGGTTTTGGAGGGGCATGAAAGAAGTGTGAACTTGCACCTCCTCCAACTTCGTCTATTGCATTCTGTGCTCCCTGTGGCCACCTCTACACCTGTGAGACCAAGCACAGATGAGGCGTCCGTTTTACCGAACCCTTGCACTCCGTCTGCCAGGGCCTGTTTAGTTTACTTTAGAAATGCAGCGCGGAAACAGGCCCTTCAGCCCATCGAGCCTGCGCCGACCAGCGATCCCCGCACATTAACACTATCACACACACACTGGGGACAATGTACACATACTCCAAGTCAATTAACCTACAAACCTGTGCGTCTTTGGAGTGTGGGAGGAAACCGAAGATCTCGGAGAAACCCCACGCGGTCACGGGGAGAACGTACAAATTCGTACAGACAGCGCTCGTAGTCAGGATCGAACCCGGGTCTCGGCGCCTGCAAGGGCTGTAGGGCAGCAACTCCTGCTGGAGCTCTTGGCCGTGGTGTTGCTGATTGTGTTGGAAGCTCTATTACTAAATGTGTGATTTACTGTGCCCACCCCTGTTCTTGTCTGGATGCGTTGTTTGTGCCCAAGATCAGCGTGCAAGGCATACAGGAGTCAAATACAGTTTGCACCAAAAATGTGTTTACATTCCTTAACGCTGGACAGGATCCGCATTTGGCCCTCCGAGCCCACTCCGAGCAACGATCCCTGTCTACTAGCATTACCCTACACACTAGCGATAATTTTACTGAAGCCAATTAACCTACAAACCTGTCAGATGTCGGGGGATATGAAGAGAAGACAGGAGAATGTAGTTATCAGGGAGAAATAGATCAGCCATGATTGAATGGTGGAGTAGACTTGATGGGCCAAATGGCCTAATTCTGCTCCTATCACTTATGGCTTTATGACCTTAAACTTGTACGTCTTTGGAGTGTGGGAAGAATCCGAAACATCCAGAGAAAACCCACGTGGTCACGAGGAGAATATGCAAACTCCATACAGACAGCACCCCTGGTCAGGATTCTACCCGGGTCTCTGGTGCTACAAGGCAGCAACTGTACTGCTGTGCCATAGCTTTTCTGGCCATGAATAGCGACCATTCTAAGCCTGATAGAGTCTTGCAGAAAATGTGCCTACCTTGGGTCAGAATGAAGATCATTGCAATTCAGCATCCAAAGGTAATGAAGAGGGAGGCAGAGGATCAAGTCATTTGGAAAGGAGGAGGGAAAAAAGAGAGGCTGCATTTAGAGAGTACTGGGAACTAAGATATTAATTTTGTTAGATAAGAATTCCAAGAGATATTGCCTTTGGATTATTAGCTGATCCAATTGGTGTGTGGATATGCGAATAAGGGTGGGAAACGTGGGTGGGAAATAGTATGAGATGCAGGATCACCATTCCATGAGATGGTGACTGCACTGTGTCGGTAAAGAAATAGACTTTAGGGGTAGTCTCCATGTGAACAAAGGTGAGGTGGGCATCCTACCAGAAAGATTTAATTGTATGTTCAGGTTAACTTTTAACCAGTAAATTGGAAGGAGAACAGCTTGCGTACAAAAGGTGGTCACAATGATTGTGGAACCAACCAAGGGGAAGAAAGGGCTTGTGCCAGAAATTATGTCTTGCATGCCTTAAATAAAAGGAGAATTGTATGAATGTGAAGTAATTAAGCTAAGACGGATCGGCTTTAATGTGGGCAGGAGGTGTTTCTAACATTCATTGCTCTAGTTCAGGGGTGGGGAATCTGCGGCCTTCTAGGCCATTAAGTGCGGCCTTTTGAATGAATCGAAATTTTGTAGAACAAATCCTTTTAATTTTTATTAATATGTTTTTGTTTGTCTTTTATTATTTTAATTTTAATCTTAAAATGAACGTATTTAAAATACCAAAGAGTAAAAGAAGATTCAACCAAATAACCTTTCTTTGCAAGGTAAAACTAAGTTTATATATATGTGGCAAAATATTCAAGCATTTCGAAAAAAGCTATCTTTTTTCAAAACTCTTCTTCTCCAAAATGAAATTTCGGATGAACATTTTCCCGAGGAACGAAGGTCATTGATGAGCAGGAGGATTCATGCAAATCATTTGAAGAATATGCAGCTGTTATAGACTTATTAATTAAAGAATACAATGAAAGGTTTACTGACTTTGAGAATCATGACATCACACTCAAATTAGCATTTCAACCTCACCTCGTTGATGTCTCAAGGCTCCTAAAGATCTACAGATGGAATTGATTGAGCTCTCACAAGATGACATTTTAAAGTCCTTATTTGACGCTAAGAAAGATCCGATTGAAATATGGAAAAATGCAATGGAATACCCACGTCTTCGGCAATAGGCACGAAAAATGCTTTCTTACTTTTCAACCACTTATTGCTGCGAATCTACATTCTCCTACCTAATCCAAATCAAGACCCCCTTAAGGTCACAAATGACAGATACCCATCGTGAAGATCAGCTGAAACTGCGTACCTCCATGTTGCAACCAAATATTCAAATGTTTTCCCACAAAAAGCAGTCACAGCAATGTAATTAAAAGGTTAGTTAACTTTAGAATTAACAAATTTTTTTCCATTTTCTTTAAGTTAGTACATAGTAGTTAGATTTTTACAAAATAATGTACATTTTGAAGTATATCTAATTGAAGCTTCTTGGATGCGGCCTTATTAGATTAAAGCTAACAATATGAAACGGTTCCCCACCCCTGCTCTAAGTGGATACACTGTTTCAGAAAGGTCAAGGTACTTGGGGTAGTTCTTTGCTAGCATGTTCCCCAAAACAAACTAAGATGATTATTGAGTGAGTAGTTAGCCAAATTTAATTGAAAGACCATTGAAGTGTGCATGAGTGTTTCATTTAAAAGCCTTTTTATTGAATTGCAATTGTGCACTGTAGTTCCTGCAAATGAAAGTCAGAGTATTGAGTTTAGAAGTTGGGAGGTCATGTTGCAATTATATAAGACTTTGGTGGGGCCACATTTGGTGTATTCCATTCACTTTTGGGCACGATGTTGTTGGATAGATATTGTTAAAGGGCCTTTTCACGGGGCGAGTTGACGCAAGATGTCACCAGAGTGAAGAGGTCGTGGTCCAGCACGAGTCTCGCACGATATAACGGCAGTAGATAAAGAGTTCCCACGGTGCTCGGCATTTATGTTATTCGTGCGAGTGACTTGGCCGTTTCCCGAGCTGTCGCGTTAAATCTTGAATGAACATCGTGAACTACACGTGACACAAATGATGTAACTTTTTTTTTCACACACTATATATATCCTCCCTTGGTTGAATCGGCTCATTTGGAGACATGCCTTTACGAAATAATTTCGAGTACAGGATGTTGGTTTTTTTCATTGACGCGCTGCATGCAGCTGCCCACTATGTGCATCGAAAACGCTTGCTTGAAGGCAGAAGGGAGAGATTAATTAAAAAGAGAATTAAGAGGAAGTCTCAAGCATTACAAGTGAGAATTGCCTGCCCTCATGCATAATTCTTTTTATGGCTCTTTTTTTTTTTTAGAGATATGATTCAAACTTCAAACACAGAGGGTGTAAACGCTGTCTGCGACTTTTTTACTTTGCAGCTGCAGGGCAGACAGACAGACTTATAAGAGAAGTTTAAGTTAACTGCAAACACAGCACTTTTACATCAATAGCAATGTATGTTTTTAAATCTTGGATAACATTAAATGGTTCTCCTCTTGATGAACTTATATATCGTTATATAAACTCACATGAGCACTCGGGAAACTCGGCAGCCTTCGTCTCCAGAAGATTCCTTTTTCTCTCCCTGTTTCTATAATCCTCTCTGGATTTATCGTACAGAATCTCGTTAAATTGGAACCATTCTACAAGTTCCCCCTCTTGTTCCCTGGTGAAGTTATATGACTTTACCTTCTGCCATCTTCCCTTTACATAAGCGTCTGTAGAGGCTATTCCTACAACGGCTACTGGGGAGGCAATCTGAATTGCACCTTGCTCACCCTCTCCCTGCTCCAAGGAGCCCACAGGCAGTGTTATCTGTGGCATCTCCTGTTGCCTCTCCACCTGTCTCTCTTGCTGCGTCTCCTCCTCATTCTCCTGCATGGCAAAAACATCTCTGACCCGCTTTACCCCCTTCCTTTGAGATTTTCTGGGAGCCATCTCTGCAAGTGTTCCTGTTAAAAAGATTATCCAACAATGACAATTAGGTGGGACGTCCTCGAAGGACACATGTTCCCATGTGTCCTTTTGAGACCACCTTTTTTAGTCACCCTCTGTCCCCTCTGTCCAGCTTCCGGGTTTACCGTTCGCAGGAGTTCCCACGCGCTATATCTCTAAAATCTGAAGTTATGTAATGTCTAAAGGAACTGCAGACGCTGGTTAATGCTGGTTAATATGCACAGAAGGACACAAAATGTTGGTGTAACTCAGCAGGTAAGTCAGATCTGGGAAGAAAAGCATAAAAAGCTGGAGTAAGTCAGCGGGTCAGGCATCATCTCTGGAGAAAAAGAATAGGTGACGATTCGAATCGGAGCCCTTCTTCAGACATCCTAATCGGAATTGAGTCTGAAGATGTGTCTCGTCCCGAAACATCAGCTTTTTTTCTCCAGAGATGCTGCTTGACTCGCTGAGTTACTCCAGCTTTTTGTGTCTGTCTTCGGTTTAAACCAGCATGTGCAGTTCACTCCTTACACGGGTCTCTGCACAACATTGATTGGTAGCGTTCCGGACCCCTGGACCCGAGGACTCCAACCTGTATCAAAGAAGTACATGTGAAAAATATCTCACGGACCATAAAAATGCGTAACCTTTCAGTAAAGTCCCTTTTAAAGTCCCTTTTAAAGATTATAGTTATTTTCTTGAATCTCATTAACATAACTCATGAATAAGTTGATGTCCATATGCGGATGTAAATCTTTATTTTTATTTATACGGTACCCGCAAGAGTTATTACGGATATCGCACGGATATCGCACTGGCCACTACGTTCATATAATGTTGCAATACTCAACCACAAGTGTACAAGTCACTCTTGGAGAAATTCAAACTTTCTTGAATTTTCTCCCGAGTGAACAAGTTACACGATGACCTGCCGTTAGCGCTACGGTGGTCCACGGTGGTCCACGAATGCCGTACTGTTATCGCACGAGGTTCCCACGATGTTGAACTCTGGTTAACTCTTGCGTCAAGTCGCCCCGTGTAAAAGCCGCATTACGCTGGAAGGGGCGCAGTGACTCGAGGGTCTGAGCTATGGGGAGAGGTCGAGCAGGCTGGGACTCTATTCCTTGGAGCACAGGAGGCTGAAGAGTGATCTTGTAGAGGTGCATAACATCATGAGAGGAATAAGCATGAATAAGCATAGAATAGGTATACTCCGCCATTCAGTCACTGCTGATCTATCTCTCCCTCCTAACCCCATTCTCCTGCCTTCTCCCAATAACCTCTGACACATGTATTAATCAAGAATCTATATCTCTGCCTTAAAAATATCTGCTGGCTTGGTCTCCACAGCCTTCTTTGGCAAAGAATTCCACAGATGCACTACCCTCTGACTAAAGACATTTCTCCTCATCTCCTTCCTAAAAGAACGTCCTGTAATTCTGAGATTATGACCTCTGGTCCTAGACTCTCCCACTAGTGGAAACATCCTCTCCACATCCATTCTATCCAAGTCTTTCACTATTCTGTATGTTTCAATGAGGTCCCCCCCCTCATTCTTCTAAACTCCAACGAGTACAGGCCCTGTGCTGACAAATGCTCATCATAGGCTAACCTACTCATTCCTGGGATCATTCTTGAAAATCTCCTCTGGACTCTCTCCAGATCCAGCACTTCCTTCCTCCGATAGTCCAAATGCGGTCTTACTAGCACCTGATAGAGCCTCAACATTACATCCCTGTTTTTGTATACAAACCCTCTTGAAATAAATGCAAGTATTGAGTTTACTTTAATCGCAGAGAGAATGTGCAAATTTCACCCTGGATTTAAGAATTAGGTCTTCTGTCGTAATGTTTCTCTGTGTAAGTGTTAATTCTGGCCAAATTGGCCAGGACACTAAAATTGTGTAAAGGCTTATGGGCTGCTAGGCCATTTGGTTAATTTAAATGTGCCTTCTGCAGAAATAGGACAAGCTACAGAATGGTGCCAATTTGTCCAGAGCCTAGATAAGAGCTGCAGGAAGAGAATGAAAACATCTGCAGATCCTGACAATTAGGTGCAAATTGCATGGAATGGATTGGATGAATGCAAACCAGCCATACACATTGTATATAATGTTGCAAAGCTTTACTTTGCTAGATGTTGATTGGATTAAGTATTGAGCCTTGTCTGGGTTTCTTGAATATCTGGGTAAATGTTGCTATGTTTGCTTCCTCTCAGAAGCACCGTTTGAATACATTGTATAAGTCACTGTATTATTGGGTTAGGGAAATGTCTATCCTATACTGTGTTAATCGATATCTGTTATTGGATTATATAGAGACCACCGCAATGTGGTTCGGCCCATCAAGGTTCTGGGACGTATAAAAGTCCGCTCCCACGAGGTCCTGTGTCGATCTTCTGGGAGAACGCTTAGGACTGCGTGACCTTCTGGAGTGTCTCTGCTTGAGCGAGGCTAAAGAGGGCTTGATCAGGCAGATACGAGGATCGAACACACGGTGGTTAGGTATAGTAGTGGAACTGTAATTGTGTTTTGTCAAAATAAAGTTTAGATGTTTCGATCGTGAGTGCAGTAATTGGGCCCACTGTTTGGTTTTCACATTGATTTTCGGCACTTCATCGATCTGCTACTTGGTGCGGATCGATCATTCGCGGGCTTGGGAAAGGGTCCAATCGAGACCGTTAGAACAGAGTCTAGCAAGCACGGGAGTTGGTTAGCACTCCTTTGGGTTAGGGGCCCATAAAACCGGGTGTGGCGTGGCCCAAAACCTGGTCGTAGTTGGCAGACTGCAGCTGCTTTAACGAGAGCCTGACGCGCTTCGAGGGCGACGCGTGGCCCATTGTCCAGATTTGGTATCCAGTTGTTGGGGTATTGAAACACAGGTCTCGTCTACGTATTGATCTATCTTTGCCGGGAGCGCTGATTGGAAAGGTGTGTTCTGAAAATCGGCATCGACTGCCAGCGCGAAGAGGCTAGGCGTTGAACCCCCGGTGCCCAGCAGAGACGGGTGTTTGCGTGAAGGTGTCTGAGTCCCTCCTTGGAGTGGCGGACGAGGAACCTCGTTAAGGCACTGGGCTCAGTGGCTAGAGTATAGATTGGCTGGGAATAGTCCAGTCCATTCGAGATTTCATTGGGCAATTTAGTTTGAATTCAAAAGCCCAAGTATGTGGAGTGGTACGCACCAAAACTAGTTGGTCCAAGAAAGAGTCTAAATTTGCAGAATCAAATTTCCAAATACAGAATTTTGCATTGAAGTTCTGCCCATACGGTAGAATTCGAATTCTGTGTAAATAGCACTTCGGACTTTGTGCATGCTTGAGATTGATTCTGAATGGTGGCTGATCAACAGTGAATAGTGACCCTCTGATCGATTGTTGATTAGTACCTGATAGCGAAGAGTAACTGAGAGACGGAAACCTGGTTTACTTGGTGAAAAGTACCCGGATGCGAAAGGTACCCCTAATTCTGTAGAACTTAGAGAGGAGGGATAGAGGTCCCCTTATAGAAGTCCAGGAGGAAAGTAACATTTAGGAGGAAAAGTAGTCATTTAAGAAGTAGTAACCCTCAGCAAAGAGTACCCTAGGAAGGGGAAAATCTTCGGTATCAGTGGGAGAGGTTCACTGATTGATGACAACGTGATGCGGCATTGAGATCGAGTGTTTGTAAACTGCGCAGGCGTGTGAAATTATTATTGTAAATTGTAAAAATCCAGCATCGTCTTTTTTAGCATCTTTATCAGATCCGAATTGTATAAATACTTTGTGTATGTAAAAAGATTTAGAGTTAAGATTTTGAAAGTTAATATTGAGAGTGTGTTAAGTTCGCGGACTGCTATTTGTATTGTTTGTGTGAGTGCTTAAGGATTTTTGGGTATTAGATAATTTTCAGTAAGAGTGTGAATTAAATATTTATAATTGTTTAGATTGTAGTATTGTTAGAATCCGATTCATGGTGGTTCGATTGGGGTTCGTACTCTTTCGATCACTGTGTCGGGGGAGGAGTCGTTCCGTCGACCAAGCACGAGGAAGATTTATTGGCGTGTGATTTATGCTTGTAGTTTATATTGGGGTTATTTTCCTTTTTGATTATAGTCTTACTGGCATGGTTCCGATTTGTTTGTCTGTGTGAACTTAAAGTGGTTTGAATTGGAGAGATTGTTGCTTGGGAGAGATTGCTGCGAGGGAGAGATTGTAATTAAGAGTTGGAGTCTTAATTTGAGGAACCGGAGGTCCTTTGTTTGAAGGTTGAGAGTTGAGTTAAGTGATTGTGATCTAACTGTTTAGAAAGTTGGGAGAGCGATTGAATACGAACGATTGAGTTGAATAATTGAATAGGAGCGGTTGAGTGAGTGATTGAATAACGGTTGAAAGGGAACAATTGTGTGAATAGGTGTGAATCTGCAAGACGATTAGCCATTGGGGGGAGTGATTCCATTTACCTTGGAGTCTGAAAGGAAGGAGTGAGTTTGAATAGGTGTGAGTGTCTGGAATTTCATTTTGTATTTTGTATTGCGACTATTGTTCAGAAAATGGGGAATGTCTCGGAGAAGGACCTATCAAATAGACCCGAAAGCCCGATAGAATAATTTGCGAGAAACATCCGCATGAAGCAGAAAGATTAAGAGGATTATCTGGAGAATTAAATGGAGTTTTGAGGAGCGAACTTTGGCCGTAATAGGAATATCCGTAATAGGAATAACCTACATATTGTTAGATGATATGGAAACAGTGAGGAGGGGAATGAGCTTATTGGAATATGGAGAATGTTCTTCACTAGAAGAAAAATAAATAAAGAGATCGTTCTGCTTTCTAGTCTAAGAATGGCAGCGTTCATGTTAGGGATTAGAGGGGAACAAAAGAGAACTGGACCTTCTCGAGACATTCAGGAAAAGGAAGATAGCGGAAGCCGACAGCAGGAGCAGGGGAGAATACCAGCTTCTAAAAGAGAAACTACTGAGATGGCTCTTGAAGGGGAGGTGCCGACTAAAATGAAACTTATTAAATTTGGTAAGAGTGCAGCAGTATCTGTAGACCTCGAAGGGAGAGAGGCTCACTATATGCCAGGGTGGGTAGAATTTTTCGGAATGGAGCCACAGCATTCTTCACAGCACTCTCATGTTCTCAGTTCAGAGACACCATGCGCAGCTTGCAAGCAGGGCACACGGGAGCAGTCAGCGGTATCTTCGACTCCTCCCACTAAATTCAAATCCAAAGTGGAAAAATCGGGGAAAGACTCTCTAGCTCCTATGATGGCTCCACCAGTGAAGGACAGTATGGGAGATCAAGGAGCTAGAAGGAAGGTTCCGCCAAAGTGGGCACCAAAATTAATGAGGAAATCCAGTAGTGGGAAAGTGAAGGAATCCTTCCTGAAGTACAAAGACAGAACGAATAGCTTTTCTGAGGGTGAGACAACAGGAGGATACTGAGTGGCTGATCCTGACATTGATAGTATTATTAGGTCGGAGCAATTTCCCGATGATGTGGCTAGAGAACGGATTCCCAGTAGGCAGTTGTAGGAAGCTGCCTACTCCACCTTTGGTATTAGGTCCCGCAGTAGGTGTAAGTAATCCCCGGGCCACAGATGTCCACTTTGCAATGCAACCTGGTCTGACGGCAGCTCAGAGACCCGTATTAAGAATCCAGAAACGGGAAATAACTTCGGAGGAAGATAAGGATGAGGATCTTAAAGCTTGGATAGACAGGCCATTCCGAGAGCCGACTTTTCCTCGGTTTGGTTGGAGAGGGTATAGAGTTGTTAGACCTGATCAGTGCTACAACTGTGGGGAATCAGGACATTGGAGCCGATCATGTCCTGTGAGAAGGAAGGGGGCAAAGAAGAGGGCCACGGGCTTTCAGAAATCAGTGGATCCCAAGAGGTTACAGGGCACTTGGGACCCCGAGGGTAGAGGAAGAGGACGCTGGCCTGGAGATCAGGGGGCAGGGACATTCTGGCAACCAAACCCATTCCACTAGCCCTGACCTGCCGGCTAATACAACATATGAAATCAGAAGGCATCTTCACATGGCCCAAAAATAACAATAAAAACCAGAAAAAACATCACCCCCTTTCAAAGGAGAGACACAAATAATCTAATTGGAATCGAGGAACCTTACTAAAAGGAAGGACTATGAAAAGGGAAACATAGTAACTGGTGGCAACGAGAATGGAAACTAAGGAGAACTGAAATGGCACTAGGGAAAGAAGAAACAAACTTATTGTTCAGGAGGTACGGGAGTGGGAAAGGAGCTATTGTACTAACTTGTTACTAAGTTTGTGCCTGCAGGACAGTATAATCGACAACATACTATCTGGGGAGTGAGGTAAAGAATATACAGACCCCTTGAGAACGGGCAGAAGACAGCTCAGGTAATGTTGCCCCCAGAAACAGGAACAAACAAGAAGAAGGAAATGATACTGTCCTGTCCCTTTAAGACAGATCTGGTAAGGACAACAGATAGAGAAAATTGCTCCTCAGTTTCCCTACTCCTTTGAAACTTAAATCAAGGAAGAAGAAAAAGATACCTACCCTAGTGCCCAACTTTAACATCATCTAGCTTTTGACACCAGTGAAGGAAAGGAAAGTAACATTATCCAAGCTTTCCTAAAGAAGCAACACAGACAACCTATGACGACTATTGGTATGAGCTCCACTTTAAGGAACTGAATTTGAATTTGAAAATATACATTCCACTGTGGTTTGGGGCAAAACACTTCCTTTGTGTCTAAATTATGGTTGTTAGAAATAAATTGATATAAATTTGAATTCGGTCTCTAAATTGTATGGTAATGAATTGGAGGGACTTAAAGGTTTCAGATTTGGAACCAACTTGTGAGATTTGGCTTAGGAATATTTGGAGTTTGATTATTAATTGATATTGTTATTGTCTCATCCCCAGACGGGCAGCCAAAGATGGGAAGGATTATTCAGAGAACATCAGGAAGGATGGAACTTGGGAAAATCTGGTAACATGGAGATTATTCAGGGAACATGAGAGTTGGAATTGGAAATGGTCAAAAGAGGAACTGTGAACAACAAGACTTTAAGAGACCATCTAGGAAGTACTCGGTGGTTTGGAAACTAGTGTAAGAGAGAACCCCTATGGACTGAGAGCCGAGCCAACATACTAAGGAAGAAATACTGGAGGAGAAGTTTATTGAAGTAGAAGGAGAAACTTGAATGGGTGTGGAGATATCAGTCGATGTATTTGACCGATGGATCTAAATTGTTTAACCCTTGATAGTAAAGTGGCTTCTATTATCAAGGTGGAAAGAAATTGTCCCTAGAATTGGCATTCATAATTGGATTTATGATGAAATTGACAACATATGGAAATTGATTGATTAAATTTGAACAGCTGGGAATTCCACAGAAATTGGAATGGAATTGTGTTATTGGCCACAATGCTGTGGAATAAGAAGGGTGAGATGGACACTGAAATTTAGAATAGTAAATTGAAGTCTGAGACTGAATTTGGTTGAATTGAAACATTTTTCATGGTTTGGTTTAACTAAGAATCACGCCTGTAGGAAAATCTGGACTGAACCCAGCTGAAATTTATATGAGAAACCATCATCAGATATACATATTATAACATTGTGTGAATACGGAGAGAGGTGATTAGTGTTGATCTTAGGATAGTGAAGAGTATATTATAGAGCAGAATAGGAATACAGTGATAGAGCAGAATATAATAGAGCAGAATATTGAAATGGGAAAGGGATAGGATTGCAGAATTACAGTGAATGTATGGGAAAGCATTAGTGCATGAGTGGTAACTTGCTTTGTCCCAGGTTTTTCAGGAATTATAGGTTATGGGTTTGACTATGGAAAGGGATGGAAGAATGGGCAACAACACAGATGGAGGGAATTCGCGCTCACGAAAACTCGGGAGGTGAAGACTCATCAGACGGAAATTGTGAAACTATGCCCACGAAAACTCGGGAAGCTTGACAAGATTCTGGGAAGAAACATCGTCTTGTTGTTAATAGATGGAGAATGTAATAGACACACATATCTGACTATTTAGTTATCATAAATGATGGTCTATCATATATGATAAAAGGAAGGAATGTTAATTCTGGCAAAATTGGAGAGGCCAGGACATTAAAATTGAGTAAAGTCTTCTGGGCTGCTAAGCAATTTGGTTAATTTAAATGTGCCTTCTTCAGAAATAGGACAAGCTGCAGAATGGTGCCAGTTTGTCTAGAGCCTAGATAAGAGCTGTAGGAAGAGAATGAAAACATCTGCAGATCCTGACAATTAGGTGCAAATTGCATGGAATGGATTGGATGAATGCAAACCAGACATACACATTGTATATAATGTTGAAAAGCTTTACTTTGCTAGATGTTGATTGGATTAAGTTTTGAGCCTTGTCGGTTTCTTGAATATCTGGGTATATGTTGCTATGTTTGCTTCCTCTCAGAAGCACCGTTTGAATATATTGTATTAGTCACTGTATTATTGGGTTAGGGGAATGTGGTTCGGGGACCTATAAAAGACCGCTCCCACGAGGTCATGTGTCGATCATCTGGAAGAACGCTTAGGACTGCGTGACCTTCTGGAGTGTCTCTGCTTGAGCGAGACTAAAGAGGGCTTGATCAGGCAGATATGAGGATTGAACCCGCGGTGGTTAGGTATAGTAGTGGAACTGTAATTGTGTTTTGTCAAAATAAAGTTTTGATGCCCAAGTGCTTGATTCAGTGATTTTTTACTGACACTCGACTGGGGGGAAGCTTAGAATGAGCTATTTACATAAGGTCATGGGTGATAGAGGTAGAATTAGGCTATTTGGCCCATCACATCTACTCTGCCATTCAATCGTGGCTGATCTATCTCTCCCTCCTAACCCCATTTTCCTGCCTTCTCCCCATCCCTTCTGATACCTGTACTAATCAAGAATCTATCTATCGATGCCTTAAAAATATCCACTAACGATCTTCACATCCTTCTGTGAGCCACCAGATTCACCACCCTCTGACTAAAGACTGTACTTGGAATTAACTTTAATAATAGTCAAGTGAAATGAATAGTCAAGTTAAATGAAATGACTTGACAGATTTTACAACGTTTAAAGAACAATTTTAGTCCAAGTTGTTTTATGTAGAAGTGTGGATTGGGGCAATATTTGGAATATTATCTAATTCTGCCAAGGTTTTATGCAGTAGGCTTGAAGAGAGAGGGATTCTGCACTGTTTCACAGCAATTCTTCATTAATCTTTCGGTCTGTGTTTTCAGCATTTAAAATGAAGAAAGCAATGCAAGTGAAATGTTCTGAGAAGTGAAGAATTCTCTTGGGGCTGACAAATTAAACACAGAAGTTGCATAAATCAACCAAAAGCATATTAACTGGTCACAGATTTAAACCAGAATATGACTCGTGCTTGCAATTCCCTTTGGTAATTTGAGCATTAAGGGCCTGTCCCACTTAGGCGTCATTTGCGCGTCATTTACGCGACATCATTTACGCATGGCGTGCATTACGCGCACGGCGGGTGGTGGCGAGCAGTGACGTGCGGATGCTCGCGGCACCCCAGGATTTTGGGATTCACAAAATCTTCGCGCGCCGCCTGTGTGACGCGCAAATGAGGCCCAAGTAGGACAGTCCCTTTAATTTGAAACTTGGATAATTTCTGATACCTCCTGTGTCCTTTTGTGGAATGTGTAGGAAGGAACTGCAGATGCTGCTTCAAACCGCAGATAGGCACAACATGTTGGAGTAACTCAGCGGGACAGGCAGCATCTCTGGGGAGAAGGAATGGCTGATTTTTCGGGTCAAGACCCTTCAGGTCTGAAGAAGGGTCTCGACATCGAAACGTCACCCATTCCTTCTCTCCAGAGATGCTGCCTGTCCTGCTGAGTTACTTCAACATTTTGTGCCCTTTTGGGGATCCCATCAAGTTGGTCTTGATTTTGTTTTCGATGTTCTGTGTGGTATGTGGATGCATTAATGTTCTTGGGATTTGTTGAATTGTTATACCGACAAGAGGAATTTCCTGCAATTAGCAATAGCTGTTTCTTTTTTTTACTTGTGGTTAGCATTGCTGTTTGCGGTTGAGTGTTGGTGCTCATAACGTTTCAGTCTTTTGGCACACTTAGTCTAACTTTATTGGTGATAATTTCATGTCTGTTTTTGATATTTATTTCCAGTAGCTCACACATTTGTCTGTTGGGATGTTGAAAATGTAACTAGACTGATATAAAAATGAACTCCAATTTTGTCTTCATCCAATTCTGTCAGCACTTGCATATTTTCAAGAAAAGATTTTCAAGGGGCCCTGGGGAATAGACAATAGAAAATAGGTGCAGAAGTAGGCCATTCGGCCCTTCGAGCCAGCACTGCCATTCACTGTGATCATGGCTGATCATCCACAATCAGTACCCGGTTCCTGCCTTCTTCCCATACCCCTTGATTCTGCTAGCCCGAAGAGCTCTTTTGAATGCAACCAGTGAATCGGCCTCCGCTGCCTTCTGAGGAAGAGAATTCCATAAATTCACAACACTGTGAAAAGGATTTTCCTCAACTCAATTATAAATGGCCTACCCCTTATTCTTAAACTGTGGCCCCTGGTTCTGGACTCCCCCAACATCGGGAACATGTTTCCTGCATCTCGCGTTTCCAATCCCTTAATAATTTTATGTTTCTATAAGAGCCCCTCTCATTCTTCTAAATTCCAGTGAATACAAGCCCAGTCGCTCCATTCTTTCATCATATGACAGTCCCGCCATCCCGGGAATTAACCTTGTGAACCTGTGCTGCACTCTCTCAATAACAAGAATGTCCTTCCTCAAATTAGGAGACCAAAACTGCACACAATACTCCAGGTGTGGTCTTGCCAGGGCCCTGTACAACTGCAGAAGGACCTCTTTGCTCCTTTTACTCAACTCATCTTGTTATGAAGGTCAACATGCCATTAGCTTTCTTCACTGCCTGCTCTACCTTTCCCTACTTCCCCTTTTCCAATCTGACACCATTCAGATAATAATCTGCCTTCCCGTTCTTGCCACCAAATTGGATAACGTCACATTTATCCACAGTATACTGCATCGTATGTTGCAAATACTTTCAGAAAGCATTTGATAAGGTCCCACATAGGAGATTAGTGGGCAAAATTAGGGCACATGGTATTGGGGGTAGAGTGCTGACATGGATAGAGAAGTGGTCGGCAGACAGGAAACAAAGAGTAGGGATTAACGGGTCCCTTTCAGAATGGCAGGCAGTGACTAGTGGGGTTCCGCAAGGCTCGATGCTGGGAACGCAGCTATTTACAATATATATCAATGATTTGGATGAAGGGATTCAAAGTAACATTAGCAAATTTGCAGATGACAGAAAGCTGGGTGGCAGTGGGAACTGGGCGGAGGATGCTGTGAGAATGCAGGGTGACTTGGACAGGTTGGGGGAGTGGGCAGATGCATGGCAGATTAAGTTTAATGCGGATAAATGTGAGGTTATCCACTTTGGTAGCAAAAACAGGAAGGCAGATTACTATCTAAATGGCAGGTACACAAAAATGCTGGAGAAACTCAGCGGGTGCAGCAGCATCTATGGAGCGAAGGAAATAGGTAACGTTTCGGGCCGAAACCCTTCTTCAGACTGAAGAAGTCTGAAGAAGACTGAAGAAGGGTTTCGGCCCGAAACGTTACCTATTTCCTTCGCTCCATAGATGCTGCTGCACCCGCTGAGTTTCTCCAGCATTTTTGTGTACCTTCGATTTTCCAGCATCTGCAGTTCCTTCTTGAACACTATCTAAATGGCGTCAAGTTGGGAAAAGGGGAAGTACAACGTGATCTGGGGGTCCTTATACATCAGTCTATGAAAGTAAGCATGCAGGTACAACAGGCAGTGAAGAAAGTAAATGGCATGTTGGCCTTTATAACAAGAAGAATTGAATATAGGAGCAAAGAGGTCCTTCTGCAGTTGTACAGAGCCCTAGTGAGACCACAGTTTTGCAGTTTTGGTCCCCTCATTTGAGCAAGGACATTCTTGCTATTGAGGGAGTGCAGCGTATGTTTACAAGGTTAATTCCCGGGATGGCGGGACTGTCATATGGTGAGAGAATGGAGCAGCTAGATTTGTACATTCTGGAGTTTAGAAGGATGAGAGGGAATCTCATTGAAATATATAAGATTGTTAAGGGCTTGGACACACTAGAGGCAGGAAACATGTTCCCGATGTTGGGGGAGTCCAGAACCAGGGGCCACAGTTTAAGAATAAGGAGTAAGCCATTTAGAACGGAGACGAGAAAACACTTTTTCACACAGTGGTGAGTCTGTGGAATTCTCTGCCTCAGAGGGCGGTGGAGGCAGGTTCTCTGGATGCTTTCAAGAGAGAGCAAGATAGGGCTCTTAAAAATAGCGGAGTCATGGGATATGGGGAGAAGGCAGGAACGGGGTACTGATTGGGGATGATCAGCCATGATCACATTGAAAGGCGGTGCTGGCTTGAAGGGCCAAATGTCCTACTCCTGCACCTATTGTCTATTGTCTATTGTCTAAAACAATCTTCCTTGTATGTTGCACACCATACTTGGCTAATAAAGTATGATTACGATTATGATGTGCCAATCATCTGCCCATTCACCCAACCTGTTGAAGTCACCCTGCATCCTTATAGCATCCTTTTCACAGTTCACACTGCCTCCAGCTTTGTGTCATCTGCAAATTTGCTTACGTTACTTTTAAATCTATAATAAATAATGAATGTATATTGTAAATAGCTGCGGTCCCAGCACCGAGCCTTGCGGCACCCCACGCCTGCCATTCTGAAAGGGACCCGTTAATCTTTGTTTCCTGTCTGCCAACCAATTTTCTATCTATGTCAATACCCTACCCCCAATACCATGTGCTCTAATTTTGCCCAATCATCTCCTGTGTGGGACCTTATCAAAGGCTTTCTGAAAGTCCAGCTTTACTTGTTTACTTTCCATTTTACTTGTTACATCCTCAAAAAATTCCAGAAGATTTTTCAAGCATGATTTCCCCTTCGTAAATCCATGCTGACTTGGACCGACCCTGTTACTGCTAGCCTAATGTGCAGCGATTACATCTTTGATAATCAACTCCAGCATGTTCCCCACCACTGATGTCAGGCTAACTGGTAAACAATGTTTAACTGGTACAATCTTCACCTTGACTCTTGGGAAGCAGTAGGACTTTAAGGACTTATATGCTCTTTGCAGTGAGAATGACAGGAGAAATCAGACATGTGTTGGAACAGGAGTTCTGAATTTCCTCGGTCTGAGAGGTAAATGTAGATAACTCTCTGAAGAACAGTCTGGTTTTTATAGCAATATTATACCATGACGCACGTCAGGTTTTGGCTGATTACAAATGAAATTGTAATGCTAGGACCTTTCCCATTTATTAAGTATTGAATCCAAATAAAAGTCCTCAATCTCTAAATTCTATTCCTCGTAAAAGCAAAATTCCATGTTCAGTGTGAAGTTTGAAAAGTGGAAGATTTAATTTGTGTGGATATCATATTCACTACACTATAAACAGAATGTGTGCAATGTTTCAGCATTATTTAATAATTGGCAAGTGGAGAAAATGATTGGAGGTTTTTGTCTTTAATTGAGGGTACTGAATATAATGTGTATTGGTCTTTGCTATAATTAAAATCTACAGATTTGGTTTCACTCACCAGTAAATACTGAGGTGAACACAACCTATCATGACACTTCATTTGCACTTAATGTTCGTGACCAAAATGGACCCACCATGTGCATTTTTAAATGAGGTTTCTTATTCATTTTGTTTCTTGTCCATTTAAAATGGATGTCAGAATGGAAACTTGATATTAAGTTGAAAAGACAGCAACATTTATTAAAACCCAGTTGGGCACATAATGGTCAGATTCATCACATAAAACATAGAAGTTCAATGCAAAAGTAATTTTGGTATTGGTTTATTTACATCACGTGCACCACTTCAACAGCATCTTGTTTGAGTGTCCAGGCAACCTAGTCCAATTTCAGAACCTGAACTTGTACACTGAGTGATTTGATTCAAGAACCTCCAAATTTTCCCTGATCTGATTCATAATCATAAATAATAATAATAATAATAATAATGGATGGGATTTATATAGCGCCTTTCTAATACTCAAGGCGCTTTAATGATAAATGATAGGAGCAGAATTAGGCCATTCGGCCCACCAAGTCTACTCCTCCATTCAGTCATGACCCCACTCTCATGCCTTCTCCCCATAACCTCCGACGCCTAATTACACCTAATTTCATGATGATCATATGAAATTATGAACTATGCCACCATTCTTTTTAAATATTTTTAATACCTATTTATTATTTTCTTTACTGATTTTGTGTATATGTGAGTCAATGGCTGTTGTGTTTTATTCTTTTTAAACCAAAGGAGATGCAATGGAATTTCGTTGCACAGTATTGTGCAATGACAATAAACGTATTCTATTCTATTCTACAATATTGATTGAAGTGCTGCTTGTAAACAAGGTTCTCTCCTTTTATTTCAGTTTTCTGCTACTTGGTTTTTAAAAAAAATAGTTTAACAACCTGAAATTTAAATACTTGTTCAGTAAACTTTGAGAATCTTTTCTGGACCAGCCATATTAAAGCTTTGGCCAAGAAAGCGCACTATTGCCTCTACTTCCTCAGAAGACCAAGGCCTGTTTCCAACAGCTTCTACAAATGCACTATAGAAACCATCCCATTGGGATACTTCACAGCCTGGTTTGGCAACAGCTCTGTTCAACAACACAATAAATTCTAGATTTGTGAATGCCGCCCAGTTCATCACATAAACCAACCCTCTCCTCCCCGTCAACTTCATCTACACTTCATGCTGCCTTTGGAAAAAGTCATAGCGTCGTAGAGCTGTAGACACACTTCACCACACTGACCCCCTGATTGACCACTTTTAGGGAACCATGCACCTATAATCCCTCTGCACTGCAACACTGCGGGGTTCTGCCATTTGTCGTGTAAGTTCTGCACTGGTTTGAAAAGGTCATGAGTGAATGGATGGACTGGAACTCCTTTGCCTAGAGATAGGAGATTGAGGGGTGACATAAAATCATGTGGGGGGGGGGGGAGATAATGTGGATGGTCAGTCTTCCTCTCGGGCTAGAGGCGTTTACAACTATAGATTTAAAGTGAGAGGGGAAATCTTTAAAAGGGATGTGAGGGACAATGTTTTTATACCAAGAGTGGGGGGTATATGGAACAAACTGATGATAGGTACAATTAGATTTAAAAACGTATTTAGTTAGATACACAAATAGATAAAGCTATAGTGGGATATGGGGCAAGTTTAGGGAAATAGGACCAGGCAGCTCAGATATACATCTTGATGGCATGGACAAGTTGGGCTGAAGGACCTGTTTCCAATCTGTATAACTGTCTCTAAGCATTGAACAAGGGGTCAGTCAGCTCTGTGGAAAGAATCAGTTAACTTTTTGCATTGAAGTTCAGAAGGAAAGCTTATTTAGTCAGGTGTACACTGCAATTGCCTTGGGGCCTTGAGTCTGCTTTCAAAAATTGTTTTTAGATTGAGTACAACACTCTGATACAGCCAGGTGACCTGCTGAAGGTCTTGACCAGAGGTGACTTTCTGGAAGGGTGCTCCTTCAGGTAAAAGGTAAAAGATTAGAGTGGCCTTGTGATATGCGCAAGATCTATATTTTCTTTTGTCACTGTGGCTATTGGGCTAGAACAGAAATTATTTGTCTGTGTATTATGTGTTTAAGGACAAATTTGTACATTGAGAATTATTTATGAACTTGCAAAAACCACTAACAGAATTGGAAGAGGAGTTACTGCTGTCATAAAGGCAGGGCCGGATTTAGATGAAGAGAGACCCTAGGCTATTTCACTTGTGAAGCCCCTCCCAACCCCCCACCCCCACGACGAGAGGAAGATGGAAGAGTCCACCACATTAACATGGATGTGCAGCCGAGCGTGGCCAATGAGATAAGGCCAAAAGCTGCGCTTTTTATTTATTGCCAGTGCTAGTGTTGAGTCATCAGCTTAAAACACTATTATTCTGGAATGGAGGGCAAGGGAAATTACTGAAGTGTTGTTTAGAGATTACAGTGAGTTGTGACAGCATATGTAAGAAAGGCCTATGACAGTGTCAAAAATATTATACACCAGGCCCGTACAAAGCTTTTCAAAAAGGGGGGTGGCATGGCAGGATTACAAAAATTGTATGTGAAATAAGTGCATGCAGCGCATATCACAAGCGCAAAGCCCCATGCGGCCGGGGTCCAGGGCCCTGGAAGCTCTGGGGCTTTAGATGCTCACTGGTGCATTCCGAGCCTTATTTTGGAGCATTTTTGTACCGAATTTATGACCAATATTTCAGAAATAATTTTGGTTGAGTCAAGAGAATGAGTGGTTGGAATGGGATGATTGGATTCATTGTTGTATACATTTTTTTAAATCAAGAATTGAAGCAGACCTTGTTTTAATAATCAAGTTGTACTGTAAAATGTTATGTAAAATGTTATAAAGGAGCATGCAAACACTTCAAAAAAAAAAAACTTTGCGTTTTTGCAGTAAATAAAACCTTTTTTTAGAAAATGTTTTGTGTTGATTTGATTTCCTGTTACTATTCGACGGTGTTAGTGTGTGCACATTAAAATATGATGCAAAATGAAAGTCGCAAACTATGGAATTCATATTTTCAGTATTGTTATCAAGGAAAAGAAAGCAGCTCCAATTGTTTGATATTATTCATATGGAGGAGAAAATATAATAGCTCTAAAACCTACCTTAATTTTGCCATCTCACTAAAGATAATCCCCCCCCCTTTCCCTCTCTCCCTTCCCCTCCCTCTCCCTCCACCTCTCTCTCCCTCCCAATCTCTCTCCCCCCTCGCCCCCCCTCTCTCTCCCCCTCCCCCTCTCTCTCTCTCTCTCTCCCCCCCTCCCCCCCTCTCCCCCCTATGTGTCAACCCCCCATTTCCCCCTTTCACACCCCCCCCCCCTCTCTCCCCCTCCCTCCTCCTCTCTCTCTCCCTCCCACGCAGCGAGGCTCCATCTCGGCGCCACAGACACCGCAGCATCCCCCCAGCCCAGAGAAACGGGCACTCCCGCAACGCAATATTCCACTGCTTACCTGGAGTAGACACGAGGCATTGAGGTGATTATGTGGAATGCAAATGGAGATCTGAACCCGCCCGGGCCCACTGCGCACGCGAAGAGAGACAGCGTCATTTTGCTTCGCTACTGCATCATCTGCTTCCCCCAACTGCGCAGGTGCGGATGGTTGCAAATTTTTTCCCCAAAACTTCCAGCGGCCGGAACCAAAATTTTGGGTAATTTCCGTCAAAGTGGAAACGCTGATAGCTCTCCAATTTTTTTTTTCCTCTGGATTTTGTTTACTCTGGGGAGAAAAACACATTGGCCGGATGCCCCCTGGATGTTGAGGCCCTAGGCTTCATTCTATGAGGCCTGTAGGTAAATCCAGCCCTGCTGAGGCCCCCCTAGATCTCGATGCCCTAAGCTTAAGCTTGTGAAGCTTATACGTAAATCCGGCCCTGCATAAAGGCACTCAACAAATCGGTGACCCAGATTTGCACTGGGTGGTGTTGATAGAGGGATAATTGTTTTGCTGTTGTAACAGTGATGTGCATTCTTTGGAATTCATTCAATGATTTCAATGTCTCTTGCAAAAGTTGAGGAACGGCATGTGGTTGAGTCTGCAATGGAACTCAGTCCCATGACCTTCTAACTTGGAAGTGAGAGTGTGACCAAGCAAACAAAATCCTTTGTTTCCGTGTGCCAATGAGTGTATGTCTTCCACATTCAAATGGTCTGCCATATGCTGTGAGGTACAAAAGTGTGTTCTGGGTAAAGTGTTGGACCTTGGCATGCATCAGTGGAGCCAACCCTACAAAAGGCTAATGTCAGTTTTAGAGTTTTACGTTAAAGGAATTAGGCTCTTCGACTCATCAAGTCCGCGCCAACCAACAATCAATCACTCATTATCTATTTCTTTGTTATACCAGTTTTGCATCCTACACACTAGGGACAAATTACAGAAGCTAATTAACCTGCAAACGTGCACGTCTTTGAGATGTGGGGCGAAACCAGTACACCGGAAGAAAACCCAGGCAGTCACAGGGAGAATGTGCAAACTCCGTACAGACAGCACCCGTAGTCAGAATTGAACCCGGGTCTCTGTCGCTGTAAGGCTACCACTGCGCCACTATGCTGCTGCTAAAAACATGGAATGCTTCACATGCTTTGCATCTCATCATTGCGCAGAGGCCATGCTAATCTTCTCTGTATCGTTCCAATTTTAGTATATGTGCCATCGAAGGGAGTGAGTACTCAAAAGCGTAAGAAGAATGCATAAGCTAATAAATTTGTCTGCCGTTTGTGAGGTCTTGGTTTAGGTACTTGTTCTTCAACATTGTATTTGTAATTTTCAGGCATGTAAAATAAACAAATTGTATGAGAGATCATTTAGTCTATTGAGTCTATGCCATATGTACCATACCTGCTACAGACTGCATAGTTCATATGTGCATGTCATAGGAGAGAATTAGGCAATTTGGTGCATTGTCTACTCTGCCATTCTAAAATTGCTGATTTGTCTTTCCCTCTCAACCCCATTCTCCTGTTGCCTCCCCATCACCTTTAACATCCTTCCTTATCAGGAACTTATCAATCTCCACTTTAAAGATACCCAACTTCTTGGCCTCCACAGCCGTCTGTGGCAATGAATTCCACAGATTCATCACTGCAAACCCTTCTACTCTCCGAGGGAATTTAACTCCTTTATTCTCGCTGGAGTTTACATTTCGCCCCAAGCCTGCGTACGTGAGGCGCAAATGCAACTCGTTGACCAGGTAATGAGGGTAGAGAGTGACTTCCCGGACTCCATGATCATTGTTTTGGGGGACTTTAACAAAGCTAACCTCAGCCTTGACCTTCCAAAATACAGACTTCAAGTTACCTGCCCCACCAGAGGGGAGAGAACACTCGATCACTGTTATACGGCAATCAAGAATGCATATCGTTCTGTTCCCCGGGCGGGTCTGGGTCTCTCTGATCATTGCATAGTTCACCTTATTCCAACCTACAGGCAGAAACTAAAAGCTGCTAAGCCTGTGGTCAGAACAACGAAAAGGTGGACCAGCGAGGGTGTATGAGAACTGGGGCCCCAATGAGTGGATAGCAGATAGCGAGCCAAATGCCAGACCATTGGGATTTCTGAGTTGGTGAATCGATATCAGAAGTATGTGAAGGCAGTCAACCACCATTTCTTCGCACATGGCAGCAAAGGTGTGATAATTGATGACATTTTCTTTCACAAAATTTAACTAATTTAATGACTAGAATTAAGATTTATTTTTAGACCCTGGAGGTAGTTTCTTGATTGTTACTCTCTATATTAATGAAGACATTTTTTTATTTCCTTTTTTATAACCTTTTTTTATTTTTTAGTATGTTTTAAAGTATGTGTTTAATGTTCCTTTGTGTGTTTTGTGTGGGGGGTGGTGTGGGGGGGGTGAGGGGGAAACCGCTTTGGTCGCCTCCTCCATGGAGAGGCGAGTTTTTCCAGGTCGCCTCCCCCGTTGCCTAACATCAAGGATCGGCGCGGCCTTTCCCGGAGACACGCCCGGGGCTTCAGCGGCGGGCGCAGCGTGGACTCTCGTTGTGGAGCGGGTGAGCCCTCGCTGGAGGGGAGCGCTCCGTTTCGCTGGCCCAGGGCTGCCGGCAGCCTGAAGTCGCAGCCTGAAGCCGCGGTCTGCAGAGCTCCAGCTGGTGCGGCGTCTGCAGCCCGAGATCCCTCGTGGGGGACCCGGAGGAAGAAGAAGCCATCACTGCCGGCCCGCGGCCAACTTCTACCGCGGGTCCGGCATGGACTTACCATCACCCCTGGAGGGGAGCTTCTACCGCCGGCCCTGCAGTGTACGGTGCTTCTGGCTGCGGCGGAGTCTTTAAATCTCGACCGCCGGCCTGCGGCCTACACCATCTTAAAGCCGCGGTCTCCGGTGAGGAAGAGCCGATCCTGGACTGACTCTGGACTCTGGTCCTGTCCATGGGGGGGAAATGGAGGAGGACTGGCCAAATTTTGTGCCTTCAACCACAGTGATGAATTCTGTGGTGGATGTTTGTGTTACAGTTTTATTGTGTGTTCTTTATTATTGTACTGCTGCTGACAACCCAAATTCCACCGACCCTGGTTGTGTGGCAATAAATTATATCTAAAATTATATCTAAATGCCTGAGCACCCAGTGCAATTTGTATCACTTTTGTCACAATAGTACATAATGTCAGTCATGCTGGAGCAGCGGTAGAGTTGCTGCCTTACAGCGCCAGAAGCCCGGGTTTGATCCTGACTATGGTTGCTGTCTGTTCAGAGTTTGGATTTTCTCTCGGTGCACCGGTTTCCTCCCACTCTCCAAAGAGGCACAGGTTTGTAGGCTACTTGGCTTATGTAAAATTGCCCCTGCTGTGTAGGATAAAATTGCCCCTTGGTCAGCGCGGATTCAGTGGGCCGAAAGGCCTGTTTCCATGATGTATCTCTAAACTATATGTGGAGTTGAAATGTAAGGGGGAAGTTTGCAGTTAAGACCCGACAGCAATGATGTAAGAGGGACTTGAGATTCAAGTCCATGGCTCCCTGAAAGTACCAACACAAGTAGATAAAGTGGTAGAGAAGGTATGTCGGTCGGTTCATCGTTTGGGGTATTAAGTATAAGCATTGGGGAATGATGCAGCTTTATAAAACTTTGTAGTTTGGTTGCATTTCGAGTATTGCCGCAGTTTTGGTCACTCCATCATAAAAAGGAGGTGGAGACAATGGAGAGTGTGCAGAAGAGGTTAACCACGAGGCTGCCTGAATTAGATAGTATTACCAAAGGAGAGATTGGGCAAACTTGGATTGTTTTAAGGTGGACAAGCGAGGGCATTGAGAACCTACAATCCTGCTTTGACTGCACGGATTGGAATGTGTTCAGGGAAGCAACCATGAGCCTTGATGAGTATACGGACATTGTATCATCATATGTCAGCTTTTGCGAGGACAGTTGCATTCCAACTAAGACCAGGACATGGTTCAACAACAACAAGCCCTGGTTCACTGCAGAACTCAGACAGCTCCAACTGTACAAAGAGAAGGCCTACAGGAGCGGGGATGCAGACCTCTACAGGCAGCCAAGTACAAGCTGAGAAGAGGAATAAGAGCTGCCAAGGAAAGGTACTCTGAGAAGTTGAGGAGTAAGTTCTCAGCTGGTGACTCTTCTTCAGTTTGGAAGGGCTTGCAAGAAATTACCAGCTACAAGAGGAAAGCCCCCCGCTCTTTGGACAATCGTCAGCTGACCAACGACCTAAATGAGTTTTATTGCAGGTCTGAAAATCAGAAACATAACCCTGGTACCCCCCCCCCCCCCTACCCCACACAGCCAGACCCAGTCCACAAAGAATGGACCCTGCACCCTTTCCTTCCCATTCACCACTTCTCACCTACTTAAGGCAAGATTCCAGGATGAAAAGACTAGACCATTTCCCACCCCAGCCAACACTTCAGACCCACTCACAGCCTGACCTCAGTCTGCAAAGACTGGGCCTTTCTCCACCCACTCCCCTCCAACCACCATTTCACACCCAATCATCCACACCCTCTGTGCAGCACAACATCACTTATCCAATATCAACAACAAAAATAGAGGAGGTGGAGAGGCTTTTCAGAGGACAAAAGAAGCGGAAATCTCCAGGACCTGACCATGTTTCCCCCTCTACTCTTAAGCTTTGTGCCAAACAGCTGGCACCGGTCTATACAGACATTTTTAACCAGTCCCTGCAAACATGTACTGTTCCTGCCTGCTTCAAAGTCTCCACTATTGTCCCTGTACCCCAAAAGGCAAGGATTGCTTGTCTTAATGACTAAAGGCGTGTTGCACTGACCTCTGCAGACATGAAGACACTCGAAAGGCTTGTGCTGGCCAAGCTGAAAAATATCACAAACTCCCTGCTGGACCCTCTGCAGTTTGCATATCGGGCCAATAGATCTGTGGATGATGCAGTCAACCTGGGCCTGCACTTCATCCGACAGCACCTAGACCGCCAGGGAACCTTTGCGAGGATCCTGTTTGTTGATCTTAGCTCTGCATTCCACACCATTGTGCCAGAGCTACCACACTCCAAACTTTCCAATCTTTCCGAGCTGACTGTGCCTGAACCCCTCTGTCAGTGGATCACCAACTTCTTGACAGACAGGAAGCAGCATGTGAGGCTGGGAAAGCACATCTCGGACCCGCAGACGCTCAGCATAGGAGCACCGCAAGGATGCGTACTCTCTCCTCTCCTCTACTCTCTCTACACCAACGACTGCACCTCCACAGGCACCTCTGTCAAGCTTCTCAGGTTTGCGGATGACAACCCTGATTGGACTGACCCAGGATGGGGAGGAATCTGCCTACAGACAGGAAGTGACACAGCTGGTATCCTGGTGCCATCGCAACAACCTAGAGCTCAATGCTCTTAAGACAGTGGAATTGATTGTAGACTTTAGGAGAGTTCCCCCTCCCCTCACCCCACTCACCATCAACAACACCACAGTCACATCTGTGGAGTCTTTTAAGTTCCTGGGAACCATCATCTCCAAGGACCTTAAGTGGGGGGCTACCATCAACTCCACAGTCAAAAAGGCACAACAGAGGATGTACTTCCTACGGCAGCTGAGGAAGCACAATCTGCCACAGGCAATGATGGTCCAATTCTACATGGCCATCGTAGAGTCTGTTCTCACCTTCTCCATCATGGTCTGGTTTGGCTCAGCCACCAAGCACGGCACCTGGAGGCTGCAGCGAATCGTCCGATCAGCTGAGAAGGTTATTGGCTGCAACCTTCCCCATTGATGAACTGTACACTGCAAGGGCCATGAAGCGAGTGGGCAAGATCATCTCTGACCCCTCTCACCCTGGCCACAAACTCTTTCAATCACTTCCCTCTGGAAGGCGACTATGGATTGTCAAAGCTGCCACAGCCAGACATAAAAACAGTTTTTATCCACGAATAGTTGCTCTGCTCAATAACCAAAAATGTGTAGCCTCCCTTTGATCTGGTATTTTGTTGGTTCACATGCTTGATCAATGGTGTTTTATCATTAATGTCTTATTATTATTAATGTTTAGTGTTTTCTGAGTCATTCATAACTGTCACTGTATGTCATGTTACTTGTGGGCGGAGCACCAAGGCAAATTCCTTGTATGTGAATACTTGGCCAATAAACTTACTTCCTTAGATAGATACAAAGTGCTGGAGTAACTCAGTGGGTCAATTAGCAACTTGCTGACTCTCAGCAAGAATGCTGTGTCTGAGCTAGATTGCCACAAAGGGTTGTGGTTACCCAAAGTTCTCCATCTGGTGCAACTTGATGGCTTCAGAGGATGCCGACATTCATAATTGCAGACATCAAGAAATGCATAGGAGCTGAATTTGGATGATACAGGGTTCCTGGTTAACTGTTAAATTTTGAGTTTGAATTTGCCTATTTTGGAAATGCTTCATCTTATAAATTTAACCATTAGGGGCGCCGCATGAAGGCTGCCTCGCCTACAGTCTCTGCTTTTTCCATCTTTTTTATATTTTTTAATTTGTTTAAAAGTATGTTGAGGATGTTTCTATAGTTTTTCTATGTGGGGGTGGGGGGTAGGGTAAGGGGGAAACCATCTCCCAATCGCCTCCTGGCGAGGATGCAACTATTCACTGAGTCGCGTCCTCGCCCCCCCTCCCCCTCCTCCTCGCGGCCTACCAACTGGATTGGCGCGGCCTTTCCTGCCGGGCACCGGACCAGAGCTCCAGCAGCAGCAGAGCAGCGCTGGATACATCGCGGAGCGGGTAATGCCTCACCTGGGATCGCCATTGGAAGCTCAGGAGTGCTGGGCCTGCTGCAACAACATCGCGGTGCTGTGGCTTGAAGAGCTTCCAGCGCGGGCGGTGCTGACTTCAACATTGCGGTGCCCTGGGACCCTTTGCCAAGGGCCGCCAGCGTGGGTCTCCGCTCGGCGCGGCCTGTGGACTTCTGGAGCCGCGGACTCTGGTAGGAAGTGGCCGATTTGGAGGTCCAAGCCGCCGACGTTGTTCTCCCGTTCCGACGTCAGAGTTCCATCATCCCGGCGAGAGGGCCTGAGCATCGGGGCCACACGTAGCGGTGACTGAGGAGGGCTGCGCGGGCTCGGGTGGCCCCGACCACGTGTGTACATCAAAGAACATCAAAGAGGAGGATGACTGAACTTTGGGCCTTCCCTCACAGTAGGTAACTTTGATTCCGCTGTGCAGGGGATGTTTATGTTAAAATACTATCGTGTTTTGTTCTTTTTTTTATTCGTATGGCTGTATGTTGACCCCAAATTTCATTGTACCAATTGGTGCATGTAACAATAACTGTCTCTTGAATCTCTCTTGAATCTTTTTCTTTCTTTTAAAATCTTTTTATTAGCTTTTTTTTCAAAAACAAAACAACAAAAAAAAAAATAATGATAAACATAACAATGATATTGATACATAGGGATAAGGATTACATTAATAACAGGTATAACCTAAATATGAGTCCAGTGTCAAAATACACATTGAATATAGACCTCCCGGTCTCTATGTAAATATAGTTAAATGTTTAAAAGAAAACCTATATATAAATAAACAAAAAGATAAAAAGATAAAAAGAAAAAAAGAAGAAAAAAAAGAGAAAAAATGAAACCCCCCCCAAACTGGAAAAAAAAAAATTAAAGCAAAACAGAATCTGGGCTGCAAAGAATTTCAACAATTTAAGTCCCTGTTTGCCGTCAAGTCCGTTTCACCATATAAAGGTAAAATATTTTTTATAACGGTTGGAGAGGGGCCAATTTATGTTGTGTGAAAATGTTGAATTAATCTTCCCCAAGTCCTATCAAATGTAACCAAGGGTTCAACAATGTCACTCCTAATTTTTTCTAAATTTAAACATGATATCGTTTCAGAGTACCAATGGAGTGTGGTCGGAGGGTTAGAGTCTTTCCATTTAAATAAAATAGATCTTCTGGCAATTAATGTGGTAAAAGCAATCAACCGATGGGCGGAATGGGACAAATGAATAGAATCTAACATTGGTAGCCCAAATATTGCAGTAATAGGATGAGGTTGTAAATCAATACCTAATATAGTACCTAGCAGGACCAAAACATATGGGTCAGTGAGGCCACTTCGGAGTTACATCTGTCACAGGTAGGATTTATATGACCATAAAAACGAGGTAACGTATCTTTTGACATATGAACTCTGTGAACCACCTTGAATTGTATCAACGCGTGTCTTGCACACATTGAGGAAGTATTAATCTCTTATATGTGTTGCTCAAGGATTGCTGCTTTGTCTATACAATATGGACAGTGTGAAGACGATGGTCTGGTTTGCAGATGTCAGACATGTTATGTCCATCAAAATATGTGTTCAAATGGCCCATGGTGACTTTTCCTGCCAATGTTATTGTGTGGTCGACCTTTGTGCACTTTCACGAATACCCCCCCCCCCCCCATTTCATCTAATGTTAAGCACAGCTTTATTCCAGGTATGTATATGTTGTTGGAGACTGTACTAGAAAGTGATAATTAGGTGTTTATGGTCATTCTGAAGCATCGAAGCACGTAATGCTGATGCAATGTTCTTGTTTTGGCTTGATATATGAAACCTAGTTCCCTTGCCTAATGCTAATATCTTGGGCTGACTCAATAGGAAACCTTCCTAGATGTCTGGGCATGTACTTTCCCTCTTTCTATCACTGACATTTGCATTTAATTACATTTGGTTCATGGTACATGCAAACTGGATACCATATTTTCCCTTTTTCACTGAAACATTGCTGAAATATTCTGTTTGAAGTGCTTGATGAAATGGTTAGATGCAAACTTGCAACTGAAGTTCAACTTTAGATTTATTTCTACAGCTACTTCAACGAAATGATTGATTGACATTGATGGATGAGCCTGAACAATGTTTGTCCATTTCAATTGATTGTGGACGGATCAAGTTTTTTCCTCGTCGCTAGTTTGCAGATGTTTTTCTTTACAAGGGAATCAATCGATGACCTCAGCTGCTGCTTCCCAGCACAGATTTTTTGTTGTTGTTGCTGTGTGTAATTTTAGCTCTTCCACTATCCATCTGACTCCCATTAACTAATTGAGCACAGAACCCTTTTGGCCATGAAACGTTCTAGTCTCTGCTAGTCTATATCTTTATGGTTACACTTATGCAGTCTGGACCACTTCTGTCTGGTCTTCATGGTTGGAGGTTGAAGGGAATATATCAACTTATAAATAGCGTGGATAGAGTAGACAGTCTGAACCCTTTTCACAGCATGGAAATATCAAATAGAGAGCATAGCTTTCAGGTGAGAGGGGCAAAATTTAAAGGAGATGCAGGGGGTAACATTTTTATTTAGACAACGAGTTGTGGGTGTCTGGAATGCATTTTCCAGGGTGGCAATGCAGGTGAATACAAAGGTGGTTTAAGAGGCTTTTAGATAGGCACATGGATAAGCAGGGAATGAAGGGATATGGATCACGTGCAGCCAGGGGAGATTAGTTCAACATGGCCTCATGTTTGGCACAGACGTTGTAGGTCAGAAGGCCTATTCTTGTGCTGTACTGTTCTGTGTTACTAATAATTCATTTTATGGTTGATAACAAAATAATTAATGCTGAATTTGATTATTTTTAATAAATGCAGTAGCGAAGTAAAAATGTGACGGTTGAATTCAGATGGATTTAATCTGCAAAGCATCTTGTTCTGGTTTTATTGCATAAATGCTGTTTCCTTATTAAACCTTTTGGGACTGATTTTTTTCCAATCTCATCAGTTACCATTTCCTTTGTGCCTCATGCCTCATTTCCTTGCCAATGCAAAATTAGACTGTCATGCTTTATTTCCTGATGACTGGCTGGTGCATCTGCATCACTGATCATATCACATCTCATTCTTTCTGTAAACTCTTTCAAATAATTTTCCACAGCTGAACAGACTTGAAGCCATTTGAACGACGTTGATCAGCACAGCAGAGAGAGTGCATATGATGTCAGTCCAAAGTAATAACATCAGTAAGCTCCTGTAAAGTGCAGTGGGTGGTCAGTCATTTTGAGAGTATGGTTTGATGCAATCCTTTTTATCTTTTTTAAATTACAGCACAGTGGGCACAATAAAGCGGTACAGTGGCACAGCTGGTAGAGCTGCTGATCCTGAACTCGGGCGTTGTCTGTGTGGCAGGGCTGCCAACATTGGGTGAGAGTTGGGAGTGAGAAATTGCGAGAGACCAAGTCCGAGGGAGCATAGCAACCGTGGGGGGGGGGGGGGGGTTGGTGGGAGGAGGGTGTCCCCCTCCCATTGGAATTGTGCAATATGGTGCATACTGCAGCGAGTCTTTTAACTTACACTTGAATATAATATATATGCTTTAAATTGGATTGGAGAGTTTTTGAAAGGGGGGAGGCTGTGCGATCACTGATCACTGGCCTTGGGGGTACCCGGTGAGGGAGTGGAGCAACCGAGTGGGGAGAGGGTGTGGAAGAAGGGGGTCCCCCTCCAAGGGTAGGAACTTTTTGAAATTTGATGTGTTAAAATCATGTTTTAGTGCACTGTAGAAGTATGATTTCAATGTTTTTTATATGAAGTATTTTTAAGAGGGAACTTTTTATGGGGTAACTTTATCCACACAAAGGGTGATGGGTGTATGGAACAAGCTGCCAGAGGAGGTATTTGAGGCAGGGAACATCCCAACATTTAAGAAAAAGTTAGACTGATACATGGATAGGACAGGTTTGGAGCTATGGACCAAAAGCAGGTAACATAGCTGGGACAAGTTGCGACGAAGGGCCTGTTTTCACACTTTATCTCTCTATGACTACATTATACCTCCACCATGCATGAATGCTTCAAAATCAAGTGATTGCGTTTTATTGCCATATACTCAAGCATAGAAAATAGGTGCAGAAATAGGCCATCGGCCCTTCGAGCCAGCACTGCCATTCAATATGATCATGGCTATTCATCTAAAATCAGTTCCTGTTTTTCCCCCATATCCCTTGATGTTGTTAGCCCCAAGAACTAAATGTAAAACTCTCTCTTGAAAACATCCAATGAATTGGCCTCCACTGCCTTCTGTGGCAGAGAATTCCACAGATTCACAACTCTGCGTGAAAAAAGTTTGTCCTCATCTCAGTCCTAACTGGCCCTCCCTTTATTCTTAAACTGTGACCCCTGGTTCTGAACGCCCCCAACATCGGGAAAATGTTTCCTGCAATTACAGGAAGTGAAAATCTAGCAGGCAAGCAGGATGCTTTCTCCAACCACCCCCATTTGAAGTCCACTATCTTCCACCATTTCTACCCAGTGCTTGGTACTTACTTCCAGCAGCCACTGGTTGTCCTCCAGGATGCACTCTCTCTCCTCTCAACCCCCCTCCCCCTCTCCCCCTCTATCTCTCCCCTCCATCTCTCTTCCCCCTCTCTCTCTCCTCTCTCCCTCTCTCTCTCCTCTCACCCCTCTCTCCCCCCCTGTCTCCCCCTCTCACTCTCTCCCCTTCCCTCTCTCTTCTCTCTCCCCCCCTCTCTCCTCTCTTCCCCTCACTCTTCCCCCTCTCTCTGTCCCACCTCACTCTCCCCCTCTCTCTTGTCCCCTCTCTCCTCTCTCTCCCCCTCTCCCTCTCTCTCCCCTCTCTTTCCCCTAACTCTCTCTCCCCTCTCCCCCTCTCTCTTCTTCTCTCCCTCCCCCTCTTCTCTCCCTCCCCCCCTCTCTCTCTCCTCTCTCTACCCCTCTCTCTCTCTCTGTCTCCCTCCCTCTCTATCTCCCCCTCTCCCTCTCCACACACTCTCCCCTCTCTCGCTCCCCTCTCTCTCTGTCTCTCACCGCTCTCTCTCTCTCTCTCCCCCATATCTCCCTCCCACCTCACTCCTCCTGGCTCTCTCTCCCCTCTCTCTTTCTCCTCTGTCCCTATCTCCTCTTTCTCTTTGCCCCCCCCATCTTTCTCTCTTTCCCCCGTTTCTCTCCCTCTTCCCCTCTCTCTTTTACCACCCCCCCCTCTTCCACCTCACTCTCCCCCTCTCTCTCCCCTACCTCTTTCCCCCTCTCCCTCTTCTCTCTCTCCATTCACCCCCTCCTCTGTCTCTCTCCTCTCACCCCCCTCCCTTTCTCCCCCCTGTCTCCTTCCCCCCTCTCTCTCCCCACCTCCCTTTGAGAGTCTGTCCCTTCAGCACAGAGACTCTCGCGGCAGCGGCGCTTCCGACGCCTCCGACGGCCCGGGACACTCGCACAGTCCGGAGTGCACCATGGCCGAAGCTGCAGCGAGCGACTCGCTAGCCGCGCAAATACTCGTCAGCCCCGCAAACTCACCAGTCCCGGCTCCCCGCATCTGTACCCGCCTGCTGCTTCCATCCCTCCCTCAGCCCCGGCTCTCCAACACCCGCAGACCATGCAGTTTATCAGAGTTTTGACATTTTTGTTGATCACAGAATTTCTCACCACACAGCGTGAGAAATTTCTGATCAGCGTGAGGGCGTGAGAGTTTGCTTGAGGGCGTGATTCTCACGCTCAAAGCGTGAGAGTTGGCAGCCCTGGTGTGGAGATTGCATGTTCTCCCTGGGACCACGTGGCTTTCCTGTGGGTGCTCCAGTTTTCTCTCACATCCCAAAGACGTGTGTCTTTGGTAATTGGCCTCTCTGTAATTGCCCCAAGTGTGTAAGGAGTGAATTAGAAAGTGGGATAGCATGGAATTTGTGGGAATGGATGATTAGTGAACGGCATGGACTTGGTGGGCTGTTTTCATACTGTATCTCTAAACTAATAACTTAACAGTGCGCCAAAGGCTCTCAGAAGACTCATTATACGAAAGGAGAATGCATTATGCATTGTGCTGTATGAAATCTTCAGAAATTATCGAGAGTGGGCAGTTCAGTGGCACAATTAATAGAGCTGCTGTTCACAGACATGGGGCCCAGGTTCACTCTGTATAGTTTGGATGTTCTTATTGTGCTTGTGTGGGTTTCCTCCCCCATGCTAAATATATGCGGGTTAGTAGGCCAACTGGCCTCTATAAATTGACCTTGGTGTGGAGGAGAGTGGTAACTCCAGGAACAGTTTTTCGGAATTGGAGGGGGTAGGGGGAGAGCAGATTGCTGAGAAATGTTAGTGGGGAATAGAATTCCTCTGATGGAGATGTAAGAGACTGCAGAGTCGAGTCTGAAAAGGGTCCTAATCGGAAAATCTGTCTGGTCATTCACTCCACAGAAGCTGCCTGAGCCGCTGAGTTCCTCCAGCACATTGTTTTTTGCTCGGAATTCCTGTTAGTTGGCATAGACTCAGTGGTCTAAATTGGCCTCCTCCTGTATCGTAGGAAAATATGGGAAGTTTACTTTTTTGTTTTATCAGTAGGTTTATTTTCCAGGTCGTTCCGTGGCTTTTGGAACTAAATGCGTTATAACTGTGACTCATTTCATTATTGTTATAATATCATAAAGATGCATTGACGTCTTTGAAAGCATCAAAACTGTGTGACTCATTTCATAATTGTTTCGATATCACGATGCATTGACTTGTTTAAGTGGAAAATCAATGTTTCTTTAGACCCCACAATAGCACCTTTGTCCCTCCCAGCCTTGTTGTGGTTAGAGGAGATACCATGCTCCTGTTGTACTTTTTAGACCTACTTCAAATCAATGCAAATGGTTTAAACCGTATTTATCTTACATCTCTGTTGTCAGACAGCTGATAACTGTTGCAGCTCTGTGGCACAGTGTAAATAGACACAGCTTCAGGGTACTTTGTTGGAAGTGGTTTCTCAGAATGATTCTGAAGTTAAACCCAAATGGATGCAAGGTGCCCCATTTCAGAGGCACCGGTCACCATTTCCCAGGCAATGACATACAAGCAAGTAACCCATCTCCTATGGAGCTGAGTTCTATTGGTTTCCTTTGTATTTTGGGTCTTGCACCAGAAAATTAAACTTTTTAAAAATAAAAGATCTGTGCAAATGCAATGTTTGTTGAATAATGCTGTGGAATTCTCAAGCATCCAAAGCACACCTTGACTCCCTGATGGATTGACACTGCTAAATATAAATACCTAGGAGTCAAAGAGTCCTACAGCGTGGAAGCAGGTCCTTTGGCCCAATGCTTTATCCAGTTATCGTTAGCAATGCAGACTCTAAATATCACGATTATTGATCAATCCTTAAAGATCTTTATTGATCCAAATATAAAACTTTTAATTTAATCAACATGACTTTCTCCTTACAGTAGGCACAAGGTGCTGCAGATGTTGGAATTATGAGCAAAACGTGAAGTGCTGGAGTAACTCAGCGGGTCAGGAAACATCATGGAAACATTTTGGACAATATTTCAGGGTCCCGTCCAGAAACATCGTCTGTACATTCCCTCCACATATGTTGCCTGACCAGCTGAGTTCCTCCAGCACTTTGTGTTTTATCGTTATAGTAATCCGTTAGACACAAAGGTAATCTCCCTATTGTCTTTTCTTCAACGGGATTCATTTACTACTTAAAGGAAAGATGGTCAACAGGTTTATTCAATGATGTAGGTTTGTCCTTAAACAGCACCACTGAATTTTTGAAACCAAATACTTAATTTAGTTAATGGAAGGTTGACGCTGCTGGATGAAGCAGATTGACACCATATTCATCATCCCAAACATTTGCACCCTCCAAATGCACCTACAATAAGAACTTGTCAAGGCTTCTCCAACAGTAAGGATATGGGAACCCAACAACCAGGAAATCCTCCTCCAATCTGCACAGCATCCTCACCTTCTTTAGACTTTAGAGATACCTGCACAGAAAGAGGCCCTTCAGACCACCAAGTCTTCATTGACCAGCGATCATCCTATACACTCGCACTATCCTACATATTAGGAACGATTTACAATTTACAGAAGCCAATTAACCTACTGGGGTCCTTGCGTCCTTATGGCATTAACATTGAATTCTCCCAATTTGGCTAGCCCGTGCTGTCTCCTCCCCTTCCTTAACCCTCTAGCTGTCTCCTCCCACCCTCCCATCCGCCCGCCCTCGGGCTCCTCCTCCTCCTCCCCTTTTCCTTCTTTCTTTCCCCACCCCCCATCAGTCTGAAGAAGGGTTTCGGCCCGAAACGTCGCCTATTTCCTTCGCTCCATAGATGCTGCTGCACCCGCTGAGTTTCCCCAGCAATTTTGTGTACCTAACCTACAAACCTGCCTGTCTTTGGAATGTGGGAGGAAACCAGAGAAAGCCCACGCGTCTCAAGAAGCCAACTTTCCACTCTTTGTCTAATAGACAATCAGCCATCGAGTCATGCAGCATGGAAACCGGTCCAACCGGAAACATCGTCTGCCATCAAGCATCTATTTACGTTGATTTCTTTCCCCCACAGTCCCATTAATTCCCCCTCATATTCTACCACTTACCCACAGAGTTGGGACAATGTACAGTGTCCAATACACTAGCACAACCCACATGTCTGGGATGTGAGTACCCAAAGGAAATCATTGTGGTCACGGCAAGCTTCACATAAATGGCACTGGAGTCAGGATTGAACCTGGGCCACCGGTACTGTGAGGCAGCAGCTGAGCAATGGATACTACATTTTTCTGCAATACCAACATTCTGCAAAGAAAGAAATTAAATCACCTTTATTTTGACCTTTATATCACGGAATCAGGGGATATAGGGAAAAATAGAGAACGGGATACTTATTTTGGATGATCAGCCATGATCATATTGAATGGCGGTGCTGGCTCAAAGGGTTGAATGGCCTACTCCACCTATTTTTTATGTTTCACAATTAAAAGCATGCACCTGCTCATTGGTGCAACAGACCTAATTTCTTTCAGCAAAACTGCTGGATGAACCCAGTAGGTGAAGCATCTTCTGTGGAGGCAAAGGGTGGTCAGTGTTTCGGGTCAAGACCCAGCATCACGACCTGCTTGACCCGCTGAGTTCCTTCAGCAATTGGCTTTTTGCTCCAGATTTGAGTATCTGCAGTCTCACGCATCTCGATCTCTAACTGCTTTGAGGAGGAAACACCAAAGGCTCCCATCATTGCTTCATTGTGCTTTTTCAAGCTTCCAGTCATTCCACACTGGCAATTTGATAAATGTGCTGTGCATTTGGGCATCTGTGTTTGGATTGCCGCTGAGAATGTGCAAACAATGTGCTGCCTGTCTGTTTGGAGGCTGGGGCGTTAATAACTGTAATCACTGCTTATTAATAGTAAGATTAAACGAGAACTTACCAGTTTGAAGTTTGATCTGTATTTTATGAGGAGTTACGATGAGGGATTACGTGAAGAAGCCCGCCACGACGCATGCGTGTCATTCTTCAAAGCAGCGGTGTGAAATCACAGATAACTGTAATGACTAAACATAGTAAGATTAGAGAAGAGATACCAGTTAAGTATATGATCAAAGGTGGGAGTGGAGGGCACGTAATCCCTCATCGTAACTCCTCATAAAATATAGATCAAACTTCAAACTGGTAAGTTCTCGTTTAATCTTACTATTTTACTTCGGAGTCACGTGAGTGACTACGTGAAGATTTTAAAGCTCTGTGATTTCATGCCGTGGAAACGAGTCCATGCATCACGTCTGCCTTGATGACTGTAGGAGGAATTGTGTTAACATAATTTGGACATGAATTCGACATTGAAATCATAAAATTTATTAACACAAATTTATAACCCCTTTTTATGGGTTTAAATTAATTTACAGAACTTAAAATTGTTTCTGCAAACGTTCCAGGTTTCATTACTGGTTTATTGTAAAATAATTGGAATGTTTTTTTTTCTTCCCCCCCAGACCATCCTGCTGCCTTGAGGATTTGGTCCGTTGGGACATCCAACTGTATCGCTGCCGATGTAGCTGCAGCCCTGGTGGAATGAGATTTAAAATATTAATATCCACCCCAGCCTGTGTTAGCACCTGTTTCAGCCATCTTGAGATGGTCTGGACCGTCACTCTTTTGTGTGGTTGCTAGTGGCTGACCAAAAAGTGCCTTCTCATTGCCTCTTAGGATTTTCGTTTTCTCCATGTATAACGACAGATGTCTTACTATACACAGACGGTCATCTGTTGGGTATGACCTAAATTGTATATTGAGGCCTGCTGATCCCTGTCTGTTCTGCTTACTAACTCATAGATATGAAACGTAATATTTTCTGTGGAGTAAGTCATGTTGTCCAGTCTTAGTTTATGCAGTGACTGTACCCTCTGTGCCGTGACCAATGCCATTAGCATGACTGTTTTTAATGTCAGTCTGTGTAGGGACAGAGCTGTTGCTGGAGACCAATTCCTGAGCATCTTCAGGATAATAATTACATCCCATATTTGGGAGTACCTGGTTCTTGGGGGATTAGTATTAAAATTCCCCTCATAAGTTTTGTTACCAGTGGGTGAGTCCCAACAGAGTAACGCTCTGTCCCCTGCCATAGGTAAGTCGATAGGGCACTTCTGGCGCAGTTGATGGCACTGTAACTGAGCCCCTCATCATAGTGGAGGCCTGCCAGATATTCCAGAACAGACGGGATGTTCATGTCTCTGTAGGTGATATTGTTTTTATGGCAGTGCATCGCCCACTTCCTGATATAGACCAGATACTGTTTTTTGGTTGACTGTCTTTGGGCCGCCGAGATCATGTTCACTGTTCGGTCCATCAGTCCCAGTTGTAGTAGAGGTGTTTTTATAATTCTACAAATTAATAAGTTCAAATGTTTATGGCATGGGTGGCTATCCCTTGTTACGGGATGTAGCAATAAATCTGGTCTATGTGTGATGGTGATCCATGGTTCTAATACCATGTTTAATACCACTGGGAACCATGGTTGAGTAGGCCAATCGGTTGTATTTTCCTTAATACCCGATTGATGAGGCAGAAAGGAGGGAATGCATAAATAAACAATTCCCCCCCCCCCCAGTGCAGCGAAAATGCATCTGTCGCCGCTGCCCCAGGGTCTGGTTCCCATGAAACATAATTTGATAACTGGTGGTTAAGTCTGGATGCGAATAGATCGATATCTGGTGTTCCATATTTTGCTGTAATATCAGCAAATACTTTTTTATTCAACATCCATTCGGTGTTTTTATTAAATTTGCGTGACCTGGTGTCTGCCACTAAATTTAGTCTTCCTGGTAGGTAAGTGGCTGATATCCAAATATCTCTCTGGATACACCATTGCCAAATTGTATTAGCCAGATTGTCACATGATGTCGATTTGTTTCCACCCATGTGGTTAATGTATGCTACCACGGTGGTATTGTCTATCTGTAGTCTAACATGCTGGTGATATGACCCAGTACAATATGACTTTAGGCCATGTAATGCACCCAACAGTTCCAGGTAGTTTATGCCCAGTGTGAGTAATAATGATGCCTCCTGAGCAGTGCATCTACCTCCACAGCTGGTGATTGTATTGGTGGCTCCCCACCCAAGTGCACTGGCATCAGTTTGTAGTACCATGGAAGGGTTACTGACAAAGCCAGATGTTATCTATCCACCATTTTAGTTCCATTTTAGCTTGATTGGTAGTTTCATAGGCCTGTCAAAGTGACCTGCATTAATTTAGAGTGCTTGTATTTTTGCTCTCTGTAAGTTTAGGTAATGTAGAGGTCCAAATTGTGTGGCTGGAAAGGCAGCCACCATTTTGCCAATTACTTTTGCTAACGATCTGATGGATGGTTTGCTGATGTCAATGAGGTTATTGCAAGCCTCTATTAAATCTCTAGCCTTTCCCTTAGGCAGAGTCACCGACATGTGAACTGAGTCAATGGTGAAACCCCAAATAGTCCATAGTAGTGGAAGGCGTTAGTTTAGATTTAACTGGATGGATAATAAATCCCAGTTTTTCAAATAACTGTTTTGTGGCTGTTACAGTTTGTTTGGCCAATTCCAAAGTTTTGCCCACAATGAGTATGTCATCTAAATATGCCATGACCATGTGTTTATGTTTTCGTAGAGACGCTAGGACTGGTTTCAAAATTTTTGTGAACAGCCTGGGGCTGATGACCCATTTGGCAGTGCTTTATACTGCCAGAGTTGCCCATCCAGTTGAATTTTAAGTAACATCTGTGGTCACCTCGTATAGGCACTGAATAGTAAGCATCTTTTAAATCGATGCTGGCCATGAAGTAACCTTTGGAAATTAATTGTTTAGCAGTAACAAAGGTATCCATTTTGTCAGATCTATGATGATGCGACAACCACCATCTTTTTTGTTTTTGAGAAAAAATATTGGACACGAATTCTAATGGTTCGTGTTGAGTTTTCTCAATTACACCTTTTATGTAAAGCCGCTCCAGTTCAGCTTGCGCTTTTGATTTTTCTTTATCAGAAGGCACGAACATTCGGTTCAGTATATGTTGAACTGGAGGGCTGTATTTGTGTATAAACTCTATTGTATATCCCTGGATACTGCTTAAGATGTAAGTATCGGTTGTTAACATGCTCCATGCCTTCAGAAAAGAATGTAATCTCCCCCCAACCTCCATGCTCCCTGTATTTTGTAGGGAACCAGACCCACGTACCTCCATAGTTACCAGTGGCAGGTTTACTTCTTTTTGTAGGTTCTTCGCTGCTGTTGTTGCGTTGGTGTCTGGATTTTCAGTTTGGTTGTCGTTGGAGGTCCCCGCATCTTCCAAGAAGGCCGGCCTGGGCCATGGCCCAAAAAAGACTCATGTTTTGAGTACCGGGCCTTCGAGCTTTCACCAGTTCTGCTGGTGGGTGCGTGGGGTGCTGTCTTTGGCTGTAGTGGGTTCCAGTAGGTTCTCTTGTTCCTGCACCCCTTGCACACTTGTCTTTCCTTCTGCAGACCCCTCTTCCAGGTCAGCCCAGAACTGACCCGCAGTGCTCCCCTCTGATGAGGTAGAAGCACTGTGCAGCCCTTCAAGAGGTACTGCTGTGGGTTTATCATAGGGCCCACAGTGACCCGACTCCATCTCCCGGAGTCTGTCACGTTGGAGCAAATGCTCCAACACACCGCTCCATCCGGCTCCAGCGCTCTCGGGCGCTGGCCGACTGCGGTTGTTCAAAGTCGGACTCCTCTGAGTCCACGACCTTGTTTGTTTTTGTATCTAGCCTTACCGCCCGGCCGCGTGGATCTGGCCGGTGCGGAGGCGACATCGGGCACAGCTGATCCCACTATCGGTGATCCGAGTGCCGCTGGCTGCTGCTGGCTGCCCGCTGCTCCGCGGTCCTCCCTCACCAGCTTTGTCCTTACTGCCCTTCCGTGGAGTGGATCTGGCCGGTGCGGAGGCGACATCGGGCACAGCTGATCCCATCTAGCCCACCAGCTTTGTCGCAGCCCGTTGGTTTCTCCACCTGTAATCAGCATGGTAAAAACACAAAGACCACAGCTCTTACCTGCAGGTCCGGTTAAAATTGTCGCTACGGGGGAACGTCGTTTCACCCCGACTCCTGCCGTTTTTGACTTGTCCAAAAGTTGACGGCCCCATTCTGAATAGTCTCCCGCCCGGCCGTGGTGTTCTGGCCGGCGCGGGACCAAAAGTCGGCACAGCTGATCCCTTACGGGGCTTATGCCTTCAGCTGCTGCTGGCTCCCGCAACTTCGCGGTCCTCCCCAGCCAGCTTCACTCGCAGCACTTGTGGACACTATTTTGTCCAGCTTCCCCCCCCCCCCTGTGAAAAAACAGCGTGGGGAACAAAACTACCACAGAGTAAATTTCTTACCTGCAGGTCGCGGTTTCAAACTTACCGCTGCGGGGGAACGCTCCCCCCCCCCCCGCCTGACGTTTCGCAAGCGTGAAGCGATATGACACGCATGCGTCGTGGCGGGGTTCTTCACGTAGTCACTCACGTGACTCCGAAGTAAAATCAGGGTGGCACAGGGAGTGTGGAGAAAACATTTTCAATGGTGATGGGAGCTAATCTTTGCTCACTGTTATGGATGCCCTTCTACACATATTTTGGTAGAAGTGGAAATATGTGTAGAAACTGCAGTCATCACCGCTTCAATCAATGATTCTTTATTGTCAATGAACTTCCTTGTTTTGCATACAATACACTTAGAGTGCAGCGATTGTAAGACTACAATCTATCAATAGATTATACTGAGGTAATGCATAAAGAGTCACCACGTTTCTGGCGCCATTTGTATCCTTCAAGTTTCAAAGTTCTTAAAGTAATAGTCCTAACTTGGTCTTAAAGGCCCGTTGTCCTGGTGGCGGCATTGTATCAATGATGTAGGGGTTTGGACTGACCTGTCAATGCTGTGGGTATCCTCCGCTGTTCTGTGCTGCTACAGGCCACATCTGATCTGCACGCTTGTCCGGACTCTGTGGGGCCTCCATCAGCGCCTGATATATGCGATCCCATAGCAGTTGCAGAGCTTTCAGTAGGAACGACCGTCCGCAGTGCCTCATCTCCCGCAGCCACTGCTCGGCACTGGGGCGCATTGCTCAGCAAACCTCTGAACTCTCAGACCACCACTGATGGCGAGGGAGGCGAGCCCGTTCCCCTTCCTGCAGGAATCGGCCATTCGGCCCTTCGAGCCAGCAACGCCATTCAATGTGATCATGGCTGATCATCCCCAATGAGTACCCCGTTCCTGCCTTCTCCCCATATCCCCTGACTCCGCTATCTTTAAGAACCCTATCAAGCACTCTCTTGAAAGTATCCAGAGAACCGGCCTCCACCGCCCTCTGAGGCAGAGAATTCCACAGAATTACAACTCTATTATAATTTTCAAACTCTTCACTATTGGAGAAAAAAATTGACGATTAGATTAGGAGCAGCGGGGCGGCAGAGCAGAAGAGTTGCTGCCTTATAGCACCAGAGACCAGGGTTTGATCCTGACTACGGGTGCTTGTCTGTACGGAGTTTGTACGTTCTCCCTGTGACCTGCGTGGGTTTTCTCTGGGATCTCCAGTTTTCTCCTACACTCCAAAGGCATACAGGTTTGTAGGTTAATTGGCTTGGTATAATTGTAAATTGTCCCTTGTGTGTGTAGGATAGCGTTCATGTGCAGGGATCACTGGTCGGCACGGACTCCGTGGGCTGTAGGGCCTGTCTCCGCGTGTATCTCTAAGCTAACCTTGGATTGATTCCAATTACTGGGGCGGGTGATGGTAAACAGTTCAATATTTACTCATTTTACAGATTTGTATTTATTTCAAAAACTTCCTAAGTTTCCATGGTTGAGTTGTCATCCTCAAATTAAACAAAACTAGCACTGATGTTTTTCAAAAAATGGATGGGATTAAAAACGTGTTGAACAAAACCATGGTAGCAATTCAAGAATTCAGCTGAAAATTTGAGTAATTATCTCAGTCCATGTGGCTGCAGCTCAAAATACCTGTTAAAAGCAGTACTCTCTCGTCTTGTTTGTTTCATGATATTGTTCTTGCGACTAAAAGTCTGTAATTTTAGCCATTGTGATTACTTTTTATTTTTACTATAATGCAGGATTTTTTAAAATTAAAAACAAAAGATCGATATATTGATTTGTTTGGAAATGGCGTGCCTTCTCGAGTTTTGGTGTCCGTTTAGTAACGCAAATGATGCATAACATAATGGGATTAGTGTGAGCCAGGCTATCTCCTGATGAGAAACGGCTTATCAGTAATGTCTTGCTGTATTGCTGTTCATCTGTGTGTTGGAAACGAAAGTTGACATCTGAATAACACTGGAGTCTTTTGGGTCAGAGAGTTAACCAATCCTGAGACAGGCTGGATTAGAAGGGTGCAAATTGTGAATTTGCATCACTCTGTTGAGTTGTCGATGATGAACATACTGCTTCACATTCAGTTTGGATCAAAGTGCTCAACAAAAATTGCAGCCACTACCAGATTGTGATGTGTATACTCCAGGTTACTTTCCCAGGGACAAAATGCGAGGGGTCGCTTTTCAGTGCTGTCTAAAGAAAGCTGTGAAAGTGCAGTTGGAAAATTCTGTTCCTCTGTTGCAACGTGATTTTAAACAGGTAAAACATTTTTGACTAAGTTCATCTTTTCTATGTTGTTCATGTGACTGAGGTTGGAATACAAAATGTTAACTGGCAAATGGACTGAGTTTCCAGAGGAGATGGGGGAAGGAATTGCAGATGCTGGTTTATACCGAAAAATAGACACAAAATGATGGAGTATTTCTTCTTCAGGAAGGGTTCCGACCTGAAGCATCACGTATTACTTTTCTTCAGAGATGCTGCCTGAGTTAATCCAGCATTTTGTGTGTATCTTAAGTTTCTAGAGGACTTAGATTTACAGTAAGAGGTAAGAGATTTAGAGTAGATCCGAAGGGGACATTTCTAATTCGGAGAGTGGTCAGTATCTGGAATTCATTGCCAGAGACAGTGAAACAGAGTTTCCGACAGTATTTGAGTGGATGGATGAGCATTTCAATCAGCCGAGCAGAGATAGCAGTTCTACTAACTTTAAAAAAAAAGCTGTAAACGGTAAAGTTGTTTAAAGTCAGTCAAATTTATTCGTCACATGCACCCGAAGGTCTAGTGAAATGAATTTGCCAGCAGCGATACACTTAAAAAAAGAACACACAATACACAATACACAATAGAATGTAACACAAACATCCACCACAGCATTCTCCACTGTGGTGGAAGGCAATAAACTTCAGTCAGTCCTCCTCCTTTGTTCATCCGTGCTCGGGGCCATTAACCCTCCATAGTTGCAGCTACGGACGGCTGGATGTACAGGCTCTCTCGCCGCGATGATCCAAACTCCGACGTCGGGACGGTCAAACACACTCAGCTTGGAGTGCTCGAATCGTCACTTTCCTACCGGAGACCGCGGCTTCAGGATGTTATAGGCCACAGGCCGGCAGTCGGAGCTCTTCTCTGGCGATCCCTGGCAAGGGATCCCAGACTCCGAATGGTAAGTCCATGCCCCGCCCGCGACTAGAAGCTCCGCAGACCACAGTCCCACGATGCCAAAGTCACCAGGCCAGCGATCGGAGCACTCCTCTCTGGTGACCCCCGGCAAGGGTTCGCACGCTCAGCGATGGGAAAAGTCCCCGCTGCTGAAGCTCTGGGCCCGACTCCGGGAAAGGCCTCTCCAATCCATGCTGTAAGGCTGCGAGGGAGGCAACATGGAAAAAGTCGCCTCTCTGTCGAGAAGGCGACTGAATGCGGTTTCCCCCTTCCCCCCCCACCAACACACAAGACACTCCAAGAGGCACCTAAACTAACATTTAGACACACCAAAAACCCCCAAAAGAACGAAATAACGAACACGCTGCTGGCAAGGCAGCTGACTCACAGCGCAAGCTCACGTCATGACATTTCATGGAATCATATCACGGAAACAGGCCATTCGGCCCATCAAGTCCATGGTGACCAATGGGCACCCTCCTATTAATCCCTTTTTTCAACACTTGATACCCATGTATAACTTAAAATTACTTGGGGTGAATACATTTAATTTCTTTATCATGTGCAATGTATTTGTAAACATAATTAAGATGCAAAAAAGGTTATTTGCGTAAAATAGACTCTTGTTCCTTGTAATTGATTCAACTGCAGTGAATGTTAATAGCCTCTTGTAACAATATGGGCCACAGTCACTGGATCAGTTATTTGATTGGAGTTTGTCTCTGTCTCTTCTGTCCCAGCTTTTCTCATCCTTCCCAGGACATCCCTTATTTCAAAATAGTTTTTAGTGGATTTTCTAGTAGGGATACAGTGCATTGGTGCTGGTAACGAGAGATAAATTTCATTGAGACTCATCCAAGGTCAGGTGGTTGGTCATGAGTTAAATGCTCCCTTAGTGAAGAAAGATCAAATAATTTGGTGAGAGGATGCACAGATCTGAAGAATTATTGAAGATGATTTATTAAACTCCATTTTAGATTAACTCTTGGAAAAGTGCTCCCGACTGCTCCACTGCATTTAGTAGTGGGAAGTCCAGCTGCAGCGAGTGTGGCTGGGTGGTTTGCATGGACAGAGATGTGCTGTGACAGTTTGATCAGTGGGCATGTGTGAAGTGTTGGCACCGGCGTATCTCAACACAATCACTAAATGCACTGTGACAGTCGTACGTGATCCTTTGCTCTCTTGGAGATCGCTGTACCCTCGGCACAGATTACACTAATATCTCTTTGTTGCCTAACTCATTGTGGTGGCCTGTTTGATTTGTTCACTTGGTTATTAGTTCATAGCCAGAGAACCTCTATGAATGGTTTCACTTCCAGTCCTTAGTTTGAACTGGATTCTGCCAAGAACTCCTTCTTGATTGATTCCTTTCTCATCACCTTGTATTTTGCCTAGTTTAATTTAGTATAGAGATGCAGCACGGAAACAGGCCCTTCAGCCCACCGAGTCCGTGCTGGCCAACTCTTTATCTTTTCAGGATGGGACTGTCACTGCCAAGGCTAGTATTTTGAATAATGGAAGGCCTGGATAGAGTAAATGTGGAGAGGATTTTTCACTAGTGGGAGAATCTAGGACCAGAGGGCACACAACCTTAAAATAAAAACATGTACCTTTATAAAGGAGATGAGGAGGAATTACTTCAGCAGAGGATTGTGAATCTGTGACATTCATTGCCACCGATGGCAGTGGAGGCCTGGTCATTGGGTATTTTTAAAGCAGAGTTTGCCAGGTTCTTGATTGGTAAGGATGTCAAAGGTGGTTCTTTACTATGTCTTGTGGTCTATTAATTGAGGGCTGTAATTTCTCTTGAGAAGGAAGTGGGGAACAGCTTAATGGATCTGCTTCAGACCTTCCACAATGGTAGTTCTACCATGCGGTTGAAAGGAGAGTTTCAGGAGTTGGACCCAACCTTAAAAAAGTAACGCAGAATATATATATACAGTGTCCTCCATAATGTTTGGGACAAAGACCCATCATTTATTTATTTGCCTCTGTACACAATTTGAGATTTGTAATAGAAAAAATGTGGTTAAAGTGCACATTGTCAGATTTTGATAAAAGCCATTTTTATACATTTTGGTTTCACCATGTAGGAATTACAGCAGTGTTTATACGTAGTCCTCCCATTTCAGCGCACAATAATGTTTGGGACACAGCAATGTAATGTAAATGAAAGTAGTCATGTTTAGTATTTTGTTGCATATCCTTTGCATGCAATGACTGCTTGAAGTCTGCGATTCATGTTCGTCAGTTGCTGGGTGTCTTCTCTGGTGATGCTCTGCCAGGCCTGTATTGCAGCCATCTTAACTTATGTTTGTTTTGGGGGCTAGTCCGCTTCAGTTTTCTCTGCAGCATATAAAAGGCATGCTCAATTGGGTTCAGATCGGGTGATTGACTTGGCCACTCAAGAATTGACCATTTTTTAGCTTTGAAAAACTCCTTTGTTGCTTTAGCAATATGTTTGGGATCATTGTCTTGTTGTAGAATGAACCGCCGGCCAATGAGGTTTGAGGCATTTGCTTGAAGTTGAGCAGATAGTGTCTGCACACTTCAGAATTCATTATACTACTACCATCAGCAGGTGTATCATCAATGAAGATAAGTGAGCCAGTATCTTCAGCAGCCATACATGCCCAGGCCATAACACCCCTACCACTGTGTTTCACAGATGAGGTGGTGTGCTTTGGATCTTGGGCAGTTCGTTCTCTCATCCATACTTTGCTCTTGCCATCACTCTGATATGTTAATCTTCGTCTCATCTGGCCTCAAGACCTTTTTCCAGAACTGTGGTTGCACGTTTAAGTACTTCTTGGCAAACTGTAACCTGTCCATCCTATTTTTGCGGCTAACCAGTGGTTTGCATCTTGCAGTGCAGCCTCTGTATTTCTGTTCATGAAGTCTTCTGCGGACAGTGGTCATTGACAAATCCACACCTGACTCCTGAAGAGTGTTTCTGTTATGTCGGACAGGGGTTTGGGGATTTTTCTTTATTATAGAGTGAATTCTTCTGTCATCAGCTGTGAAGGTCTTCCTTGGCCTGCCAGTCCCCTTGCGATTAGTAAGCTCACCAATGCTCTCTTTCTTCTTAACGATGGTCCAAACAGTTCATTTTGGTAAGCCAAAGGTTTGGCTGATGTCTCTAACAGTTTTATTGTTGTTTCTCAGTTTCATAACGGCTTCTTTGACTTTCATTGGCACAACGTTGGTCCTCATGTTGATTAACAGCAATAAACGTTTCCAAAGGTGATGGAAAGATTGGAGGAAAGACGAGGTGCTGAGAGCTCTCTTATACCTGCATTAAGGAGGCAATTATACACACCTGAGCAATTAAAAACACATGTGAAGCCATGTGTCCCAAACATTATGGTGCCCTGAAATGGTTGGACTATGTATAAACACAGCTGTAATTTCTACATGGTAAAACCAAAATGTATAAAAATACCCTTTAATAAAATCTGACAATGTGCACTTTAACCGCATGTGATTTATTTTTTCTATTACAAATCTCAAATTGTGGAGTACAGGGACAAATAAATAAATGATGGGTATTGTCCCAAACATTATGGAGGACACTGTATATATATATTGAGATTTGTAATAGAAAAAAATCACTTGTGGTTATAGTGCACATTGTCAGATTTTATTAAAGGGTATTTATAATATATTCATAAATGAGATTTATAGGACCTTGGCAGACTGCATTTCGAGTATTTTGTACAGGTTCTAGTCTCTCCATCACAGGAAGGATATGGAGGCTTTGGAAAGAGTGCAGAGAAGGTCTACCAATCTGCTGCTTGGATGAGGGGGTACAGCTCCACTACCGATTTTCTGGCAACTGGTAGCCCGGCACCTTCTTTAATGTGAACAAAATCATGTAAGTGTGCTTGAAAATCCCTCCCCTGGAAGTCCCCCCGAAAATGTGGTGCATAAGCCGGGCGAGACGGTCGATCTCTACCTCATTGGGACCTCCGCGGACAATCGGCCGGATGAATTTGCTCCCTGCAGCCGTGGCCCTGGAACTCCGGTCTGGCCAGAGCTGACAGGCCCTTTCCCATAACAGATTTCCGCGGCTGGACTTTTGATTAGCAGGTTGAATTTGCCCCCTGCGGCCGGGGCTCTGGAACTCCAGCCCTTAGCCGACTTCCAAGGTTAAGTTTGCGGGCTGGTATCTGGAACCCCGGGCGGGGGCCGAGGTGGAAAAGGGTACTGTTGGGCTCCTTTTGGAGGCCTGTGTCGGGTGTCAGGCACGCCCAACCTACTGCATTTTCAGCAGTTACGGCAGTTACATCAAACCACTTTGAGCTAATCTTTGAATCTTTTATTTTATCTACCTGATAATCTGCTCCTAAGACCGAACTCAATTGAGGGTCTATTTTGGAAGTGTAGTTTCGGGCATACAAACAATGTGGCCTGCCCTGTGTAACTGACTGTAGCTATGGTCTCAATGCTGGGGGAATGTTGGCCTGGGTGAATATGCTGATGGTTTTTTTTATCCCTCCAGTGATTTAAAGGGTCTCGACTCGAAACATCACCTATTCCTTCGCTCCATAGATGCTGCGTCACCCGCTGAGTTTCTCTAGCATTATTGTGTACCATTAAAGTATTTTAGCAATATTTTCCCCAGGCCCTGAGATTCCTGCAAATGGACAAGTTTGCAGAAGCACGGAGGCAGCAGGAATCATAGTCGTCTGGTAGACCACAGGTTTCGTGCCAGGTCTGAATGGATGATATTTAAAAACATCTTTCTTCAGTTGACCTAAGACTGTGCTGGCAGACTAACATCAATGGTGAGTTTTATAATTGACATCTTCCTTTACTGAGAAAAGGGAAACCATCCCCAAAATCCACGATTGCTTACAGTCGCACCACATTTGAGAATTTTCATCCTTGTGTCTTTAGATCTGCTCTTGCCCTCACTCTGCTCTGTGTGTGGTTTGCTACAGTCTGACATTTCCACCCAAGTGCTCCTTGTTCCTCTCTCCTTGGCCTTGGCTCTTTGGCCTCTCTTTAAACTTCTTAGTTTAAGAAGGAACTGAAGATGTTGGTTTAAACCGAAGATAGACTCAAAAAGCTGGAGTAACTCAGCCGGTCAGGCAGTATCTCTGGAGAAAAGGAGTAGGTGATGTTTCGGGTCGAGACTCTTCTTTAGAACCTTCAGTCTGAAGAAGGGACTCGAAATGAAACATCACGTATTATTTTTCTCCAGAGATGCTGCCTGACCCGCTGAGTAACTCCAGCTTTTTGTGCCTATCTTTAGTTTAGTTTACTTTAGAGTGGCCCTTCGGCCCACTGAGTCCGCACTGACCAATGATCATCCACACTTTAGTTCTACCCTACACGCTAGGGATAATTTACCGAAGCCAATGAACCTACAAACCTGCATGTCTGGAATGTGGGAGGAAACCGGATCAACCGGAATGAACCCACGTGGTCACAAGGAGAACGTACAAACTCTGTACAGACAAGCACCCATGGTCAGGATCAAACCCAGGTCTCTGGCGCTGTAAGGCAGCATTTCTACCACTGCATTACAGTGCTGCCCCGCATGAGATTTCTGTCTCTGTCTCTATGAAGTACTTTGATTCCCTGCCTATCTCACCTCTATTGCCTTTTCTTCTCCTCGGGCAACCTTTGAAAACCACATCTCTGTCTCTGCTTTTGCCCATCCGTTCCAACGTTGCCTTCTGACCCTCTGTCCATTATTGACCGCTGTGCCTCTGTTAGCGCCTGGGGCTGTTTTCTACATTAAAGCTGCTGGATCGGCTGCTGCAAAGAGCAGATTTATTAGTCGTTGGAGGAGTCCGTTTAAAACAAGTAAGTTGTCATCTGGGCTGCTGACCTTCAATGATTGGAGACATTTGCAACTGAAGAGTGGTTTAAAAGCGGCTATATTTCTGCTGTCGTGGGTGGGTTGCAGGCTGATTTGGTGCCTGTTGTGACAGTCTGTTGAGACAGATGGTGAAAGAAAATTGTGTTTTTTTCTTTTTAATTAAACATGCAGTCTCTCTTTTGTCATCTGCTTCCTTGTCCTCGAGGGTATTGAGAATGCAACTAAAATGTCAGAGAGGAAAATAAGTGCTGAGAGGAAAAAAACCCCTTGTTTTTACTGACCATATTGGGTTACAGAGTCAATAGATGTATGCACATGAGCTTTGGAGAGTTTTAAAAAGCTCATTGACGGCAATGAATTTGTGTTTCCCAGCCAGTCATAGAATTAATATCCTTGGCAAGAATATCGAACGAGAAAAGCGGTGGCTTTATATATAATCTTTGTTTAACTGTGAACATCAACATGTTCATACATGGTTGTTCTTGTTCATACTCATGATATACAGTCAGTAGCTGTAAATCATTTATATGGTCTTGAATTGTTTACTAAGCCAGTTGCACAGGTTTCAGCTTTTCACCCCTCCCTCATTTCAGGTAGGCCCAAGTGCACCCCAAAGCCAAAAATTACATCAACAATTGTTCTGAAGGTGATTTAGTAATGTGGAGTGCTTTACGTTGCAACTTAATTCTTTGATAGCACGATGTGACAGGCTGATGAGGAGACCACTCTGACCGATGGCTCGAAGTGGCACATCCTGATTTGGGAGGAGGTTGAGGGAGGACAGTAGCGGGGAGAGGGAGACTGGAGGATCACTTCATGGTGGGAGGGAGACATTATGTTGAGGTGAGGTCTGACCCAGATACGAAGGCTCACTCCAGTTTTCATTAATACATTTCCGAGGAAAGGTCATGCTTTGACCGACGGCAATTGTTTTGCGGATTTTCCTTGCCACCTGCTGTGCTGGGTCCATACTCCACTATTGATTCGCATTGTGTTTAAATGAATTGCGAATTGTAATAAAGCCAAAGTGAAAGAACAAATAAACCTGAAGCATGTTGGAAAGAAAGGAATGGTTTTATCAGATAACCAGCTTATGATTGAGTGATTCATTGATTGGGAAAGATGCAGCAGGGAAGCAGGCCGTTCAACTCACCGAGTCCATGCTGACTAGCGATCACATTCCCATCTGTTCACATTATCCCATTTTCGTACCCACTCTCTACGCACTATTGGCAATTTACAGAGACCAATCAATCCACAAACGTGCATATCTTTGGGATGTGGGAGGAAACCGGAACACCAAGAGGAAACCAATGTGGTCACAGGGAAAATGTTCCACACAGAAAACACCCAAGGTCAGGATTGAACCCGGGTCACTGGCACAGGGAGACAGCAGCTCTGTCAGCCATGCCACTGTGCTGCCCTGTGGTTTGGACTTCTTGCACAGTCACGGTAGCCGATAAATAGGGTTCTCTTCATTGGATGCCAACAAAGCAGAATGGCTTTTTACACTGTGGTGAAGAGAAGAGGGATATGAAGTAGTTCAAGAGAAGAAGGTGGCAAGTTTGGCCCAGCAAAAAAACATGGTGGCAGCCAGGAACAGCAGAAGGGAAAAGATTTTCTGACATCTGATGTGAAGTAATGACAGCAAGATTTGTGATGGTGTTGGAAGATGGAACTAGTACTTTGGAAAAAAAATTGATAAATGGAACAAGTGCGTTCGATGTGCAGAAGTTTTAATTCATGAGGAACTGCAAGTTGCGTGATTATGCTGTGAAAACTTTATCACCAGAGCATAAAAGGAGGGGACATGTCAAAATATAACTTTGAGGTTATTGCATAAACTTTACTTTCCCATTAAGAAAAATGAAGTATCTTTTCTGCTCTGTTGTGGTACTTCAAGAAATAAAACTGATTGGGATAGTAGGGATGCATGTGCTTAACTTTTAGATGCAATGTTGAATAGAGGCTCTGTTTGCATTCTGAGCTTTAATTTTAGTTTATTCTCTTGTGATATCTTGGGCAAGGTCAACATTTAGAACACATCCCTCGTCACCATCGGGAAGCTAACTATGAACAGCATGGGTACTTGAGTACATAAATGACTCCACAGTGTTATTTGAAGAACACAGCGTTTTCTTTGGTCGAGCCAAGATGAAGTCCCAGTCAATAGGTTATTGACATTATAGGATTGTGTTGCCTGTACATTAGCAGTCTCGTATGTGGTATTGCAACTGATGACCTGTCATTTGAGAGTGATTGTGGAGCATCCTTCTCAAATCTAGTCTCTGGAAAGTATTTTTCTCCTTCTTATGTTGGTTTCATGATCAATGTAAGCTATGGTCTGAATTAGTGGATTTGCAGGACCAGTGTAGGTAGACTGGGGTGTGCAAGGATAAGTCATTGCAGTACTTTGGTCTACCTTTCATGCTGCAATGCTGATGGTGCCTCCTTCAAGCTTCCTGTTGGTGTGTTAGGCTAGTCTACAAGATAAATGGGAAAATGTTCAATCTTTGTGGCCTCCACTCCAGAACCAAGCTCACCCTGTACAAAGGAGCTTGGGAGTGCTGGTGGAGGATCTCCAAATATTTAATTTGCAGGTTGAGTTGGTGGTGAGGAAGGCAAATGTAATGCTCGCATTCATTTTGAGGGGACTAGAATATAAAAGCAAGGACACAATGTTGAGGCTTTGTAAGGCGTTGGTCAGTTTTGGGCCCATATCTGAGGAAGGATGTGCTGGTGTTGCAAGAGTTCAGAGGAGGTTTACATGAATGATCCTGGGGATGATTGCATTAGCGCATGAGGAGCATTTGAGCGGCTGGGCCAATACTCTGCAGTTCAGAAGTATGAGGGGGCCGGGGGGGGGGGGGGGAGGGTATTTCGTTGAAACCTACTGAATAATGAACGGCCTAGATAGAGTGGATATGGAGAGGATATTTCCAGAACCCATGTTTCCTGAGTTTAGAACCAGAGGGAACAGCCTCAGAATAAAAGAAGGCAGCTTTTAGAAAGGAGATGGGTGAGGCGTGGGGTGGGGGTGGGGTGTCTATTCAGCATGGATCTGGGAACCTTGAATCCTTGTGCCAGGAGTGCACAAAATTCTTGCATAATTAATGTAGTTGCACCTTCTCCCAAACTACTCATCTGCTTGCTCTGTGTTGCCGAGTTTGCAGTTCCCACATTGACCTCTATGGACAGAACGGAAGAAGAACCTAATGGTCCTCCTCCTTGAGGAAATGCTGAAGAAGGGGAAGGAGTAGAATTTGTCGAATATGAAATTCAAGTTCCGATCTTTAGAATCCACTTCACTATTTCTTCTTCTTGCGTATGGCGTGCACAGCCTAAAGTTGTAGGACATCTTGTTCTATTTGATCTTATTTGAACGTGCACGCCGGGTTGATTGCATTCGTCAAAACAGGGCGAACCACATGAAGGTTGCAATCTTCCACCCCACTATTCCTTATGATAGCAGTTCCTGTGACTGTTTGAATTGATTGATTGAAAGATACAGCTCTTTGGCTCACTGAGTCCATGCCAACCATTGACCACCTACTCACACCATTTCTAGGTTTTCGTACTTTTGCATCCACTCCTGACACACTAGGAACAATTTTACAAACCGCAATTGATCTACAATGGGATGTCCATGGGATGTGAGAGGAAACCGGAGCACCTGGACGAAGCACACACAGTCTCAGAGAGAATGTGCAAACTTCACACAGACGCACTTGAGGTCAGGATTGAACTCTGATGCTGTGAGGCAAGAGCTCCACCATCTGCGCTGCTCTTTGTTATCACCTCTTCTCCAGCCAACAATGGGCCATTATGGGCTCCACACTTCCTTGATCATCTGTTGCCAGCAAATACTCCAGCATTTTGTCTATCTTCGGTCTTATTGTCTGTTGTCTCCATCAGTCAGTATACCTGGATGTTGCATTGCCTAAATCAGCCTGAGAACAAATACATACTTTGCTTGCAGTCACAGGCCGAACATGTGGTTATTTATCTAAGAGCAATCAACTTAATTCACTGCATGGTGCCACACTACTGGCACATCTTAGCTGAGATGTGCAACTTATTTTGGAAGATGAGAAAGGAAAGCAGTTATAAACATTAGGATTGTTGTTGTTGAGTTTGCCAAATCAATTGTTTAACAATGACCTTAACACTGTGCTGTGCTGCTTCATAATTGTGTTCAGCTTTGACTGGAGTGTACCTTTTAAATAACTGTTTTATTTTAAATAATTTTAAATTTTAAATAACTGTTAAATAATTTTAGTGAATAGGAGACATGTTGAGAATTATCATTAGAAACAATATTTGTGATATTTGATTTTTCTTCTCCAATAAAAGTGATATATGGCAGATGGGAATATCACAAAAGCTGACTGTCATTAAATATCTTTTGACTTTTATATCTTTGATTTTGACAAGTTCAGCCATGATCATATTGAATGGTGGTGCAGGCTCGAAGGGCCGAATGGCCTACTCCAGCACCTAATTTCTATGTTTCTATGTAAGTTCACTTCAAACGTAATATTTAATTCAGTTTTAGAGATACAAGATGCAAACAGGCCTTTGGGCTCACTGAGTCCACGTGACCCCTCGATGACCCACTTTCTCATTCACTCCCTTGGTATTAGGGGCAATTTTACAGAGGCTAATTATCCTACTAACATGCATGTCTTTGGGATGTGGGTGAAAATATAACATTTATGAGGCATTTGGACGGTACATGGATAGGAAAGATTTAGAGGGATATCGGCTAAATGCCGGTAGGTGGGACTAACATTGATGGGACATTTGTTCGGCATGGACAAGGTGTGCCGAGGGGCATGTCTCTGTGCTGTAGGACTATGACCTTTATGACCTATGACCTAAAACCTGAACATTCCACATGGTAAAGGAGAGCTATCAGCTCCATTCAGACAACACCCGAGGACTGGATCGAACCCGTGTCTCTGATACGGTGAAGCAGCAGCTCTAAAAGCTGTGCCACTGTGCCTCCGTAACCATTCCTGTACTTTAGAGTTAGTGTGACGTTCTGTGGATATGACTGCTTCAAAACGTTCTCCTCAATGACTTTAGTCTCTGACTCGTTTTCTCCCAAATAAAACTTGGATTCACCTGATTACACTCCCACACTGAGCGATAGTCGTGAACACGAGCTCCATTCCAAAGATTCTGATGCAAGTCTTGGAAAACCTCAGCCCAAAGAATTTATTTTTCCGTTGATGTTGACTATTAAATTTGACTGCTCTTTTGTGTGGATGTGAATATTCCTTGGTATAGTTTTGGCCAGAAGACCTTGTTATCCATTTTGTGTTGATTCCTCAATTACACATTCCAAAGATGTACAGGTTTGTAGGTTAACTAGCTTCTGAAAAATTGTCCCTAGTATGTAGGATATTGCTCGTGTACAGGGCGATCGCTGGTCAGCATGGACTTGGTGGGACCAAATGCTGAAGTGACTCAGCAGGTCAGACAGCAAAGAAACATAGAAAATAGGTGCAGGAGGTGGCCATTCAGCCCGTCGAGCCAGCACCGCCATTCATTGTGATCATGGCTGATTGTCTCCAATCAATAACCCGTGCCTGCCTTCTCCCCATATGCCTCGATTCCACTAGCCCCTAGAGCTCTATCTAACTCTCTCTTAAATCAATCCAGTGATTTGGCCTCCACTGTGGCAGGGAATGCCACAATTTTACAACTCTCTGGGTGAAAAAGTTTTTTCTCACCTCAGTCCTAAATGGCCTCCCCTTTATTCTCAGACTGTGGCCCCTGGTTCTGGACTCGCCCAACATTGGGAAAAATGTTCCTGCATCTAGCCTGTCCAGTCCTTTTATAATTCTATATGTTTCTATAAGATCCCCCTCATCCTTCTAAACTCCAGTGAATACAAGCCTAGTCTTTTCAATCGTTCCTCATATGACAGTCCCGCCATCCCAGGGATCAATCTCGTGAACCTACGCTGCACTGCCTCAATCACAAGGATGTCCTTCTTCAAATTAGGAGTCCAAAACTGTACACAATACTCCAGATGTGGTCTTACCAGAGCCCTATACAACTGCAGAAGAACCTCTTTACTCCTATACTGAAATCCTCTTGTTATGAAGGCCAACATTCCATTAGCTTTCTTCACTGCCTGCTGTACCTGTAAGCCAACTTTCAGTGACCGGTGTACAAGGACGCCCAGGTCTCGCTGCACCTCACCCTTACCTAACCTAACCCCATTGCGATAATAATCTATCCCTAATTTCTATGTTTCTATGTTTCTATCCCCTTGTTTTTGCCGCCAAAGTTGATAACCTCACATTTATCTATATTATACTGTATCTGCCATGCATCTGCCCACTCACTCAACCTGTCCAGGTCACCCTGCAACCTCCTAACATCCTCTTCACAGTTCACACTGCCACCCAGCTTTGTGTCATCCACAAACTTGCTAGTGTTGCTCCTAATTCCCTTTTCCAAATCATTAATATCAATAGCATCTTTGGAGAATATGGATTGATCGCTTTAGAATTTTGAGATACAGCACGAAAACAAGCACCTTGGCCCACTGTCATTTATATATATATGTAGAAGGAATTAGGACTGTAAATTTGTTTCAGATTCAGATTCAGATTCAAACTTTATTGTCATTGTGCAGTGTACAGTACAGAGACAACAAAATGCAGTTAGCATCTCCCCAGAAGAGCGAACATAGAATAATGAGCAATAAATATATATACGTACATACAGTCGTAGTAGTGCAATTTTTCTGGGGGAAGGAGTGTCAGGGGGTGGGGGGTGACTGGCAATCACCGAGGTGCAGAGTTAAGTAATGTAACAGCCGCAGGGAAGAAGCTGGTCCAGGACCTGTTGGTCCGGCAATGGAGAGACCTGTAGCACCTCCCGGATGGTAGGAGGGTAAACAGTCTGTGGTTGGGGTGAGAGCAGTCCTTGACGATGCTGCGCGCCCTTCGCAGACATCGCTTACTTTGGACAGACTCAATGGAGGGGAGTGAGGAACCGGTGATGCATTGGGCAGTTTTCACCACCCTCTGCAGTGCTTTCCGGTCGGAGACAGAGCAGTTGCCATACCATACTGTGATACAGTTGGTAAGGATGCTCTCGATGGTGCAGCGGTAGAAGTTCACCAGAATCTGAGAAGACAGATGGACCTTCTTTAGTCTCCTCAGGAAGAAGAGACGCTGGTGAGCCTCATGAAACCATCTTCATGTTACTGAGAACAATCAAACCACATAACATGTGAGAACTATCTAAGATTTTGTTTTTGCTCCAGATTGTGCGCACTTGTTTAAAAAAAAAATTGTATCATGTGTATTGATGCATAGAAATAAAGAACTGTAGATGCTGGTTAATACACAAAAGGACACAAAGTGCTGGAGTAACTCAGTGGATCAGACAGCATCCCTGGAGAACATGGATAGGTGACGTTTTGGCTATCCGACTGAAGAAGGGTCTCGAACCAAAATGTCACCTATTTATTGTTTTCCAGGGATTCTGCCTGACCCGCTGAGTTACTCCAGCACTTTGTGTACTTCAGTGCAGCTTTTTAGCTATAGTATTCTGCATTCATGAAATGTTGCTTTTCTGTTTAAAAAATCATGAGGGGAATTGATAGGCTGATGATTGCAGGTTGGACAGGCAGAGCAGCAACCCTGAGAGCACCGGAGGATGAGGGGTGATCTTGTGGAGGTGTATAAAAGCATGAGGGGAATAGATAGGGTAGATGCACAAAGTATTTTATTCTGTGTAGAGGAATCATGAACCAGGGGAAATTGCTTAAGCTGAGAGGGAAAGATTTAATAGAAACTTGAGCGGCAACTTTTTGACTCGGAGTGTGGTGGATATAAGGATGAGCTGCCAGAGGAAGTAGTTAAGGCAGGTAGCAAAAACAACATTTAAAAGACATTTGAACAGGTAAATGGATAGGAAAGGTTTAGAGTAATATTGGCCAAACACAGGCAGATAATAATAATAATAATAATAATGGATGGGATTTATATAGCGCCTTTCTAATACTCAAGGCAGATGGGAGTAATGTAGATGGGGCAACTTGCTCGGCATGAGTAGGCTGGGCCGAAGGGCCCGTTCTGTGCTGTAAGGTGCCATGACTCTCTCTTTTACAGTTTGATTCCTCATTATATATATATAATGCACAGGTAGCAGCCACAACCCATCAAAGTATTGATAAGTAACAGATTAAAACAACTTGGTGAATGCCAGATATTGTGGATGTTGGAAATCTAAAATTGAAATATTGGGAAGACATTTGTCGAAAGAGTTTAAGTGAGACGGGAAGACTCTCTACAGTGTGGTTCTCTGGTCTGTATTGACAGACTGTGCGAAAGGCCAAGAATAATTTGCTAAAATGTATTTATTTCTGGCGTATATCCAGAAAAATATGTTTTTTGGTCAAGTATTGTGGGATGTTTTCCTCGTTGAAAGTGCTTTATAAATTCACTGTTTCAGTTATAGGAGAATAAATGTTTTTGTTTTCTTTTTGTATATTACTTTATATTGCTACAAATGGAAATCCATTATGAATGTCCAGTATTTACTTTTAAAAAATAGCCATTCCTCCTTTTGCTGCACCTTTCCTCGTGTCTTTTGAAATTCTAGTTGCTTTAGTTGTTCGTCTTTGCCTGATAGCGTCTGGGTCAAGCATCGGCCTCTGAAGAAAGGGTTCATTCAATTCTTAATTCAGATTAAGACTGCTTCCTGCAAGGCTTTCCTCATTTCATTCAACAAATAACAAAGCAGACAATAGGAGGGGTCTAAGGCCTTACACTTAAGGAGGCATTGTATGGAGGTGAGGTTGTCTATTGCATTGCAAACTGTGTCCCCCCCCCCCCCCCCCCCCCCCCCCCCCCCCTCCAATGCCCACCAACCTCTCCTGAGACTTCTTTACACTGGGGGGAAATATTGAACTCGTCAGTACCGAAATGAAAGATGTGCAAAGAGGAAATACTTGAAGATGTTCGGTTCAATTCCTCCTTTTGCTTTCTCAGATGTCTTCCATGTGGCAGCAATTACTTTCCCACGTTCAGCTTGCAAAGCGTGTGCTTGACATCCTGCTCGGAAGGGGTGATGCCAAATGTGCAGTAATTAAATGCATGCAGGGTTTATTCAAAAAGTCTTGTCTTAACTACTTGCTGGCTTCCCTTTTTTTGATAGGCTCTCCATTTTTTTTTGGACGTTTTAAAGTTTAATCACTTATTTTTAATGTGCCACAATATTCCCTGGATTTGAAAGGAATTTTTTCTGCAACTCTGCCACAACTTATAGCCATTATTTTGCTTGAATATGATTTATTTTTTAAATGCTAGATTGCAATACTCAAGATTGAAATGATTAAGCATTGACATTGTACAAATGTCACTTTAGAGGCTAATTCTATGTTGTTTAACTAATCCATAGGAATTATATGTCTTTTTTTTGTAATGCCCTGTTGACCCACTATTATATAAAGGAATGCCGTCTTGATTTAGTCATTCTGCAGTGGAATTTTGTAGATTTCATTAAAGAACGATTTAGATCCCAAGCGATCTGCACAACAATGTTGAGTATTAGTATTCCTACTACGTGCATGCCAGAAATGTGAATAACCTCAGACCTTTGAGAAAGCAAACGAAGAATTGACTGTGCACTTGTGCCTTGAATGATGTTAATTTCATTACCGAACAATCTTTTTTCTTCAGAATAGAGGGATGGAGTCATTACACACAGCACACCAGTTAAATTGCAGCAAATCTTAAGTGGAACAAGATTTCCATGTTTTGTTCGTCCTGAAATGTTTTTTTTGCGTGGTTGCTTTAACAAAGATGGGTGTTGATGACATACTCTCATACTGTGGAGCAATGGAGGCCATTTCCAGAGAAATTCATTTTTCCTAATATGTGCGTGGGAATTTTGTTGTTCAGTTAACTTAACAGTATAAATCAGTCAGTTTTAGTTTTGTCTGTGGGAAAGACATTTGGGCAGGTACATGGATGGGAAAGGTTGAGAGGGATATGGGCCAAATGCAGCCAGGTGGGAATGGTGTAGATGGGGCATCTTGATCGGCATGGACAAGTTGGGCTGAAGGGCCTGTTGTATGACTTTGACTCTAGGAAAGTAAAATTGACTGTTCCCATTGAGACATAGAGCATAAAAACAGGCCCTTCGGCCCATCATTACTGTGCTGTCTATTGTGACTGGCTGTACTGGACTCATTGATTTGCATTTAGTGTATTGCCATCGATGCGTGAATGCCTTGAATCTGTGAATCAAGTGCTTATCCCAATGCTGCTTAAATGTACCTGCCGTTTCTCCACACGCTGTTCAAGCAGTGCATGCCAGATTCCAACTACTCCTTGTGTAGTTTAGAGAGGTGGGGTGAAGAGGGAAGGGGGAATAGAATTCATCGTTCGATCTCCTTTACTTTCTTGTTTTAGACACTCCCAACGAAGGGTAAAGATTTGTAGACAGGAATAAAAATCACTATCTATTAACGACCATCTCTTGCTTTGCATTCAGCTCTGGATCACCTTGACAATAAGAAAGCATATGTCAGGATGCTACTTATTGAGTAGAGCTGCAAGTAAAAATGACATTGTTACGTTTCGGGACATATGACTATAAAACACTCTTGACTCTCTTCGACTCTTGACTAGCTCGGCATTCAACAACGTAATACTGACAAACTCACCCCTGAACCTCTGGACCTTGGCCTTGGGGCATCAATGTGCAACTAACTTCTGGACCTCCTGACCGGCAGACCTCAGTTGGTTAGAATTGGTCATAACATTTCCTCCACCCTGACCCTCAACACTGGTGCCCCCTCAGGATTGTATGCTCAGCCCCTTACACGAGTCCCATACACCTCTGACTGTGTGGCCATGTACAACTCAGTCTTGAAATCATAAGGTGATGTGATAGGAGCAGAATTAGGCCATTTGTCCCATCAAGTCTACTCCACCATTCAATCATGCCTGCTCTATCTCTCCCTCCTAAACCCATTCTCCTGTCTTCTCCCCATAACCCCTGACACCTGCACTAATCAAGAATCTATCTATCTCTGCCTTAAAAATATCCATTGACTTGGCCTCCACAGCCCTCTGTGGCAAAGAATTCCACAGATTCACCACCCTCTAACTAAGACATTTCTACTTAAAGGAACATCCTTTAATTCTGAGGCTATGATCTCTAGTCCTAGACTCTCCCAAGTGTTTTGTTGTCGGTTGGATCAGCAGGAGTGGTGAAATTGTTTGGGAAAGAGCTTGGGAACCTTGTGCCCAAGGAACCTTGAACCTTGGGAACCTTGTGTTAGAACAACAATCGGGGTGGAAGATTGCAACCTTCACGTAGTCCGCCCTGTTTTGACGAATGGAATCAACCCAGTGCGCACAATCAAATAAGATCAAATAAACAAGTTGTCCTACAACTTTAGGCTGTGCACGCCATACGCAAGAAGAAGAACAACAACAACCCAGCCCTTAACTGCTTACCCTGTGAGCTTTTTCTGAACAAATAATTTCACTGCACCCTGGTGTATATGACAATAAACTAATCTGAATCTACCACTAATGTGATCAATGACACATTGCTCTTTTACCTCTGAGCATTGTCCACCTTGAACCTTAAATGAGCCTCACTATGGCTGAAACACATCTACTCTTATGATTCCAGTGCTTCATGTCTATCTCCTACTTATCCAGAAAAAACAACAACCCGTTTAGACTGGCACAATACGCAACATCATCCACAACTCTTCAAGTCTTTGCAAATCCACTCGCACTGGCTCCACATTTCCCAGCAAAATGTTTCAAAAGTCTTGTCCTGATTTGAAAAACTGTCCATATCACATCAGCATTTAAGACCTTTCAGTTATGTAATCCATTGGCTTATTTTTTTTAAACTTGGACAGCGCGGAAACAGGGCCTTCGGCCCACCAAGTCCACGCGACCTGCCATCACCCCTTACATTAGCACTATCCTACGTCCCAGGGAACATTTTACAACTTACCAAAGCCAATTAACCGACAAACATGTATATCTTTGGAGTGTGGGAGGAATCCAGAGCACCCAGAGTAAACCCATACGGTCATGGGGAGAACGTACAAACACTGCACAGATAGCACCCTTAGTCAGGATCAAACCCGGGTCCCTGGCATCATTGTGCAGCAACTCTACTGCTACGCCACCCTCGGTATTGCTGAGCGCCTTATTCTTCTTTCCTCACTCCTCCATCAGAGGTTTTTCACAATCACTTCATTCTCTGGTGCTCCCTCAAGAAAGGCTTCAACCTTGTGACCACTTAAAGTCAAATTGTTGTGGTTTCTTGCTCTCGGTTGCTCAGAAGCCACTATATTCTGTTTTTTATGTCAAAAGTGTAATTATTCAGCAGTTCGAATTAGACAAAGACAGTGTGGAGATAATTAATTTTGATTACTGTATTGATTTAAATCTAGCAGCATTTAATTAATTACTATAGTGGTCATTCGAAGGTAGCTTGGGAATTTGGCAAAGGCTCCTCTGAGATTCTTGGGTTGCAGTATTTCTACATTAATATTATGTAATAAATGCAAATCTAGAGGTAATTAATATTGGCTCAAGTTTCAGAAATGTTACCTTGGTCATTACTGGGTGTTTAAGAAAACTTGAGAGGAAGCATCATGAGAAAGCCACATATTTCATGAGGTCTAATCACTCTTCACAAGCTGTAGCAGCTTAGCTTGTAGATTAATGACCTGGTAGACTTGGATGAATGCTCTGAAAATGTGAGTTCAAATCAGCATCTGGGGAGTTAAAATTGCCAATTAAATAATTAGGAGTGAAAAAATCCAACTGACTTGGCAGATGGCAGTTCTGTGGGAACCACTGGTCATCTGCCATTTGAAGCTCAACTGGCCTTGGGCTCTCATGTATGCCTGACAAAACTTGCCAGCCCATCCCATCTCCACTCTGTCTTTGAACACACGATAGATCCCAGAAGCACAGCAGTGCTGAGGTTCAGACCTGCTGAAATCAAGGAGGTTCCCTCGTGTCTGAATTTCTCTCTACAAAGGGAGGATGTTTGAAAGTTGTTGATCATGTGGGAAAAGGCAAAGGCAACCAAATGTTTGAGTTATTCTAATTAAACTCATAGGCCATATGAGCAGAATTAGGCTATTTGGCCTATTAGCCAAACGCAGGCAGGTGGGACTAGTTTAGGCCACTGTGGGCTAGTTGGACTGAAGGACCAGTTTCCATGCTGTAAGAAGACTCTGTGACTGAGTCAACTCCGCCAATCAGTCATGGCTGATCTTTCCATCTCAATCCCATTCTCGTCCCTTCTCCCTTCTCCCTATAACCCTTGACAGCCTTACTAATCACAAATCTGTCAATCTCTGCCTCAAAAATACCCAGTGACCTGGCCACTACAGCTGTCTGTGGCAATGAATTCCACAGATTCACCATCCTCTGACTAAAGAAATTCCTCCACATCTAATATCTAAAGGTACGTCCTGTTATTGTAAGGCTGTGCCCTCTGGTCCTAGACTCTCCCACGAGTGGAAACATCCTCTTCGCATCCACTCTATCCAGGCCTTTCACTATTCAGTAAGTTTCAATGAGGTCCCCTTGCATTGTTCCAAACTCCAGCGAGTACAGGCCCAGTGCTGTCTAACGCTCATCATACATTGGGTCAATCATCCCCGGAGTCTGAAGAATGGTTCTGTCACATATTTATTTTCTCCAAATATGTCCCTGACCTGCTGTTACCCCAGCATTTTGCGTCTATCCCAGGATGATACTTCAGTATAGTGTTCTTAATTATTTACCAGAATCTCAAGATGTTTTTACTCGGGCTTTATGAATTTTTCTCAAATGCTTTAAATGTTTAAAGGTCGACTTTTACATTTAAAAACAGTTTACATGCCTTTGGAAGACGTCAAAGGAAGCTGGGGCAACCGTGTCTCCTACATAGAGTCCAAAATAGTGAAAAACTTGAATAGAATGGATGTGGAGAGGATGTTTTCACTCGTGCGAGAGTCTAGGACTAGAATTAAAGGGCATTCCTTTAGAAAGGAGATGAGGAGGAATTTCTTTAGTCAGAGGGTGGTGAATCTATGGAATTCATTGTCACAGAAGGCTGCGGAGGCCAAGTCAATGGAATTTTTTAAGGCAGAGATATAGATTCTTGATTTGTATAGGTGTTAGGGGTTTATGGGGAGAAGGCAGGAGAATGGGGTTAGGAGGGAGAGATAGATCAACCATGCTTGAATGGTGGTGTAGACTTGATGGGCCGAATGGCCTAATACTGCTCCTATCACTTATGAACTTATGAACAGTGACTGAGGCCTACTCACAGCTTTGAGCCTTCTCTGTCTCATTGGTACATTGAGGGTGTGGTGAATTGGCCCATTTCTTCACTTCACCTGGCAAAGTATGTCTGGAGGAGCAGGCTATGCATGTTGTCAATGCAGCCTGCCAGTGGGGGTTTGCCACGTACAGCACCATCTTGTCAACGATCAGTAACCAGTGATTAGCATCCAACTGTATCTTGGATCTATTGATTATCTAAGGTACTATGTTTACATATCTGTTGTGCAGCTTCAAGTAAGAATTTAATTGTTCCGTTTCAGGACGTATGTCATTAAAACACTCTTGATAGTCATGAGTCTCTTGGATTATTGTAACAATGTCACCAGTTTACTCAGTTCTTTGGGAAAGGATCTGCCTTCACTTCCTGTGTTGACCAATATGAAATTGCAGATGCCCACCAATGTAGAAAGAAAGAACTGCAGATGCTGGTTTATTCCAAAGATAGACACAAAGTGCTGGAGCAACTCAGCGAGTCAGGCAACATCTCCAGAGAAAATTGATAGGTGATGTTTTGGTTCGGGACCCTTCTGAAGACTGAAAGTAGGGGGTTGGGTGGGTGAAGAGCTGGAATCGAGAAAAGACCAAGACCAATCAGGAGGAACATTAAATGACCTCGGGCAGGGAGGTGCCCTTGTGAGGGAAAGTGTGATCTCAAGAGGCACACGATATGGTGAACTATGGAATTGGTTAAATGACTAAGGTAGAGAAAGGGAGCATTGAGGGAGGAGAATGTTAGTAGAAGTTACTTAAAGTAAGAGAATTTAACGTTCACACCACTAGGTTGTAAGAAACCCAAGTAAAATATGAGGCTGTTCCTCCAAATTGCGTGTGGCCTCACTCTGGCAATGGAGGATGCACAGGACAGAAAAGTCAATGTGGGAATGGGAAGGGAAGTTGACATGGTTGGCAACCAGGAGATCCCATAGGCCTCGGCGGACCGAGCGTAAGCGTTCAGCAAAACGATCACCGAGTCTATGCTTGGTTTTGCCGATGTACAGAAGCCCACATCAGGAACACTGGATGTAGGAGATGAGGTTAGAGGAGGTACTCTGTCTCACCTGAAAGGATTGTCGGGATCCCTGGGTGGAGTTGAGGCAGGATGTATAAGGACAGGTGTTGCATGTCCTGCGGTTGCTGGGGAAAGTACCTGGGGAGGTGGTGGTTTGGGTGGGAAGGGATGAGTGAACCAAGGAGTTGCGGAGGAAGCTAGGTCTGTGGAAGGCAGAAAGGGGTGGAGATTGGAATATGTGATGAGTGTTGGGATCACGTGGGAGGTGATGGAAATGTCGGACTCTTGTACCTTCGTGTATTGCTTGACAAGGCTCTTGCTTCATGGTCAAGTGAAAATGGACAGAAGACGTCAGTTTTGCCAAAATAAAATCGAACATTTTACTGATATGAATACAGTTTAAACCTCAGCCAGTGAGAGTTCTGTTAATAACATTATCTGGGGGGGACCTCTACAGGCGGGGAGAGGAATAGGAAGCTTCACAAAAGGTGTTTAATACAGTCGGCTGAGAGTGTTTATTGACATATGCACCGACAACAGAACAATGAAATTCCCACTTGCTGCAACCTTCGACTTTCTACTTTAAAGATACAGCATGGAAACAGGCCCTTAGGCCAACCGTGCCAACCAGTGATCACCCCGTATACTAGTACTATCAGCCACACTAGAGACAATTTGCAATTTTACCAAAGCCAATTAAAACCTGTACGTCTTTGAAGTGTGGAAGGAAACCGAGCACCCGGAGAAAACCCAAACGGTCAAAGAGAAAATGCACAAGCTCCAATAGACAGCACCTGTAGTCTGGATCAAACACAGGCGTCTGGTGCTGTAAGGCAGCAACTCTACCGCTGTGCCACCGTGCTGCCTTGAGCAAGCCTGTAGAATTGAGCATCTCTGGCAGTACAGTAGATATGGTCAATTCACTCTCCATTTTGTTTATTTGTTCTGTGACCAGCTTCATTATGAAATTTACATGAAGATTAAAAATATATAATTTTGGTCTTCACATCTAAGCTTTTGTCAGCACCTGTGTCAGCACTGTGGAGCCTTTGCCGCCATGCTGCATTGTACCACCATTAGGCCACGGTTACTTGGCCATTAGGAAGTGCAACAGGCTCTGCGTGCATTAGCCTGCGTTAGTGCACCCTGAAGCCCCGCCACCCACTGCCCTTGTGACCTTTTGATAATATATGCTATATCTGCAGAACGTTTCATGGTTTCCGGATGCCTCTGATCATATACTGTATAGTGACTGTATATTGAGCATTGAAATAGAACCATCGGCCCACAGAGTCCAACCATCGATCACCCATTCACACTTGCTCTATGATATCCCACTTTTACATCCACTCCATACACACCAAGAATAATTTACAGAGGCCAGATAACCTATAAACCCACACGTTTTTCAGACGTGTCGGAGGAAACTGGACCACCGAGAGGAAACCCACGCAGTCACAGGAAGAATGTGCAAACTCCACACAGACAGCGGCCAAGGTCAGGATCGAACCTGGGACTCTGGTGCTGTGAGGTAGTAGATCTATCAGCTGCACAACAGTGCCGCCACTCTCACTGTCACACTCTCATTCTCATGCACTTTCTTGCACCACTCTTACACGCTCGCAAACTATCGCTCTTGCTCGCTCTCGCACTTTAGTTCGATCTCACACCAGTATGAGGAGAGACGAATCTTGATAGGCAGTAATAGGAAATAGTTTTATCACAAGAACTGTTCTATTGGCATTATTAGTGTTAAAATCCTTTGCGCTGATTGAGTTGGACATTTCACTGGCACACAGTATTCTACTGCTGTTCTTTCATCCATGGCCCTTTTCAAAAGCCCTTTGGAAGTAAGATCTCATTGAATTGTTAACAAATTCTTGTGAAGCTTGATTAAGTTAAGGCCGTTTGTACACGATGAACAGGAATGTCTTAATCGAGAGTGCAGTGAAACTTTGCAGCTGTCTCCCAGTCGAGGCTCAATCACTCAGTATATTGATTAGAAATTAGTGACTTGGTAGATGTTAAGTCCATGGAGGAATGAGGGATTTAGTTCAGTTTTCAGTTCAGTTTAACTTATTGTCACGTGTACCGAGGTACAGTGAAAAGCTTTTGTTGCCTGCGAACTAACCAGCGGAAAGGCTATACAGGATTTAGTACAGGAAAGTGGGGGGCAAATATTATGACTTTGCTGCTAATGTAGGGGGGGACTGAATGGCCGATTCCTGTTTATATTTCTCGTCTTTGCAGGTCTAGAGGTAAACGAGCAAACAGATATCCTTGTGCCTGACCCCCGGTGCATTTCTGACTGCCACGCTACAGCACACAGACATGAAAGCCCAAAATATGGTTCTCTGCGGACCCACTAGACGTGCCGTCGGTGTGTTCTGACCCATCCATCATATTGTTGGCTAACTCTCAAACTCCTGTTAAATAGCTGGAACCTCAAAAGCAAATTTCTTGAGAATCATGGTTATAGGTTTAAACAACGTTCATGTTTTTTTCCCTGAAAGTATTTATTTTAAAAACAAATGTACTGGCAGTGAAATATACACTTGTAGAATATTAAACTTTTTTACTGTGGTGGTACATTAACGTTCTTCCCCTCTGGGTAATATAAGTGATTTGATGATTTTTTACAGATGTGGGAACAGAAGTGGTACTGTACAATACATGAATAAAGCGTTATAAATGGAGACTATGAGCTCTTGTGCTCAAGTAAATCAGCAACATTCCTCGCATTTTGGAGGAATGGTTAAACTTATTCTGACAAATTTAAGAAGAATTATGTGGTGTGTTGAAAATTTGCGCATGTTTCTCTGCAGCAGCACTGATTGACTGAGGGTTCTGTGTGTAGTGAGGTGTATGAATGGATTTTTTTTTTTTAAATTTTATTTTTTTCATCTGCAAGAAATCTTCAAACAGAATATTAAATAAGAGGGGCTAATTGCCAGAAAGAAATTTCCTGCGGAGATCCAGTGATAACATTTAGGTGGAGATACACCATGGAAACAGACTCTTCGGCCCATCGAGTCCATGCCGACGATGATGCAAAATGCTGGAATAACTCAGCGGCTCGGACAGCATCTCTGGAGAAAGGGAATAGATGACGTTTCGGGTCAAGACCCTTCTTCAAACTCAGAGTCAGAGGAAAGGAATGGTCCACGCCGACCATTGATAACTCATTCACACCAGGTCTATGTTATCCTACTTTCACATCCACTCCTTACACACGAGGGGCAATTTTACAGAGGCCAATTAACCTGCTTTAGGAGAATACTTAACATCTGGTGGAGAGACAAAGTGAGCAATGTGGACCTGTGGAAAAGAACAATCCAGGAGCCCATTGATTTACAAATTCGAAGGAGAGAATGGAGTTGGATTGGACACACGCTCAGGAAACCTGCCACAAACATCACCCTGAAATGGAACCCCCAAAGGAAAAAGGAAAAGAAACGCCCCAGGAACAGCTGGAGAAGAGGTGTCCAGACAGAGTGGGTTCAACTGCTGGGATCTCGAAAGAACTCCTAACAACCGAGTGTGAGATGGAGGACATTTGTCAATGGCCTACGTTCCCTAGAGGAGCAAGGGCATAAGAAGAATAGAAAAGAGAAGAAGAAGAAGAGAAGAAGAAAGAAGAAGAATAAGAAGAAGAAGAAGAAGAAGAAGAAGAAAAACGAAGAAGATAAGAATAACCAAAAGACAAGAATCGAAGAAAGAAAAATCAAAGAAGAACAAGAAGAATAATAAATAATAATAATTAACCTGCAACCCACATGTCTTTTGGACCTGTGGGCAGGGAAACCAGAGCACCTGGTGGAAACCCATGCGGTCAGATGGGAGAATGTGCAAACTCCAGACGAGATGACATCTGAGGTGACGGATTGATCACAGCTTTTCTTGTGCTGTGTGGCAACAGCTCGACTATTTGCACCCACATGCCACCATCAAGCTGCAAAAGCCAGGTTCCTAAGCTGTCTTCTGAATTGCGTGATAATCTTGTTCAGACAATCATTTGAAGAAGGGTCCCAACCCAAATCGTCACCCATCCAAGTTCCCCAATGATGTTGACTGACCCGCTGAGTTACTCCAGCATTTTGCGCCTTTCCTCGGTAAACCAGCATCTGCAGTTTCTGGTTCCTAAATCAGTGCATACATCCATTGATTACACCAGTGAACTTGGTGTCATGGTATCATGGAGCACTGAAACGGGCTTTTCAGCCCATCAAGTCCATGTTGACCATCAACACCCATTTACACTAATTTACACATACATCACATTTTATTCTCTCCCCAGATCTAAACACTCATAATTATTGATCCATGCATTGTTGAATGCTTCCTTGTAATGCCCAATGATTCCCAACCTTTTTCCATTTTCATTGCCCTTGGAAAATGATTATATGAAGTGAGTTAAGACTTTGAGTTAATGGCAATGGCACATGTTGTGATGAAAGGCTTGTAAGTGCCTTGGTGGTCCCTGAAATAGAAAAATACACATGGTATCATCGTGTGTTAGAGTTTTGTGGAGACTTTATAATTAAAAGGACTGCTGCTAATCAGCTGTTTTGAAAAATATACTGTAATATGTAGTTGATCAGTCTGACCACCAATGGTATGACCACCATTTCTGAAATCAAAGTCATTTAAGGATTTGTGGGAATGGAATAATTCAATAGACAATAGATAATTGATGCAGGAGTAGGCCATTTGGCCCTTCGCGCCAGCACCGCCATTCACTGTGATCTTGACTCCGCTATCTCTAAGAGCTCTATCTAACTCTCTTGAAAGCATCCAGAGAATCAGACTCTACTGCCTTCTGATGCAGAGAATTCCACAGATTCACAACACTCTGGGTGAAAACGTTTTTCCTCATCTCCGCTCTAAATGGCCTACCCCTTATACTTAAAGTGTGGCCCCTGTTTCCACACTCCCCCAACATCGGGAACATATGTTTCCTGCCTCTAGCATGTCCAATCCCTTAATAATCTTACAGGTTTCAATAGGATTCCCTCTCATCCTTATAAATTCCAGTGTATACAAGCCCAAGATTTTTAAAGTGATGTTCTTGCAAAATAAAGTGAGCATTTTAGCAAATGGTTTGGTTGTTAAACTATTTAATGTTTTCACCACCATATTGGATAAAGCCAACAAACTGCCTGGGGAAAAAAAAGACACAAAGTGCCTGAGTAACTCTGCGGATCAGGCTGCATCCCTGGAGAATATGGATGGGTGATGTTTTGGGTCGGGACTCTTCTTCAGTCACCACAGTTACTCCAGTACTTGGTGTTTTATTTGTTAAACTGGCATCTGCGGTTCCTTGTTTCTATAATGAGCAGACGAGCAGTCCTGAACGGCTGCCTGTCCTGCAGCTGTCCGTTTTTTCCCCTTCTTTTTTATTATTTTTAGTTCGTTAAGTGTACAGTCAGGGGGTCTAAATCTTTTATGTGTGGGGGGTGGTGGGGGGGAAGGGGGAAACTGTTTTTCTAAGTCCCTACCTGGTCGGAGGGGTTGCCTTCCTCCGAGCAGCGTCTTCGACCTGTCCTTGCGGCCTACCAGCGGGTCCTGGAGCGACGTTTCCCTGAGGGGACCTGGCCAGAACGTCGGCGTTGGCGGCAGTGCAGCGCTGGAGCGCTATTGCGGAGCGGGCGATGCCTTTCCTGGGTCGCCGCGCTGGGACTCCAGTATGCTTGGTACCGCCGAGGAAAACATCGTGGAGCCGCGGTTCTGCGGAGCGGCCAGCTGCGACGTTGAACTTACATCTCGCCGAGATCGCCAGTGTGCGGAGCTCCGTCTGGCGCGGTCTGTTGGCTTGGAAGCCGCAGGCTCCGGTGGGAAAGCGGCCGTTCCTGGCACCCCAAGCTGCTGGGGGTTCTCCCGACGCCGGAGTACCATCATCCGGCGAGAACATCGGGCGTCGTGGCAGCGACTGTGGAGGCCTCAATAGGCCCGACTATGGGTGGACAAGAGGATGGGGACTGGACTTTGTGCCTTCCCCCACAGTGGGAATCACTGTGGGGGGATGTTTTGGTGTTGAATTTCTTTATGAATACTGTGTTGTATTTTTATTAGTGTGCTGCAAGGACATCAGAATTTCCCCTGAATAAGGGGATTAATAAAGTATTTATCTATCTATCTATCTAATACACTCTCTGCCTCTCTCTCTTACAAAAATTGTAACGTGGTCATTCTAATTTTAGGAAATTGTTATGCTTCTCACAAAAATTGCCATAATTAGTTAAAATGGAAGCTTGGCAGTAATTGTGATTATCCCAAATACCAGCATATGCCTCTGATCGTCTGTGCATCTGGGGCAGTTTACCAGAAGCCCTGTTGGAGAAAGTTGGCCTCAAAAGAATATTAATGAATAATATTATATCTATTTATATACTTTTACAACTCTGTGTGTGTGGGTATGTGTGTATCATTTTGCATGTGAAACGTATCTCCTCGAAAACCAGACGACGAAACGGGAACATTTTTACATATTTCGTGAATTTAGAAATCCACTCCTCTGTACATTTGGTACATTATTTTCCTGACTTTTAAAAACAAAAATTTAGACCAATCTGACCTTTTTTAAAGTCTGACCGCTGCCCAGCTGCTGACGTTACAATAACAGTGACATTTTTACATCTTCTGGTAGAAATTTTCCTTATGATTTCAAAAATCCAATCCTCTATCGAATTGAATTTAATTATTTCTCACTTAACATCACTAATTCTTAACATTAACTTTTAATTTTAAAGACAGTTTAAAAAGAATAAATTTGCTGTCTTCATTGACAGCTTCGATCGGACCCGCTGTGTCTGTCTCTGTGTGTGTGGGGGAGAGGGGAGGGAGGGTGGTTCGTGTGTGTGCCCAGCTGCTGACCTCACAATGCCTTTACACCTGGCCCAACTGCCTCCTGGCCCCGCCCGACCCTGCCCTCCCACCTGCTTCCTGGCACCGCCCCTTAGCCTGCCAGGTCATCCCTCTCCCTCTCCCCCTCCCTCTCCACCTCCCCTCCCCCCCTCCCCTCCCTCTCCCACCTCCCCACCCCTCCACTCCCCCTCCCCCTCCCCCCTCCCCTCCCCCTCCCCCTCCCCCTCCCCCTCCTCTCATCTCTCTCTCGCATCCTCTTCTCTCAGTCTCTCTCTCCCATCTCCCCTCTCCCATCTCTCTCGCCTCTCTCCTCTCCTCGTCTCTCTACCTCCCCCCTCTCTACCTCCCCTCTACTCTCGCCTCCTCTACCTCGCTCTCTGCCCCCCTCTCTCTCTCCTCTCTCTCTCTCTCCCCTCCCTCCCTCCCTCCCTCCCTCCCTCCCTCCTCCCTCCCTCCCTCCCTCCCTCCCTCCCTCCCTCCCTCCTCCTCCCTCCCTCTCCCCCCCCCCCTCGTCCCCCCTCCTCTCTACCCCCTCCTCTCTCTCCCCCCCTCTACCCCCTCCCCCCCCCTCTCTCGCCCCCCTCTCTCTTCCCCCTCTCTCGCCCCCCTCTCTCCTTCCTCTCCATCACCGCCCCTTCCCCCTCTTTAGTGATGGAAGTTGTTTGTGTTAGTGATCTAGTTAATCTGTGTCAATCACTAAGTCCTGTGAAGATTACTGGAACAAACATCCACACAAGACAAAGTTGTATTAAGAGTAGCAAACAATCTGCTGGAGGAACTCAGTGGTTGGATGGAAAGGAAAGATCAATGTTTCGGGTTGAAACACTGCATCAGGACTGAAAGTGATGAGTAAAATAGAAGGAAACTATTGTTCCAGATCTGAGCTCCCTCATGAATTTCTCCGCTGTTGTGGTTTTTGTAGATCAAACTGCATTTGGAATAAGGAACACTTTTAATTGCAGTTGCTTTTATTTACTGTGTTTTACGGACGGCACGGTAGTACAGCTGTAGAGTTGCTGCCTTGCAGCGCCAGGGACTCCGATTTGATCCTGACCATGGATGCTGTCTGTACGGAGGTTGTACGTTCTCCCCGTGAAAGCATGGGTTTTCCCCGGGTGCTCCAGTTTCCTTCCACGCTCTAGACATACTGGTTTATAGGTTAAAATGGCTTCTGTAAAGATTTGAAGTTGTCCCCAGTGTGTAGGATAGTGCTAGTGTACAGGGATCGCTGGTCGGTTCGGACTCGGTCGGCCAAAGGGCCTGTTTCTGCATATATCTTTAAACTAAACTAGTTGAACGTTTGGTGTTGTTTGTTTTGTGTGAGGGAAATATTTATTTTTCTCTACTGGTCTTTCTCAAATTAACTGGAAACTAATGAATGTTTTTGGAACCTAAATAAATTTTATTTGTGCTTCATCCTGTATGCACTTGTTATCTTAAAATTTCTTGGAAGCTGGTGAATGCAAACATAATTGGTGACCAACAAAGATTTGCTTATTGATTCACTTCCACAAAATCTCATTTTAATAGCGTCATTTGAACCCACATAGAGCAGATGGGCTTCATTTCCTGATATTTGAGCTGTTCGTAACTCCAGCCAGAGCTGGTCTGGATTTCATTAAAAAGACCCCCTAAAGGCATCTTTGCAAATTCCAGAAATAATACCGTTTGGGCGTACGAGGATAAACACTTAAATGCAGAAAACCTTGCGAATAACAGGAATAAATATGAGATAAGCAGTTGCAGGTGACATGAACTAATCATGGAGATTGTGGAATATTTATGTGGGCAGTGCGCATTTAGCGGATGCACCACATACCTGCCGGACGTGTCCTTGGTAAAACAACACATTTTGATCTCATATGGAATTATTTTGGTCTGTTTGTTTGCTCATTTTAATTGTTGATTTATGGTTGTTCTAAGTAGTGCATTTGTTTCTGAAATAATTACTACCCCTTATGTCGTCATTTTTATTTTGTAACAGTCATTTGCGAAGAGTTGAATTTTTCTTGGCAGATTGGATGAAATACTTTTGAGAAGCTTCCAACTTTTTAAAAAAGTTTTTTTAGCTGCAGCACTCCGATCCAGAAACCCTCCCACCAGTGTAGGAAGGCTTCATTTCCTTTGTGGAGAAAAAGGCTTGCGATCTAATCCTTTCTTTTACCATTCTGAGGGACCATTTGGTCAGTTCATGTTGATTGGAGGTAGCGGTTGCATTAATCGTAACAGATCGCTTTGCTGTCACTTGTTCGGGTTCCTGAGCAGAGGTCAAGTGTAGCCAGGTGCCGGAAGACTGAACTTGTCCAAAAGTATTGCAGATTGATCTGAACCGTTTTGCAGGAAAGTGCCGAGAGGAGCTGACTGTAAGTAACGATCAACTTGGCCATCCTCATGGGCTGCACAGTGAGCTTGGCTTGTCTTGAGGATGAGATTTGCCATGTGCCAGTGGATCATCAGAACCAAGTACGAGGAAAGAAAAGTTCTATGAAAAAGGTAGTGTGAGTTGTGAAGGTTTTACCATGTGGCAGGACCGTTGCCCTTTTTAAAAAAAATCAGTTGAGCTAACCAGTTTGGCTGCAATATGGTCCGAATATTTTAGATTACTGGAGCCTATTTTAATTTGGCAAAGGTGCAGGATCGGTTGCCCTTGCATTTAAATGTATTGAAGTGCGTAAGAGATAATTGAAAAGGACTTGCTTTACTAATGCAGTGAAAGGTGTGAAACAGAACTGGGACTGCAGAGTTCAAACGATTTAAAAACTTATTGGTATCTCTTTATCTTTAATCAATGTCTCCGGTACCGTTACAGCGACAGAAATAAATTAACAGAACAAAAATAAGTCCATTCGTTTATCAGACCTGAATGTACAAACATTTTTCTGAGTTTTTTCAAAAACGTTTCAAAAAATAAATGTGTTGTTGAATGCAAGTAAAAGTTTTATTGAAAGGAAATGTGCATGGAATGTAGAAGTATAAGGAAAATGTGGAGGGAAAAGCTGTTTCAGTCTGTAGGTCCTGAAGTTAACAAGCCCGCCTTTTTTATGTGTCCATTTCGGCTTCAAACTGAGCTGAAAATACCCTTTCACTAACTATTGTGGCACACTAAAATAAGTTTAATGAAATTTATTTGATTAAATTCAACTGCAACTTAAATGGATTGTTCCAGTTGTGAGGAAAAAAAACAGCTTCTTCCAAATTTGTCCCTCTTTTTCCCCCCCAAATATTGTAATATTTAGCTTTTATTTTGTGGATGAGTGTCGGACTACCATAAATGTCAGTCAGTAACTTTGTGCAATATAATCAGCAGTCGTACTGACCAGAGTTTACAATGTATTTGAATGCTTCGCTGCATATTCCTATTTCCTGTGGATACAGTCATATTTAGAAAGATTATATGTTACAATACAAGTTTGCGGTAGCAATGGCAGGATGAATGTCATCAGAAAATATGAGGTTTCATGAAATATGAAAATAATGCATTAGTCATGCTTTATGCCAGAAACTAACTTTTAAATTTGAATATATGGTTTGACAAAAGGGCAATAAACCCTGAAAAAGCTTGGGAGACCTAAATACACAACCTTTAGGTTTTACTGTTGGCAGTTGTCAGCTGAGGCAGCAGTAAGGCACCAAGGATTAGATATTATGTACCGACTTTCCAGTTGCGTTGTTCAGTTAATCATATTGGAAAGTGTATCTGTTTATTTTTGAATAAGGACTAGACTTGGCACTGGGCCTCCCAAATATCATTGGTAAAATTCTCAAAATTCCTCACTTTAAAAATTCTTCTTGTTTTCAAATTCCTCCATCGCCTTTTATCCACCCCCCCCCCCCCCCCCCCCCCCCCCTCCCCCCATTAAAAAATAAATTCCACTGGAGCATAATAGAACCTTTGAATGCCAAGATTTCTATCAATGTCCATTTCTGAACCTGGAAGCTTGGGACTAAGGAAAAAAAGGGCCGAATGGCCTACTCCTGCACCTTTTTTCCATGTTTCTAATACAATCGTGCAATCCACAGTAAAGGGAATATTGTGAATAACGTTTAGTGCAAGATAAAGTCCAGTAAAGTCCAGTGATTAAAGAGAGTTTGGTGGCCCTATTTTCTAAGTTCTGAAGCAACTTTCTCAGACCCTTCAGCTTTCTTAAAAGTCACTTCCTAAATCTTACCACCCCAGCCAAGCTTGTGGCCACCTCTATTACAGAACCCTTACTCAAATTTTGTCTGATGAGGCTCTAGTGAACTCTGTAAAAAAAATGTGCATACTAATTGTATAAAATGGAAACAGGAGCAGGTCATTTAGCCATCTTATTTTGCTACTCCATGAAATTGGTGTGCCGACACCACATACTTATCCCTTAGTACCTTGCATCATCGTAAACCTTTGAGATTAGAAATTAATTTGAAATAACAGTGATAATTGGTATTTGTTTAATATTGTCACATGTGCCGAGATGCAGTAAAAATAACCCTGGTTTCAAGGCATACCATATATGAGTACAATCAAGCTCTATGCAAGTATGGTGAAGAAAAACCCCAAAATATACTAGAGTACAGACAGAGAGAGCATGTTAAAAAAAGTACAAGTGCCACAATGAGGTAGGTTGGGAGATCGGGACTACACCCTTAGTTCATGAGAGGACTGTTTGGTAGTCGAATAAGAATAGATAAGAAGCTATTCCTGAAACTAGTTGTACGTTTGTTCAACCTTAAGTGTAAATATGCAATTAACCGCACTGACTTACAGAGGGATCTTGGGTTCCAAGTTCATGACTCCTTGAAAGTGGCAACAGGGTGGCCACAGTGGCGCAGCGGTAGAGTTGCTGCCTTACAGCGCTGGCAATGCCGGAAACCCGGGTTCGATCCCGATTATGGTTGCTGTCCGTGGAGTTTGTTCCTTCTCCCCGTGACTGCATGGGTTAATTGGTTTGGTGTATGTGTAAATTGTCCCTAGTGTGTGTAGGCTAGTGTGGGGATTGCTGGTCGGTGTGGACTTGGTGGGCCAAAGGTCCTGTTCCGTGCTGTATCTCTAAACGAAACAAAAACGAAACAAGTAGAGTGATAAAGAAGGCATATGGTATCCTTGCCTTCATTAGTCAGGGCATCGAGTGTAAGAGTCAGGAAGTTAAAATTCAGCTTTATTGGACCGGTTAGGCCACATTTGGAGTATTGCACGTAATTCTGGTCGCCCCATTACAGGAAGGATGTGAAGGCTTTGGAAATGGTGTAGGGAAGGATTACCAGAGTGATGCCTAGTTATTAGCTACAGGGGGAGGTTGGACAGACCCGCTTTGTTGTCTCCAGAACATGGGCGTTTGAGGGGAGACATGATAGAAGTATATAAAATGATGAGATGCACAGAAAGGGTAGACAGTCAGAGCCTTTTTACCAGGCTGGATATATCAAATCCTAGGTTTAAGGTGAGAGTGGAAATCTTTAAAGGGGATGTGCGGGGCAAGTTTGTTTTTAACAGAGATGCGGTGACTGCCTGGAATGCTCTGCTGGAGTGGTGACGGAGGCAGATGCATTAGAGACTTTTGGATAGGCATGCGGATATGCAGGGAATGGAGGGATTTGGATTATGTGCAGATAAATAAGAATTGGTCTTGGCTTTATGTTCAGAAAATAAATTATGGATCGAAGGGCCTGTTCCTGTAGTGTTCTATGTTAATATATCTCTGTCCAAGGAGAGGGGGGAGAAGAGGGAATGACCTGGGTGTGAATAGCAGCGTGAAGTATAGATTGTCGATGGAGTGGGGCAGATGGGGGGGTGGGGGGTGGAGACTGATTTGTGTGATGGTCTGGGCTGCATCCACAACTCGCTGTAATTTCTTGCAGACCTTTTGTTGACAAACGAGTTGTGATGCATAGGATGCTTTCTACGATGTTGGTGAGAGTCATTGGAGATATGCTGAACTTCATTAGTTTTCTGAGGAAGTAGAAGTGTGCTTTTTTGCTGTAGCTTCAATGTGGTTGGTCCAATACAGATTGATCATAATATTTACGCTGAGGAACCTGAGGCTCTGGACCACCTTCAATTTGGCACCTTTGATGCTGACTCCGTGGATTGTCACCTTGGATTGCTACCTTGTCGTGGTGGAGAAGCTTGTGTGGACCTGAGATCTGAGAGTGATGCTATCTGGAGCTATGCTCCTGGTAGGGCCACCCATGGCGGTAAGATCGAGGGGGAGGTTTCTGACAAAAAGCAATCCAACCAAGACCTCAACAGTGGAACAGGTGGAAGACGATGGCTGACCTTAGTGGAGCGTCACAACGGCTGGGAAGGCAGATGAAGGCTGCAGCAGAAAAAGGTTTCCGGTCGTCTTGGACTCCATGCCACTGGATCCTGACCCAGATCTGTCAAGGACCGTGGGGTGGCTGTCTGTGCACCAGTCTCCCCACGTTAAACAAAGTCACGCACTGGCGTCTCCATAAAGGGAATAACACCCTGGAGACACTCATGGTCAGCCATGACCGAAGGGGGCCTAAGGAGAAGATGCTGACTAGCTTTCCAAAATCACTAACGTTTCCTTAGTTTTGCTGACCTTGCTGGAGAGGTTTTTGGCTTGACACCATTCATGAAGTTTTCCATCTCCTTTCTAGACTCTGTCTTGTCATTGTTTGATATTCGGCTGCAAACTGATAATGTAGTTAGAGCAGAATTTGGCCGCACATCATGATTGTACAGGGATTACGGTAAGGGGCTGTGAGATTGCATCCTGCAAGCGACTGTTGTTAAGAATTATTGTGGAGGATGTTTTGTCGCCTATCCTCTCTGATTATTGTTGTGTCACCATCTGAATGATGTTTCAAGAAAGGATTCCAGCAGCCAAAGCTTTTGTGAGAAGGATGGACGTTTTGAATGGGATGGTGGAGGGAGGAAAAATATTTGACTGCAAGTTCATTTTAATGGAGGTTTAGATTATGTGCATGTTGTAGTCCATAGTAATTCTGATCTAGTTCCCAGGCAAAAGAAACTCCTCCTTATCTCCATTCAAATTGGCAGCACGGTGGCACAACGGTAGAGTTGCTGCCTTATGCCCCTGTCCCACTTAGGAAACCTGAACGGAAACCTCTGGAGACCTTGCGCCCCACCCACGGTTTCTGTGAAGTTCCCAGTGGTTCCGGTCACTCTCTCTAATGGTCGAAAGTGGTTTCCGCGTAGTCGCGGCTTCTTCTATGTTCCTGCGATTATTTCAAAAAATTCAAAACCGTCCTCGACTAAAAATATGTTGCCGTTTGGTCGAAGCCAGTGGAGTGGGGTCGCTATTTACTTACAGGCAGTCGAAGGCAATCTCCTTCGCTGACTGGCCATTTTGATTGGCTCATTGGAGTTTTCAGCAAAGATCTTTGGTTTTCAGGACCTAGAAGATCCGCCGGATGGTAAAATGCGGCTAACTTTATTAACTTCTTAAAACTGTCTCCACTCCTTCTCCCCCCCTTCTCTTCACTTCTCCCCTTCTCTCTCCCCTTCTCTCCCCTTCTCTTCCTCTTCTCTCTCCCTTCTCTGTCCTTCTCTCCTCTTCTTTCTGCTTCTCTCTCTCTAAAGGACTTACCGTGCTCTGTGGCAGCCGTTTACCTTCCTCTTCATCGCGCAGACAGCGCTTCTCCGCTGTCCCTGGCCCCCACCTTCGCGATGTGTTTGTGTGTGTGTGTGTGGTCGGTCGGTAGCAAAGATCCTGTAGGATCTTTGGTCAGTAGATGCAGCTCACGCTTCGGACGAGGCTTTCCAGGCGAGTGACCAAAACCTCTGGCGACACATGGAAACCTTGGGTGGGGCGCAAGGTCACCAGAGGTTTCCGTTCAGGTTTCCTAAGTGGGACAAGGGCATTAGAGTGCTTGCAGCGCCGGAGATCCATGTTCGACCGCGACGACTGCTGTCTGTATGGGGTTTTACGTTCTCCCCGTGACCCCGTGGGTTTTCTCCGAGATCTTCGGTTTCCTCCCACACTCCAAAGACGTCCAGATTTGTAGGTTAATTGACTTGGTGTATATGCAAATTGTCTCAAGTGTGTGTAGGATCGTGACAATGTGCGGGGATCGCTGGTTGGTGCGGACTCAGTGGGCTGAGAGGCCTGTTTCCGTGCTGTATCTCTAAACTAAACTAATTGGGAATTGATATAACAAGAGATGTGCCAAAATCAGCACCATTGTGCAAGAATTGGAAAGGTGTCACCTCAGGATTGGATTGAGGATCGACTGTGAGATAGACAATTAATATTCCTTGGTCATATCATCACACAATAATCATCAGTTTTTTTTAATCAGTGTGTCACTTGCCTTTTTGGGATGTGGAATGATTAAATTAAGTAGAAATCTAAGGGTCATGTTTTTTCCTAAAACAATAAAATTGTACCATAATAAATCGGCTGAATGAAGTGTAATTAATTATGGATTTTATGCAAGGCTTATCAAGTTAAAAAAACCCAGAAACAATTAAAACAATTAATCATTATTTAAAGATTTCCATTAAAGGCAGAGAATGGATGCTTTTCCCTGCAGTAGATTTCTCCATCAATGTAATCTTTTATTAGCCCAATGATGCTGCTTTCTGCACCTCTAACATCAATTCTCAATCAGAATGGAGTTGAAGACGAATTTCTTTAGCCAGAAGGAGGTAAATTTGTGAAATTCATTGCCATAGATGGCTGTGCAGGTCATGACATTTTTTTTTTAGTAATTTCCCTGCTGTTTCTTGGACATCAAAATGTGTGTGGGCGGCACGGCCGACGTTGCAGCAGCCTCTGCAGTCCATCAGTCTTTTTTAATTTTTGTCCCATTGAATGATTAGTTTGTTGTGGTTTTTATATTGTTTTTAGCTGTGTATATATGGGGGGCGGGGGGGGGGAAACTTTTAATTTCTTCCCTGTACGGGTGTTCCGACCGTTTCCCTGACGGGTCTCCGTTGTCGTTGGGGCCTAGCACCGTGGAGCGGCCTCCAATCGGAACGACCTGGGGGCTCCAGTCGCGGAGCCTGCGGACTTACCATCGTGGGGCTGGCCGGCTTCAGAGCGTGGAGAGCTGTGGTGGAGCGCGGCTGCGACCCGACTCCAGAGCTTGGAGGCTCCAGCCGCAGGCCCGGTGGACGGTGACATTGGGAGCTCGCGGGTGCCTGGTGGGAGACTGCTTTTCGGAGCTCCCGCAACGGCAACTTCTCCCGCCCGAGTTGCGGTGTTGAAAATGACCCGGAGCGGGGCCTTACATCGCTTGGCGCGGCTTTAAAAGCCGCGGGACTTGTCATCGCCCGCCGGGGGCTCCAACATTAAGACCCGGAGCGGGGCCTTACGTCGCCTGGCGCGGCCTTAACGGCCGTGGGACTTGCCATCGCCCGCCGGGGGCTTTAACATCGGGAGAAGAATGGAACACAGGGGAGAGACAAGACTTTGCCTTCCATCACAGTGAGGAAGAGATTCACTGTGATGGATGTTTGTGTGAATTGTGTTGGTTGTGTGTCTTGGTTCTTTTCTTGTTGTATGACTGCAGAAACCAAATTTCGTTTGAACGTCATTTGAGGTTCAAATGACAATAAATTATGGTATAATTGTATAATTGTATTGTATAATATAATTGAAACCAGTTGATCTCTGCATCAGATTTTCTACGGCCCACTGAGAAACTAGGGTATATGTGATTTTAGGGGATTATGCATTCAACATTATTCTTTGTGCAGTTTGCCAGTTGGAAGTATTACATGCTTTGTAATCTATGTTTCTGCCACTTGATGCATCATTTGTAGCAGCTGGCAGGAACTCTCTTTCCCCCCCCATCTGTAATTCTGCTGATTTTGCATTTTTATTATACTATTTGTACTTCTACAAAATTTGAATGTCTAAACACAAACTCTGAATGTCTGAACACAGAACTATATGTTTGTTGCACCCCCTTACTTACTGAGAAATGTCTCATTAACTAATGTGCTGCCCAAAACATAGTTCTAATTTCTGCATTGAAATATGAAAGATATGATGCTCCAGATGCTTCAAATTATTCGGTAGCTCACAGAAGCACGTCTGTGCTCTCAGGGAAATGTGTATTCAGTACGGTTAACTGGCTTGCTACTTGCAACAGACTGTGCTGGGACCTATTCTGCAAAATATGTATTTAGTGGTCTGTATCCACAGTATACTTGACCTGCACACTGTCATTTGGCTGGCTGCTGTTATTGTGTGTAAGATGATGAATTTAAATAGGAACATCTGTAAATGCTATCAAGCTACTGACAATCTTTTTATCCTCATGCCATAGATAAAGCTAAGTTCACTGTTGCACAAAATATAACCAGTTTTCAAATACCACATTTTAATCTCCAGTTTCTTTATTTTCATTTTAAAGTAATTTCAAGCTTCTGTAATTACTTGTGGACTGCAGTGGTTAAAAAAATATATTCACTGATATGGAAGTAAATTTTGAGTTAAAAACCCTTCTCAATTTTCTTACTTTCAACTCAATATTTAAACTGCCATAAGTGTTTGTAGAAGATCCATACATGAGCAGCAAAATGCCCGCTCGGAAAACCACAATGCCTTGACAATGTCACCACTTAAGAGTTACAGAATAGCAAAAGTCAAGTTAAATTGACTCTTAATGCATCTGTTTATAATTGATGATTATCTTCTTGACAAATTACTAAAATAAAAAATCACCTATATATGTTAGTTTAAAGATAATTAGACCTTGGGGGTATAGTATGAACCAGGCCCTTTGCCCCATCAAGTCCACGTGATCACCCTGTACACTAGCACTATCCTACACACTGCGTCGATCAGTAATCACCCCGTACACTAACACTATCTTAAAAACTAGAGACAATTTGACAATTGTTTTACCTAAGCCAAGTAACCTACAAGCCTGTACGTCTTTAGAGTGTGGGAGGAAACCAGAGCACCCGGAGAAAATCCACGCGGTCGCTGGGAAAATTTACAAACTCTACCATTGCGCCACTGTGCTTCCCTTGTATATTTCTTGAATATCACTTTGATGAGAAAATATTATTTGGCTAAAATATTATTGCTATAATCAACAGAATAATGAGGCTCTCTCAACAAAAGTCAACACAAGGCTTTGGTAGTTGTGCAAAATGTAAACAAAACTAGAGGAAGCAATGCAGGCTAAAATTCAGGACTAACATATGTTAGGAGTTCTAAACAGTTGCTAAAATCTTGGGCAAAACACAAAGTGGTGGAGGAACTCAGCAAGTCAGACAACATCTGAGGAGGAAATGGACGAGTGATGTTTTGGGTCAACACCCTTCTTCAGATGAAGGAAATGTTACTGCCCTTGGAGTCAATAGACAATAGGTGCAGGAGTAGGCCATTCGGCCCTTCGAACCAGCACTGCCGTTCAGCCTTTCGAACCAGCACCGCCATTCAATGTACTCATGGCTGACAGTCATTGATAGGGAGTGAAACTCAAGAATATTCTGAAACATCGGAGGGGAGAGCAACTTTGGAATAGTTTTAGCTTAAACGCAGTTCAACCCCAGTTGAAAGCAAAGGTTCTGCAACAACAATAATGGTGATAACTTGAGTTGAACACTGAAGGCAAAGAAGACTCGAGAAGGAAATCTTACATAAACTGACCAACTCCAGCATGTATCGTGTACTCTTTGCCTCTGAGTGCAAGTAGAGAGATTGTGGGCAATATGGTCACAATCCAGCTTCATAGCTTAAGAAATGGGACGATCAAGAGGAGAGCACAGTAGACATTATCCTTTGCAGCCCTAATGACGCTTCCAAAGTGTACAATGCTAACCTGTGCCCAGTGAAAATGAGAGGACATTTTGCAGGTATGGGATGGAAGTTTATAAAGCGGCTCCAAATGCCATGATTCATATTGGAACAAAATACAGAAAGTAAAAGAGATGAGGTCCTGTTTAGGGAAAATCAGAGCTTGGGGAATAACTAAATTTTGAAACAGAATTCCAAGTGATTTACTCCTCAAGCTACATTTAAGTTTGCATTGAACCAGACCAGGAGACGTAACACATGACGAAAAGGTTGGTGAGGGAAAGAATAATTCTGCTTCAGGGAGCAATGGTAACAGTGCAGCCACATTAGGGGTTTTTATTGTTGGCAAGGTAGTGCGCCTTAATGAGTACTGTCCAGTGGTGCTGGCATCCATCATCAAGAAGTGCTTTGAGTGGTTTCCTTCCACACTCCAAAGATTACCAGGCTTGTAGGTTAATTGGCTTAGGTAAAAAAATTGTCAAATTATCTCTAGTTTTTAAGATAGTGTTAGTATACGGGGTGATTACTGATCGACGCAGACTCTGTGGGCTGAAGGGCTTATTTCTGCGTTGTATTTTTAAAGTCTGTCTAAAGACTTGGCCCAAATGAACTCCAGTCTCCCAGACAGCTTTGATCCATGGCAGTTGCTTGCCGACGCTATAGGTGCGTGGTAGACGCCATCTGTCTGGCCCTACACCCAACGCTGAAACATGCGGATAACACGGACACTTGTGTCACACGTCTATTTATTGACTATATCTCCACCTTCAACTACGTAATCCCAACCAAACTCATCTCCAGACGTCTGGACCTGAGAGCCTCTCCCTCTGCAACTGGATCCTTGATCTCCTGACCCATAAACCATAATCAGTGATGATGGGCAAAAGTGGTGTGTTGCAAGGACGTGTACTCAGCACCTTATATTACTCCCAATGCACTCATGGCTCTGTGGCCATATTCCACTTCAACTTCATTTACAAATTTGCAGATGACACAATGTAATGGTGTAATTTGGTAGACACAAAATGCTGGAGTAACTCAGTGGGCGAGGCAGCATCTCTGGAGGGAAGGAATGGGCGAAGTTTCAGGTCGAGACCCTTCTTCAGACTGATGTCGGGGGAGGGGTGGGACTAAGATAGAATGTAGGTGGAGACAGTAAGACTAGTAGGAGAACTGAGAAGGGGATGGAGAGAAAGCAAGGGCTATCTGAAGTTAGAGGAGTCAACGTTCATACCACTCGGGTGTAAACTACCCATGCAAAATATGAGATGCTGTTATTGTAATTTGGTGTCAGGACACCAGCCTCTTCCTCAAAAAAAGACACTGAAGTGCTGGAGTTATTCAGCAGGTCAGGCAGCAACTCTGGAAAACATGGACAGCCATTGTTTCGGGTCAGGACACTTCAGACTGTAGTATGGAGAAAGCTGGAAGTAAGGTGGGGTGGAACAAAGCCTGGCAAATGACAGGTGGACACAGGTGAGGGATGTTTTGAATGGGTAAACAAAGGCCAGAGATGGGAAGAAAACACAAAGTTGGTCGATACAGATAGAAGCGGCACGAACTGCGAAGTCAGAGGAAGGGATATTGGTGGAAGGGGAAAGGGTTATCGTTCGTTAGTTAGTTACCTAAAATTGGAGAATTCAATGTTCATATCATTGGGTTGTTAGCTACCCAAGCGGAAGATGAGGTGTTGTTCCTCTAGTTTGCGTGCGGCCTCACTCTGGCAGCGGTGGGGGCCAAGAACAGAAAGGTTGCCATGGGAATGGGCTGGGCAGTTATCAATGGTTATCAATTGGGACATCCACCAGGCCTTGGCAGACCTCTCTCTCAATGACTGCAAGACAAAAGAGCTAATTATTGACTTCAGGGAAAGAGGTGGTGTATAACATCAATGGGATAACTCTCAATTCTCGCATAAATTTGACGAATGATATTAGGTTGATGGAGGTCCTGAAGTCTCCTTACATTACTGCAATGATGAAGCCAGTTGGGGGTGATAATTGAACCTGGGGAATAGAATGGAGGAGTGTTCATAATTAGCAAAAGAAAAAAAGAGTTAAGCATTATAAAGATAGAGAGAGAGAGAGGGGTTGTAAAATTAATATCATAAATATTGAAAGCCAAGTGTGGTTGAATATATCGGCGGGGGAATAGAGCTGATGAAGTGGACAAATAAATCATCTCAAGCGGAAAAACATTTATAGAGCTAAACTGAACTGGGAATTTGTTGACAAACTTCTCAACAATTAGTGAAGTAACGATCAGTCAAAACGCTGGATAACTTCTTTGAAATTAGTTTTTTGGTAGTTATGGCGAAAGTTCATATTGAACAAAACTATTTATTTTCTTCCCTCCTTTGTGAAAAAAGTTTAATCATGAACGTAAGGGCTCTCTTGTGTCCTCTTTAAATCTGGATCATTGGGCTGCTTTGGCACCTCACTCGTCTGTCTGCTGTGTTATCTTGCACATTTAGTAACGTGTGTTGTATACATTTTTAGTTGAAGATCAAGGGAAATAATTTAATTACTATGGGGATACATTGGAAGCTTTGTCTGTGTCCTAATATTTGTCAATGTTTATTAAAATCAATTTTGTTGAATTAATCTCGTGAATTAGATACATAGACAATAGGTGCAGGAGGAGGCCATTCGGCCCTTCGAGCCAGCAATGCCATTCGGCCCTTCGAGCCAGCAATGCCATTCAATGTGATCATCTTGGTTCTTGGTTTCTTGGTCCTCCAAAATATTCCAAATGGAATTTAAACTGGAGGTGGTGGAGGGAGGACTTAAGCCAGAAAGAGTTATTGGGAAGAAAGAGCTACTTTAAATTTAGTTGCATCTGGTTGGGTAACTATAGTAGGGTGGAGATTATTCCATGCTTTAATTGTGCGGGGGAAGAACAAATTGCTGTATACATCTGTCTTTGTAGCTGGGATCACAAATTGGATCGAATGCCATCGTCTGCTCCTAATTGGTTTGGGTTTGGTGTAGGTCTTGTTGTAGTCTATATCGAGCTGACCATTTAACATTTTGTTAAAACAGGTCAAACGGTGAGCTTCACGTCTGTCTTGGAGAGGGTTCCACCCCAGAGAATTCAGAAGTTTGGTGACACTCGCTTCTCTCTCATAGGTGTTAGTAACAAATCGAGCTGCCTGTCTTTGGACACGTCCGATGGAAGAAATGTTTTTATTTGTGTATGGGTCCCATGCTGCAACTGCGTAGTCCAAATCAGGTCTAACGAGGGTGAAGTATAGCTTCTCCTTGACAGAAGTTGAACAATGATGAAATGGTTGATCAATCACGATAAGTACCCCGTTCCTGCCTTCTTCCCATATCCCTTGATTCCGCTAGCCTGAAGAGCTCTATCTAACTCTTTGGAATGCATCCAGTGACTCGGCCTCCACTACCTTCTGGCATTTTTCAATTGTCAGTAGAGTGCAAAGATTACCATAAATAAGTCTGGTTTCAAGGAACAGCAGATTCTGGTTTATGTAAAAGGTACAAACAGCTGGAGTAACTCAACTTATTTATTTACCATGAATTAGCAACAGTTAACATGATCAATTGAGGCTTGATGTATGCCTCCCTTAAATATCGAAAGTTAAATTTAGCTTCTTATTTGTAATCATTTATGATATGGAAAGGGATACATTTGTCCCACAGAGTTTAGGATACCTTTTCCAGGAGCGGATAAGAATGCAGAAAGTTGTGACCACTGCCCAGTCCATCATCGGCTCCCCACCATCGAAGGGATCTATCGCAGTCGCTGCCTCAAAAAGGCTGGCAACAACATCAAAGACACACACCACCCTGGCCACACACTCATCTCTCCGTTGCCATCGGGAAGAAGGTACAGGAGCTTGAAATCTGGAACATCCAGGTTCAGGAACAGCTTCTTTCCCACAGCCATCAGGCTATTAAACACCACATCAAACAAACACTGAACAATAACAGCCTATTGCACTTTATCTATTTATTTTTTGTGTATATATATGGTCTATGGTATATAGCAGGGCTCTCGCTTAACTTTTTTTCCCTGTTGCCAGCCGGGCAACCTTGGCAGCTTTTTAGGTTGCCAAATGACAGTTTAGGTGGTCATTTAAGATGGCTTACATGCCGCGTGCGATAATGTGCTCGGACGAAGCGCGTAGTTACCAGTCAGAATTATACTCAAAGAAGCATTCACATATTATTTCTGCTTTAAATAAAGTCACAAACTAAACATTCACCAATCAAGACATGATATATCCCACAATGACATGCAGCAAAATTATAAGACAGTATCTCAACTCTTTTTACACATTGCAATTAATGCAATTTCTATTAGTTCTTTCCACTTCCAAACAAAAATGTGGTTGGATTATTCAGCGTATGATCAACCTGTGTCAATAAATCCTGGACCATGGTAACATATATGCGTACGTATAGTTGTGAATGTTGCTCATTAAATAACTACAGTGCTGATACTCCATATTAAGAGCCGTTAAAATGAATTCTGTAATAACGTGTCAACGGCAGCAGTGACAATCGAACACTGCGGTTTTAATGTTTCACGTGTTCACAATATAATTAATCCATCTTCATGGATTAAAACAAATAATAACATTGGGAATTAAAACACATTTGATTGCAGTCCGTTATCAAACATAGTCAATATTCGCTCTGAAGACATTTCCAGGACAATAAGGTCAGGGAAGGGTGTGTGTGTGAATCAGTGCGGGGTGGATAGATGGCAGGGGGGGGGGGGGGGGGGTTAGAAGGCAGTCGGTGCAGAATGGATGGATTGAGGCAGGTGAATTAGTACGTGTTGGTTGGAGTAGGTAAAATTGTGAGGGCAGAGCACGGGGGATGTCAGTGATGTTGAATGGGGGGGTTCAGTACGAGATGGATGGGGGTAGACAAAAGTGCTGGAGAAACTCAGCGGGAGAGGCAGCATCTATGGAGCTAAGGAAATAGGCTACGTTTCGTGTCGAGACCCTTCTTCAGACTGTTCCCCCCAATTCTTCTTGAATGGGAGGATCAGTACAGGATGGATGGGGGGGGGGGGGTCAGTACAGTGTAGATCGGAGGGTCTGTGCAGGATGAATGGGAAATCACTACAGGATGAATGGGGGAAGGTGCAGGGTAAATGGAGGGTGGGTCAGTATGGGATGAATGTGTGGATTAGTACAGGATGGATGGGAATCAGTACAGGATGGATGGAGGAGGTGCAGGATGGGAAAGGGGTGAGTACAGGGTGAATTGAGGAACCAGTGTAGGATGGGGGGGGGGGGGGGGGTGGCAGGAGAATTAATGCGAAGTGGATGGGGTGATCAGCGCAGGATGAATGGATTGGGTGGGGGGGGGGAGATGGGGAGGGGAGCCCAGGGGATGTCAGTGAGGACTGAATAGAGGCGGGAATGGGGATCAGTGCGGGATGCAGGGGAGGGGTCCCAGGATAAAGGGGGGGGGGGGTGGAGGGGGCGTACGAGAGAGAGAGAGAGAGAGAGAGAGAGAGAGAGAGAGAGAGAGAAGGGGGGCGAGGTGGAGAGGAAGGAAGGTCAGCGCTCCTCGGACAACATCGCCCGCTGCCTTGGCCATTGGGAATTCCTCCCCACCGCCTCCGTCCTCCGCCAGCCAATGGTGCCGAGCGGCGCAGCTCAAAGGTCCTATAGCTATAGTATCTTTTGTGCAGCTGCTTCAGAAGTGTCGGAGCGAATGACGGGTCCCGCACAGCAGCAGCAGCCGCAGATAGCCACGGCAGCGGCTCCATCACCAACTCCTCCCTGATCGTGGCCGCTGCTTGCAAACCCGCTAACGGGATAACCGCTTTCTAAACAAACCCTCCCGCACGCCGAGGCCGGGAGGAGGGAGAGGCCTCGGCGTGCGGGAGGGTTTGTTTTAAAATCGGGAGTTTTTTTTTTAAATCGCCAGGTTGTGGATTTGCAAGCAGCGGCCCTTATCAGGGCGGGCGGGGTGCGGGGGGAGGAGGAGATGGAGCTGCTGTCGCATGTGCGGGACCAGTCATTCGCTGCGACACTTCGTCACCATGCACCTAGTATCTTTCTCACGCAATACAGCCGTCACCGCCGACACATCCTTTTGTCCAGAGATGTTGCCTGACCCGCGGAGTTACTCCAGTTTTTTGTGTCTATCTTCGGTACAAACCAGTATCTGGTGGCCAAGCCGGGCGAAATGACTCGGTGTTTAGTTGCCCGGCGGCGCTTTGAGTGATCAATGGCACCCGGGCAACCGTTAATTTCGAGCCCTGATATAGACGCACTGAACTTTTATCTCCTGTTCTGTATTATGTTTACATATTCTGTTGTGCTGCAGCAAGCAAGAATTTAATTGTCCTATCAGCGACACATGACAATAAAACTCTCTTGTCTTGTCTTGATAGATCTCAGTGTAATTCCATTCCTCATTTATTTGGTAACTGTATTATTGTACGGGTGTGAGGCATGGACACTCACTCGAGCGCTCACTCGATGGTACCTACACCCGCATGCTCAGAAAAGTTCAAAATGTCAGTTGGAGGGACCACATCACCAACCCCCAGCTCTATGGGGAGATTCCACCTCTGACCGAGAAGATCAGGTTGAGAAGGATGAGACTCGCTGGTCACAGCCACAGCCACCCAGAAATGCCAGCAAAGAAGTTTGTGCTGTGGGAACTCAACCATGGAAGATGTGACCCGGGACGGCCAATCAAGACGATGTTGAAGATGTTGATGGAAGACGCATGTGTAGAGACAAAAGAGGAGCTTGCCTGCTGCATGGAGGACAGAGATGTGTGGTGCGTCCGTCACCGTGCCTGTCGGAAACCAGCACCACTGCATCACTAATGTTTTCAATGATTTAATAATAATAATAATAATTTATTTTGTGATGGCCCATTTTCTCAAATGTGCATTGATACGCTCCCGATTCTCCCACTTGACGCCTGTACCAGTGATAATCTATAATAATCAGCAACTTAATAAGCAGCACTTGGGGATGTTTGAGGAAACTGGAGCACCTGGGGAAACCCCATGTTAACACATAAATAACATGCCTAGTCTTCACAGACAGCAGTGGAGGTCAGAATCGAACCTGGGTCGCTGGAGCCGAGTGGCAGCTGCACTATCTGAAACTTCCCTGTTGTGCGGCACTGTGGCAAAGTAGTAGAGTTGCTGCCTCACAGTGTCAGAGACCTGGGTTCGATCTTGACTACGGGTGCTGACTGTATGGAGTTTGTACCTTCTCCCTGTGACCACGTTGTTTTCCTCTTGGTGGTCCGGTTTCCTTCCACACTCCAAAGACATACAGGTTTGTAGGTTAATTGGCGATATAATTTTAAATTGTCCCAAGTGTGTGTAGGATAGTGTTGGTGTGCGGGGATCACTGGTCGGCAAGGACTCAGTGGGCCAAAGGGCCTGTTTCCGCGCTGTATCTCTAACCTAAACTAAATTCCACCGCTACCCAAATGCGTTGCTTATTTGATTCTTTTTGCAGGTCTTTGATATTTCAAGGCAGTATACACTAATGCCTTGAAAATGTGTTCAAACAACCAAAAAATATAGTGCTGGTCTCGAGCAGCTAATAAAAGAATGCAGATGTGAATTAATTCCCTGTTGTGCCTCAGATTCTGGGTTTCATTTTACAGCCCCTTTCATCCGGCGTGTTTGCCGGAAATTCACATCATTAGCATGGGACGGGTCTATTATAATGATTTAATATGCAGCGATCAACAGATGAATGTAAAAAGAGCCAAGAAATTGAGGCCTAAGTTAATTATGTGGGTGATGTGAGCCCTTGAGTTTTCACGTTTTATTCCCCTTCTGTATTTGCCCTAATCTAAACAATTCCAGGGGGAGAAGATCCAAAGGAAATTCAACCTCAAAGCATTTTGTTTTCTCTTTGCTGAAGCTGCTTTCTCAGCACTGCTTGGCGCCGTGTGAAAATCCCCCATGAAATTACAGTTGCAGTTGGCAGTTCCTGTTTCTGAGAGGCACCCGCTAGTCTGTGCCAGCTCGTGCTTGGAAGAGCAAGGGTGGCAGACCCTCCAACCAAAGCAGAGTTTCACAATATGAAGAAATGTCAACATATGATCATACGTGTTAGAAGCACTAGTTGGCCACTCAGCCCCTCCGTCATACAACGTGGAAACAGGACCTTCGGCCTGACTTGCCCCCACCGACCAGCATGTCCCATCTACACTAGTTCCACCTGCCTGCGCTTGGCCCATATCCCTCTAAACTTGTCCTATCCATGTACCTGTCTAAATGTTTCTTAAACATTGAGATAGTACCTGCCTCAACAACCTCCTCTGGGAGCACGTTCCATACACCAACCACCCTTTGTGTAAAAAAAAGTTACATCTCAGGTTATTATTGAATCTATCCCCCATCACCTTAAACCTATGTCCTCTGGTTCTCGATTCCCCTACTCTGGACAAAAGACTCTGTGCATTTACCCAATCTATTCCTCTTATGATTTTGTACACCTCTGTAAGATCACCCTTCATCCTCCTTCGCTGCAAGGAATAGAGTCCTAGCCTGCTCAACCTATAGCTCAAACTAATTTCCATTTAATAAGATCAAGGGTGATCCGACAGTTGCATCAGTCTGCAATCCTGTCAGCTCATGGTGTCTTTGTTACCCTCTCGCTATCACTAACTCTGTCTTAAAAATATCCTAATGGCTCTGCTTCCACTGCTCTTTGAGGAAGATAGTACAGAAACTCTAATCCTCTGAGGGAAATAAATGTACTTTATCATTGCTATTGATGAGCAGCACCTCATTTCTAAACAGTAAACCCTTGATCCTGGAGTCTCCACATCCACCCTGTCAGGATCCTTTCCATATTCCGTGTTCCATACTTTCTTATAACGGCAAGATCCATCTGGCTGGCTAAAGCAATTATATTCCCCAGATTAATTGATTTTGTCATAACAAAGAACTGCAGAAGCTGGTTTACACAAATGGGCACAAAGTGCGAAAGTTACTCAGAGGGTCTGGCAGTATCTCTGGAGAACATGGGTAGGTGTCATTTCAGTTTGGGACCCTTCTTCCTGACCTTAAACGCCACCTATTATCGATTATGAAAGATGTTATAGCAATGCATTTGGAAAGCAGTGACAGGATCGGTCAAAATCAGCAAGGATTTATGAATGGGAAATCATACTTGACTAATCATCTGGAATTTTTTGAGGATGTAACAAGAATAGAAAAGGGAGAGCCAGTGGATGTGGTGTACCTGGACTTTCAAAAAGCCTTTGACAAGGTCCCACACAAGAGTTTAGTGCAAAATTAGATATTGGGGGTAGGGTATTGATGTGGATAGAGAACTGGTTGGCTGACAGAAAGCAAAGAGTAGAATGGCAGGCAGTGACTAGTGGGGTGCCGCAAGGCTCAGTGCTGGGACCCCGGTTATTTACAATATATATTAACGATTTAGACGAGGCAATTAAATTTGACATCTCCAAGTTTACGGATGACACACAGCTGTGTGACAGTGTGAGCTGCGAGGTGGATGCTATGAGGCTGTAGGGTGACTTGTAGGTTGGGAGAGTGGGCAGATGCATGGCAGATGCAGTATAGTGGACAAATGTGAGGTTATCCACTTTGGTGGCAAGAACAAGAAGGCAGATCATTATCTTAATAGTGTCAGATTAGGAAAAGGGGAGGTGCAGCGAGACCTGGGTCTGCTTGTACATCACCCATTGAAAGTAAGCATGCAGGTACAGCAGGCAGTGAAGAAAGCTAATGACATGTTGGCCTTCATTGCGAGAGGATTTGAGTTTAGGAGCAAGGAGGTCCTACTGCAGTTGTACAGAGCCCTGGTGAGACTGCACCTGGAGTATTGTGTGCAATTTTGGTCTCCTAATTTGACGAAGGACATTATTGCTATTAAGGGAGTGCAGCGTAGGTTCACCAGGTTAATTCCCAGGATGGCGGGACTGACATATGATGTAGAAATGGGTCGACTGGTCTTGTATTCACTGGAATTTAAAAGAATGAGAGTGGATCTTATAGAAACATGTAAAATTCTTAAAGGATTAGACAGACAGATGCAGGAAAAATGTTCCCGATGTTGGGGGAGTACTGAACCAGGCCTTACAGTTTAAGAATAAGGGGTAGGCCATTTAGGCCTGAGGTAAGCAAAAAATGTTTTCACCCAAAGACGGGCTGCGGACCATCCGGACAACAAAGCCCGGAAGAGCGGCTGGCGGGCGGCAGTGCTAGGATGGAGCTGGGCGGCACCGCCCTCGTGCACCAGGCTCGCTGCAGCATCCGATGCTGAGGTAACGGACCGGCCTTTGTGAACCGTGTCGAGGGTCCCGGGCCCAGGCCACGTCTGACCTGTGCCCTGACCCCCGACCCTTCACACCCGGCCTCTCACCCCGGACCCTAGGTCATGAACTTCCAGTCTCCGCTGACGCTATTGGCCTTCTCCCTGGGCTCGTACTCCGGCAGCTCTGGCTCCAGCGGCTCGGTGCTGGGTTCACCCGGTGGGGCCCAGGTGCTGAGTTCACCCGGTGGGGCCCAGGTGCTGAGCTGAGCTTCTAGATGGTGTAGAAGCGCTGGATCTCAGCGCGGTTGCCCACCGAGTTGGAGAGCGCGGCGGCCGCCGAACCCGAGCCCGAGTGCGACAACACGGGCATGGAGCCAGAGCCGCAGCTCAGCGCCAGGGGCCTGCCGGGCGGACCCAGCACTGAGCCGCCCGAGCCCGATTTGCCGAAGCCCGTGCCACCGGAACCCGTGCATGAACCCGAGCCCGGGGAGCCGGCCAGCAGCACCGGCAGAGACTGGAAGTTCATGGCCTAGTTCCAGGGTGAGAGGCCGGATGTGAAGATCAGGGGTCGAGTCAGGCATGGCCCGTGACCCTCGCTACCGTTCACAAAGGCCGGTCCATTACCTCAGCATCGGATGCCACAGCGAGACTGGTGACGGAGGCCTGCGCTGCCCCGCTCCATCCCAGCCCTGCTGCCCACCAACCAGCCAGCTGCTCTCCCGGGGTTTCTTGTACGGGTGGTCCGCAGTCCGCCCGCCGGCTCCGCTGAATCCCCCTCCCGCGGCTCCAGGACGCTTGCACCCCACCCTCCCCACAGCCCCCGCCTGAAGCTCTCCCTCTCCCGCGGCTCCAGGCTTATTGTGGTGGCAGCGACAATGGATTTTACTGCTTGGATTTTTCATTCATTCTCCATTTGAGCTTCGGCATCAAATGGTTGAAATAGCTTAAATGCCTTGGCTGCATAAGCCTTCCAAACTTGAGTAAATTGAAACAGCCTGTCTGTAAAACTTAACCCGTTTGAAGTCCTAGTTCCTTTTCTCGTGAATTTTGACGATTCGCTTGCTAATGGCTATGATCTGATGGCCATTACAGAGACAGGTTACAACGTGATCAAAGGTGGAAAGTCAATATTTGGGGGTAATTGACTTTTAGGAAGGATGGACAGGAAGGAAAAGGTAGTGAGGTACTTCTGATAATGAGAGAAAAAGTCCATACTGTCGCAGGGGTTGATCTAGTTTAGTTTAGAGGTACAGCCCCACCGAGTCTGCGCCAGCCAGTGATTCCCGTACACTAACACTATCTTGTACACATTAGGAACAATTTACAATTTTACCAAGCCAATTAAGTACTAAGTAAGTTAAAGTGTTAAACTGAATAAGAAAACATAAGGTGGCAGGATTTAGTTGTATATCTGAAGATTATATTACATGTCAAATCCAGCGAAGGAGGACTTTAAAAAAAGGAGCCTAGTTATACCGTCACCCATTGTTGGAAAGACATTAGAATCAGTCATTAAGGAGATAAAAGCAAAACATTTGGAAAGTCGAACATTCTGTTTAAGGAGGTTAATCAGACTTGGGTGAGAACATAGCTCCATGAAGAGAAAACCGATCTTCCAAATTTTTGGGAGTTCTTTGAGGAAATATCAGGTGGAGTGGATTGAGGATTAATGCATCATGTTGTGAGTTTCAAAAGGTATTCAATAAGGTGCAATAAAACAGATTACTTCACAAGTTAAGATCTTTTTGTTTTGGAGATCATATACTAGCATGAATGGTTAACTCATGGGAAATGGTGAATAATGATATGGGGTTCATTTTCAGGTTGGCACCCTGAAACCAATATACAATGCAGAAATGTACCATTGCCAAAGATAATATGATATTAAAGGAGAGGTGAAAACAAGCTGTCAGGGGGAGACAAATAATTTAAAGAAGTATGTTTATGGGCTTAGTTAACCAATGGAGTATTCTGTTAAATATGAAATTGTTCAATTTGGAAGAAAGAATGCAGGAAGATTATTATTTAAATGGAAAATAACTATAAAACAGATCAAAAGGATTTGGGGATCTTGTACTTGAGGCACAGAAAGCTAATGTCCGGGTGCATTAAGTAATCGGGAAGGCCATTCGAATTCTGATGCTCATCTCCAGGGGATTGGAAAACAGAAATAGGGAAGTCTGAGTGTAGCTCTGCAAGCTCAGCTGAGAGCTTTCCGGAGAATGATTTACCTTTTGGGTTTTAATATTTATCTGATGATAGAATGTTCATCACGGCGATCTGGGTATGAAGGGATTCTTCTATGAGGAAATGTGCAGGAAAGAACTGCAGATGCTGGTTTACACCGAAGACAGACACAAAAAACCTGGAGTAACTCAGCGGGTCCAGCAGTATTTCTGATTTCCAGAGATGCTGCGTGACCCACGGCGTTACTCCAGCTTTTTCTGTCTACCTCTTATGAGGAAAGTTTGAACAGATTAGATCCATAAGAGTGAGAGGTTTAAGAGTGAAACATTATTGAAATGTTTAAGATTCATAGAGGGCTGGACAAGGTAAATGCTGGAGGATGTTTCTCATCAAGGACCAGAAAGCATTGTTTCAGAATTAGGGGTTGTGTATTTAAGACTGAGATGAGGAAGAATGTCCTCTCTCAAAGGTTTGCAAGACTTGGAAATTTCACAACCCAATAAGCTGCATTCGCTAAGTCCGAGCACACTGAAATCTGAGATCGATAACAATTTTCTTAATAAAGGGAACCAAGATTTAGAGAGAGAGTGCAGGAGGAAGACTTGAGGCAAGTTGGATCTTAAAGAATGCTTCAGCAGGCATGAGGGCTGTATGGCCTGCTCCTGTTCTATTTGCTTAGGGTCTATCGGTCAATACATCTTTTCAAATTGTTTGTGCTTAAAACTTCACATATGGTTTGTGTGCAAGCTTCTGAACAATCTCAGCATTCCAACTTTTGAAATAAAAGACCAGCATTCCATTTGCCTTCAGCCTCCTTTTTGAACATGTGCGAGCTTCCTATAATTATAAACTATAAGTAATTTGCTCCTCACTACCTCCTAGCTTGCATTCATCAAATATTCATATTTACATTTAGTTATAAAGAGCTTGCAATCTCACCCTTTAAGTCTGGACTTAAATGTGCATTTATACCACATCCACACAACTTGTGTTGCCAATCAGCCTGATGCTGTTTGCAAACTTGGATCCACTGTTTTTCTATTCCTTCATTTAACTAAAGGAACAATGCAATGGCAAGCTGGGCAAAATTTACCTGTCTGATGAAAACCTGATTTTCAGATTAAAAACTCTCGTGCATTGAGCCGTCCTTTGAATACAGGCCTTCAGTTCTATGTTAAGAAATATAAATGTGGTCCCGGTGAGCTAGAAGTATATGTTAGCTGCCAGTTTCAAAGTGTGGTTAGCCTAAACACAGACCTGCAATAGTTTATGGCAGTTAGAAGCTCAATTATATACCCCCTGGGAATATACAGAACGAGACAAACATATAGGTTTGATTTCCACATATTTCACAAACATTATATTAATCTGCTAACTTGCAGTTATCCCTCCCTTTGTAAATAACCACCTACACAGTTCCCTCGTTGTGTCAAGCTTTTCTGGAAGGGGTTGGATCACGGAGGCTGTTAAATTTGAATCACATGGAATGTGTACATGCTGCAATTTATGTAATAAACTTGTGCTTGGCAACCTGTTGATTTACCTAAGCCTGAGTTTTTTTTTGGCTCGGGGAAGAAGGAAACAAGAATAGTCTTATTGTGCCACGAATTACCAGCAGCGATGTTACTGTATGAATGAATCACGTCTCTTATCAAATCGTAAAATTAAGAGAGATAATGACTCAGAAAAGCAGGCAATAATTTCCACCCTGTAATAAACATGTGTGGGAATGCCTAGGCATTGCTTGTGGGTTATTGGGGTTTGAACCATAATTTCAGATACTTGGCGTGTCCCTACTGAGAACTGCTTAATAAGTGTTTATGCTCTGCAGTAGTAAATTCTGTGGTCTGTGCTTCAGAGGCTTCAGATTTAAATTGCAGAATGCATGCCGGGAATTGCAGACACTGGGGACCATGTGAGCTAATTCATGCACTCACGCGACGATCGGATTGTTCTCTGCTGCTCAGTGGGGGTTCTTGAATATTAGTACGTTTTGGTCTAAGGCTTTGCTTAACGAAGGAAAGTAAGCTGAACATGCAACGTGGAACATTTAAACTTTTTAAAAAGAGAATACCTTGCCTTATTTGTATTTACATCACCAAACGATTTGGTAAAATTATTGTTTTAATAAACAAACTGCACTGGAACGATGGCTTGGGATGGTATTGTCCTGGGGCACAGTTCTGGAATTGTCATTACTTGGTCCTGAGATCTGGTTAAAGATCTGTAGTATGCATGGTTGAAGGAGAAGTTGCCTGTGGCTCTGCAACTTGTCGGACGAATAAGGCTTTGAAACTGGAGGTCTGTTCGGCACAAAATTAAAAGGCACAAAATTAAAACCTTGATTGGACCCCGAATTATTTGCAGAAATTCATCAGACTCTATGCATTTAGTTGGATTTTTTGCCGGCCATGGGCTGGGTAGCCATGTTCTAATTACTGTAGTAACATAACAAAAATTTGATAGTTGTTTTCCCAGAATATGCTTTAGGGTCTGAGGCCTGGAAACACAGTTGTGAAGCTTCACTTAACAGTTACCCATACCTGACATTGTAAATTACTCGAAAGAGGCTATGAGGAAATTAAATCTCAGTGGAAGGTTTGTCGATTTCCACGTTCTCATAAATACCAGCTCTATGTTATTCTTCAAGCTATTCTGACCAAGGGGCTTTAGTCACCAAATTTAGATTCCTCCTCCTTAATCGGGTGGCGCCGCGAGCTGCTGCCTCGCCAGCAGCCTGTCAGCCATTTTGACTTTTTTTTAGTATGTCTAAATGTATGTCATGATCATATTGAATGGCGGTGCAGGCTCGAAGGGCCGAATGGCCTACTCCTGCACCTATTTTCTATGTTTTTATGTGCTAATGCATCTCGGTATGTTTTAATGTGGGGGGTGGTGGGGAGGGGGGGGGGGGGGGAGTAATGGAAAACCGTTTCCAGTCACTTACCTCGACGGGGATGCGACTTTTCTCCTCCCTCACGGACTAACAACTTGGATTGGTGCGGCCTTTCCCAGAGACGGCCCAGAGCTTCAGCAGCAGGTGTGGCGTGGACTTTAATCGCAAAGACAGAAAAAAGGCTCCGACCGCCGGCCTGTTGACTTTAACATCATGAAGCCACGGTCTGGGGAGCTTCTAGCCGCGGGCGTGGCGTGGACTTACCATCCCCTTGCCGGGGATCACCGGAAAAGAGCTCTGACCGCTGGCCTATAGCATCGAGAGGCCGGGCTCCGGTAAGAAAGTGGCCGATTCGGGCACTCCAAGCCGCAGAGTGTGTTCCATCCGTCCTGACGTCGGAGCTTCGATCATCCCGACGAGAGGGCCTGTACATCGGGCCCCAAACACGGGTGAACAAAAGGAGGAAGACTGACTGAACTTTATTGCCTTCCATCTCAGTGATCACTGTGGTGGATGTTTATGTTAAGCTCTATCGTGTATTGTGTTATTTTAATTGTATGGTTGCATGACTTCCGGAAGTGGCGGCGCTGTTGACAGCTGCGGCTCGCCTGCAGTCCGTCTGTTTTTACTTTTTTTGTTGTTTTCTTTTGTCCTGTTTTTGTTACATTTTAGTTTATTAGGCTGTGTATGTGTGTGGGGGGGGGGGGGGGTGAAACATGTTTTTTGTTTCTTCCTTCGGGGGAATGCGACTTTTTCTTGCCGTATTCCCCTTCTCTGCCTCCGTCTGTGCTGAGGCCTAATGGTGGAGCTGGCGGCCTCCAACTGCGACCGACCTCGAGGCTCCGGAGGCAGAGCCAGCCAGAACTTACCAACGCGAGGCTGGCCGACTTTGGGCTGTGGCGGGCGTTCCGGTGGCGGTGGCCCAGCTTCGGGGTTCCGGCGGCGTTCCGGCGGCGGTGGCCCGGCTTCGGGGCTTCGGGGCTGCGGCGGCGACCTGAATTCAGGGCTCGTCCGCGGGCCCAGTGGACGACATCGTCGGGAGCTCACAGGTCACAGGTTGGTGACTTGTTTTTCTGGAGCTCCCGCAACTACAGCTGCGTCCGCTGGACTGGAGGGTGGCATCTTCGGCAACTTAGACCACCCCGGGCCACGGAGCTTGAACCGGCCCGTTCGCGGAGCACGGTTGAGCCGCTGGACTTACCATCATCCGGCGGGTCACGACAAAGGAAGCCTGGATCGCCTCAGCGCAGAGGGAGAACAAGGAGGGAAGAGACAGAGACTTTAAGACTTTTGCCTCCATCACAGTGAGGAGGTGCCTGGTGAACTCACTGTGGTGGATGTTAATTTGTGTTTATTGTGTGTTTTGTTATTTATTATTATATGTATGACTGCAGGCACGTAATTTCGTTCAGACCGAAAGGTCTGAATAACAAGAAAGGAATTTAATCTAATCTAATGGTAACTCAAATATCACTGTCCCTTAATTGGCGCATGTGACAATAAATGTGAACTTGAAGTTGAACTTCCATAATCGTGGCTAGCTAACGCAAATATTCTTTCGCGTACTCGCCAAGTTTCAACTGGACTATATCAGTGCAAATTTCCTTCACCTGTCCTTGTTGCAATATTCTTGCAGTGCTTAATATTATTGGATTAGTTGAATACAATGGCTTCTCAAATTCCTTCTTCCGGCCTTGTTCCTGCATTGGCTCTACTTAACTGCAGCCTGCTGTGTTGGTTGTAGCCTCTCAGTTCAGGTATCCTTGTGTTTTCTATTACCCTCCACATTGCTTCAACATTCTTTGGTAATATGGTGACACTACTGTGCCTAATGCTCCTAAATTGTGTACAATATTAACATATTTGATACACAGAGTGTTGGAGAAACTCAGCACGTCAGGCAGCATCTGTGGAGGGAATGGACAGATGACGTTCCGAACTAGACACTTTTTCACACTGAAGAAGGGTCCTGACCCGAAACATCATTTAGTTTAATTTTGAGATACAGCATGGATTCAGGCCCTTCGGCCCATTCACCATCGATCACCTGTTCACTAGTTCCATGTTATCCTACTTTCTCATACAAATTTCCCTACAAATTAGGAGCAATTTTACAGAGGCCAATTAACTTATAATGGGGTTAAGATGGAGAAATAGATCAGCCATGATTGAACGGCGGAGTAGACTTAATGGGCCAAATGGCCTAATTCTGCTCCAGTTACTTATGACCTTATGACTTTATAAACCGCCAGGTCTTTGGGATGTGGGAGGAAACCAGGGCACCCCAACGGGAGAATGTGCAAGGCCCACACAAACAGCATCGCAGATCCATTCCCTCCACCGGTCAGTGCCTGACCCACTGAGTTCCTCTAACACTTTGTGTTTTGCTCAAGATTCGAGCATCTGTAGTTTCTTGTGTCTCATTAAATTGTGTGAATATTAGAACTTAACTGGATAATTGCATAGATGGTTTCTCAACAGGTTGGAACTTGGGAAGTTGATTGAAAAGTGACTTAACTCCTTCATCCCAGATACTTCTAAACTAGGAATATCAGAATTGTCTTTAGTTTGGAGATACACTGTGGAAGCAGGCCCTTCGGTCCACTGAGTCAGCACCGACCAGCGATCACCCGTACACTGGTTCTATCCTACACGCTATTACAGAACAATTTATTGAAGCCAATTAACCTACAATTCACCTGTGCCTCTTTGGAATGTGGGGGGAAACTGGAGCAACGTGAGAAAACCCACACGGTCACTGGGTGAACGTACAATCTCCATAGAGACAGCAACCGTGGTCACTGGCGCCATACGGCAGCAACTCTACCACTGTGCTACCGTGTTTCCCCATGTGTGAGGGAATTCTTTCAATGGATAAACTTGTGACAATATTTGAACCGCACTCAACCATCTAGGATACGGTGATATACGTGGTTGTTAGCCACCAATCAGGATACAGTATGTAAGATTTACTGCAGCAATCGTGTCTTAGACAGCATGTTGTAAACCTCTGACCTCCCAAAGCTACTAGAACAAGTTCTATGAGAATGCCATTTGCTTCAGGTTTCGCTCCTTGTCTCTCATACTGGACTTGGAATTTTCTTGCTGTTTATCCCTGCCAACCTTGTTCACATTCTGATGATGAATAATAAAATGCAGATTTGGCAAACTTCCAAATTGCTGGAAGCTCATCTCAGTTGTGTTTAGTTTATTGACTCATGTACCAAGGTGTGGTGAAAAGCTTTTGTCGCGTGCTATCAAGTCAGCAGAAAGACAATACATGATTACAATCGAGCCGTTTATAGTGCAGTTACATAGATGCATCTGTGGCTGTTGTCCAGCCATCTGCTTGTCAATGATGCCCCTTGCTTGTGTTTACTCATGCCCTGCCATGCTTTGTGCTCTCTGACACCCCCACCCTTGCAGTCAGTCTGAAGATGGGTTTTGTCCCAAAACATCGGCGATCCATGTTCTCCAGAGAGCTATGGTGTTTAGAGCATCGCTTGTCACACTACACAATGTGTGTGAGAATTAGGAAGACATGATGCAACTTTATAGGACTTTGATTTGGTCGCATCTGGAGCATTGCGTGCGATTCTGGTTGCCTCAAAGCAGGAAGGAGGCATAGATAGGGTAGATAATCGGAACCTTTATCGCAAGATGGAAAAATCAAATACTCGAGGGCATAGCTTTAGGTAAAAGTTTAAGGGAGATGTGCAGAGCGTTTGTTCCACAGTGGATGCCTGGAAACTGCTGCCAGTGGTGTTGGTGGAAACAGATATGATCATGGTATTTAAGAGCTTTCGGATAGACACAGGGATGCGCAGGGAATGGGTGATATGAATCACGCGCAGGCAGATGAGATTAGTTTATCGTGGCACTGCCATTCGGAAGAACCTGTTCCTCCGCTGTACTTTTCTATGTTCTATGTAATTGACTAAAAGTTTCAACTTAGTTCTGATCCAGCCAGTTTTTGATTAAACTCAAATGAGCACTTACAGCAGCTGTCAGTTTCACAGTGTTGCCCCCACACTGGCTTATTGTATATGTGATGGGACAACTCCAACTGCAGAGCAGCTGGAAACCTGCTGGCCTGATTCTGAGAGTTTGCTGTATGTAAATTGGCTAATTTTCCGCAACTATCTGCATTGACTCTAAAGCACATTGAGATGTTCTGAGGTAATAAGGCGTTTTTGTTTCTAAGCTTGCGAAGACATGTGTTGAAGAAACTAGACTTATCTTCTGCAAAACACGACGTGCTGGAGGAGACAAGGAACTGCAGAATATAGGGCCAGAACGTAGTGACTCTCTGCGTGCTGTTCCAGAGGAGGATCTATTGTACTCATGTATAATGTGATTAGACTGAACAGTACGTGGAAGAAGCGTTTCACTGTATTTCCATACGTGACAATAAATAAACCATTAAATCTTGTAACCATGCTGGAATCTTGCATAGAATACAAAGTCACTAAGGGGGTCAGCCAGCTGTGGAGGGCATGGACAGATGACGTTCTTCAAATTGAGGGGGGAAACTGCAAAAGGGAGGTTGGGGAGGGGGGGGGGGGGTACACTTAACTTTGGCTAGTTTTTGGAAGCCATCTCTGCTTTTTGCTTAACCATCAGCTTCTTGGCATATTCAGAAGATTCTGCATTTTGGTCAATTACCCTTTCCTCCTGCAGTTTGTATTAGACAAGGGAAGGAGTAGCTTTATTCTCTGCTCACATTTTGCTGCACTTGCTCTGGTCTCCTCAGGACAGGGTTAACATTGGTGATGGGGAAGAAGGGGTGATATAACCATGATTTCATTCAATGCTGTGCATGGAGTTTCCATTGCTGGTCTCCATGAATCTTTCTCAGAAAGACCTAAATGTAATATCTATGGCGTTGAGGGAAGAACAAATGGCTCTTTATTTGGGTTTGAGTTACACGAACATGAGCAGTAAAATGAAGAGAGCCACAAAATGCTGGAGTCAAACAGCGGGTCAGGCATCTCTGGAGCGAAGGAATAGATGACGTTTTGGGTCGAGACCCTTCATCAGACTCAGAGAAAAATCAAGAGTGGGATATTCAGTAGGATCTGGCAAAACCTGGAAATAAAATGTTGTTGGGAAACTATAGCAAGTTGCATCTGTAATTATTCTTCAATCTATTTATTGTCAGTGCTGAACTCCTGACAGCTTCTACCTTGCGGTGCCCAGTACAAGGTGTTTCCTTGAAAGGTGTTATCAAATGTAGCAAGGGCATGGTTCCTCTGGTAACAAGACATCAAATATTTATTGTGCTGCACTTGATTCAGTAAAGGTCCAGCTGGCAGTGCAAGAGCTCTTTGCAAATGCACCGTGCTTCAGCTTTGTTCACACATAAATAAATGGGCAGGTTAATGAAAGTCAGGCAGAACTGCTGTTGTCAGAAACGTGTGACTAATTATGAAGCACTTGATTGGTTCAGATGTGATTAGCCATTAATGTTTGTAAATTACACTGGTTTATGGAGTGGGTAAATTCCTGATTATATGTTTAGAGCATCGCTTGTCACACCACAGGATGTTATTTCTTTTTCACCTGGTAACCCGTATTGACAGGCTGACGATTAAATGATTCTTGCACGTTTAACCTGTATTGTTTGAACTGGGGTTAGAATCAAGGCATAGGTCACATTCCACTTACTGACAGGAAATGCACATAATGGTGGTAATGTCAACATTTTCAAGCTCTTGATTGACACTTAAGTTTCCTTCTGACCTTGTGACCATAATTCCAACCCGTATCTCCTGCCTACTAAGTACATCTAAAGAAACTCTCATTCCTACCTATAGGGTGATTTCACGAAAGGTCACTGGAGCGTAAATCCCCACTCACGTGACCGAAAATTTTAACTGGGGGACAAGCGTCACTTCCGGTACATGTTAGTGGATGGGAAAACACGCACTTTCACACCCGTTAAAAACATCGAAAACGGCCCGTTTTTGAGCTGCAATTAACTGTGCCAGTCGGGGTGACCGTGAGGAACAGCTACCTAAATTTACAGTCCAAAAAAAAGATAGAAACTAAGGTAAATACAAGAGCGAGCTGAAGGTGTAAAAACAGCGGAAGTGCTAACGGACTTTTTTCTTGGAGATTTAAAGATCCAAAATATCGGGAATTATCGCGTTTGCTCGCTGCATTTCATCAAAAGTGGCATTATTGACTTTGTTATCTTTATTCATTTGTTATATGAAAAGTATTAAAAGTTAGAAACCCGTCAGTAAAATTGCAAAATCGCCCATGGTTCTCAGGTGGGGTTTAACATGCAAAATGAACACGCTTCTGAAGCTCCATTTACCATTTAAATAATCGTAAACTTGCATCTCAGTAAAATTTATTTCAAAACGCATTGATAGTTTACGATTATTTAAATGGTAAATGGAGCTTCAGAAGCGTGTTCATTTTGCATGTTAAACCCCACCTGAGAACCATGGGCGATTTTGCAATTTTACTGACGGGTTTCTAACTTTTAATACTTTTCATATAACAAACGAATAAAGATAAAAAGTCAATAATGCCACTTTTGATGAAATGCAGCGAGCAAACGCGATAATTCCCGATATTTTGGATCTTTAAATCTCCAAGAAAAAAGTCCGTTAGCACTTCCGCTGTTTTTACACCTTCAGCTCGCTCTTGTATTTACCTTAGTTTCTATCTTTTTTTTGGACTGTAAATTTAAGTAGCTGTTCCTCACAGTCACCCCGACTAGTACAGTAAATTGCAGCTCAAAAACGGGCCGTTTTCGATGTTTTTAACGGGTGTGAAAGTGCGTGTTTCCCCATCCACTAACATGTACCGGAAGTGACGCTTGTCCCCCAGTTAAAATTTTCGGTCACGTGAGTGGGGATTTACGCTCCAGTGACCTTTCGTGAAATCACCCTATATCATGTTGAGATTTATCTTTTCATTTTTGTTCTTGGCATAGGTTTTCTTTTGCGTAGAACAGGATAAGAGGGGAAACCTATTCTAAAAAGTTTGCATTGTACAAGGAAATCTTCCCCACACAGTAACAACTGATGACGTTGTGTGAAGATGCTCACAGCCCAATGAGTTGAGGATTTTATGGAATATTCGGCCTCCTAAATAGTATAATAGCTGCTTTGAATGAATACTTAATTATATATTTTGGGTCTTGAATTGTTGTTATGTAATGTTAGGTCTATGCTGAGCCTTGTCTAATAGAGAAGTGTATGCATGTAGATTGCACCAGCCAATATATTTTTTACTTGGATTTTACAAGGATTTTTCCAATTCATGCAGATTTAACCCCATAATCCAGGCATTGCAAATTAAATTATACCTTTTTAATTTAGGGATACAACATGGAAACAGGCCCTTCGGCCTACCAAGTTCACGCTGACAATCGATCATCTGTTCACCCACATTTATCTGGACTATACTTGTTCCCACCCTGCCTCCTGCAAAGACTATCCCCTACTGCCGATTCCTCCATCTCCACCACATCTGCACTGAAGATGAGGTGTTCTATACCAGGACATCTGAGATGTCTTCATTCTTTAGGGAACAGGGATTCCCTTCTTCTATCACAGATGAGGCCCTCGCATGTGTATTCCGTATTTCCGCTCTCACCCCCTCTCCCCAGTTGCAACAGGGACAGAGTCCCTCTCGTCCTCATATTTCACCCCATCAGCCGTCGCACACAACACTTCATCTTCCGCCATTTTCGCCATCTCCAACGGGATCCCACCACTAGTCACATTTTCCCATCTCCACCCTTTTCTGCATTCCACAGAGACGGTTCCATTCACAACTCCCTGGTTAATTCATCCCTTCCGACCCAAACCACCCCCTCCCCAGGAACCTTCCCCAGCAACTGCAGGAGCTGCAACACCTGTCCTTTGACTCCATCCAGGGTCCCATCCCAGACAGTCCTTTCAGGTGAGGCAGCTCACTTGCACCTCCTTCAACCTCATCTACTATATCCATTGTTTTAGATGTGGGCTATATATCGTCGAGACCAAGTGCAGACTGGGTGATCGTTTCGCTGTACACTTATGCTCAGCCTGCCTTGGCCTACCCGATCTCCCGGTTTCCAAACATTTTAACATCTTGCCAATCCCATACTGACCTTTCTGTCCTGGGCCTCCTTCACCATCGGAGTGAGGCCACATGCAAATTGGAGGAACAGCACCTCGTATTTTGCTTGGACAACTTAGTTATCAGTGGTACGAATGTTGATTTATCCAATTTCAAGTAACCATACAATGGGCCATTATGGGCTCCACACTTCGTTTGTTGCCAGCCCTGTTTTTTTTCTGGCCTTTTCTTATTTCCAGTTCCCTCCCCTCTACTTTCAGTTTCAACCTGAAATGTCACCCATACTTTTTCTCCAGAGATGCTGCCTGACCCCACTAAATTACTCCAGCACTTTGTGTTTATCTTTGGTATAAACCAGCATCTACAGTTCCTTCCTACACACTAGATTTATGTTATCCCATTTTCTCATCCACTCCCGAGACTGGGGAAATTTTACAGCAGCTAATTAACCTGTAAACCCATATGTCTTTGGGATATGGGAAGAAACCGGAGCACCTGGAGGATTTTAATCTTATCGGTGAAACTTGTTTGGGAAAACGGTGAAAACTTATGCAAATATCCTATTAGCGGAAAATAATTTCAACCAAATTAATGTTTTTCTCAGCTGTTACTGATAATTTTTTAACGTTGAAATACAGTGACTGAATTGTTAAAAAAAACAAAAGCGCATTGAGATGTCTCCAGTCACTACATGGTTGAAAATGAATAAAAAGAATGAGAAAATAACTTGCATTTTAAATAGTTACTTGTCCTGAACTGGAAACAAGTTGCAAAGTCTGCAATAATTACTGCCTTCCAGATCAGTTTTATACAGACAACTTTGGTCACTTTGATTACATTCAGGTTAATAAAATGTCAAAATGTCTTTCTTTGCAATTGTACACCAAGATCAAGTTATAGCTTCATTTAATTTTATCTTGAAATCGTCTTTCGAAAGAAGAAAATGCTAAGATAAATTTAATGTTTAAGAAAGAACAGCAGATGCTGGAAAAATCGAAGGTAGACAAAAATGCTGGAGAAACTCAGTGGGTGAGGCAGCAGCTATGGAGCGAAGGAATAGGTGACGTTTCGGGTCGAGACACTTCTACAGACTGATGTGGGGGGGGGGGGGGGGCGGAAGAAAGGTCGCAATACAAGCCAGTATAAGCCAGATGTGTGCATGTTAAAGGAACAGCAGGAATAAGAAGGCATTAATTAACAGTAGCAATCTGAGATAGTTTTCCTCATTTTCTTGTCTGAGCAGAACATTAATATTTTCTGTGGTTATGAAAATGAACTACGCCGGTGTAACAGCCAAATCAGAAGCTAAAAGGAAGCAGAAGTAGAAGTCCTTGTCTCTGTTTTACCTTTTCATAAATCAGTTTAACTGTTAGAACTACAGCATTTTTTGTAAACATATCCTTTGAGAAATGGTTTGGAAACAATTTGAGATTGAACAGGAGTATTGGACTGAAGTCATTGATTATTTGGGCTGTCATCTAATTAATCATTGTTTAAGAGTACGGTATATTATGATGAGAATATCTTGTTGATTAATTACATTCTTTCAATGTGATTATTATTCAACATGATTATTATTAAAAAGGATGAGGTGATGTTACACAATACTCTTTACGGCTGGACTCTGGTGTTCTAATCTATTTTTTCTGTGTTTTCATGGGGTTTGTGAGCAAACATATGAAGTTCATTGAGAATGATTTTTTTGCTTTACTCTTGGTTTTCTTTCTTTTTTAATAAAAAGAGCGGTGTTTTGGCAGTTTTGCACAAATTCCTCAGGAAAACAGAGACCATATTTCATTGTTTTACTTTCTATTTGTAGATCTTAATTCATCCTTGATTAAAAATCAGCCTTTTGTTCCTGGTTAATGTAGTGTTACTGAACACACATTTGCTGTTGGTATTTCTTTGGCCTGAAATGTTAATTAATATCCACAAATAACTTTTGAGCCCTGATGGCTTATCCAATAAGATGTGAATCAAATATTGAAATATTCTTCTGTGGCTGCTTTGAAGTAAAATCAAATTTTTGGTGGTGTACTATTTTCCTCATAACACAGTATCACCTGAAACCAGTAGCGGACTGGGTCTAAAAATATTGGTTGCCAGGAGACAAAGGGGGCCCACTTCATCAGGGGCCCACTTGCTATCGGGCAAGCTGACACCATGGCCAGTCCGCCACTGCCTGAAACTATTTAGTTGTGAGCAGTCGGCAGCTTGTTATATTTCTTCTGAAGATTGGTCCCGATCCAAAACGTCACCTATTCATGTTCTCCAGATGTGCTGCCTGACCTGCTGAGTTACTTCAGCACTTTGTGTCTTCTGTTATATTTCTTATTGTAGTTAAAAGCAATTTTCTGTTTGTACTTATCTGTAGGCAACCTACATTAATATGTTCTTCCTTCTACATATGCAGTTGGCTTTGCAGCTACTCATTAATTTTTTAAAAGATCTACTATAATAGGATAATAATAAAATTATTGTTGAAAATTTACAATTTTTTGGTCATTGATGTGCAACTTTGAGCCACCTCTTGCTTGCAGTCCATTGATAAATGTGTATTAATTTTTGAACAGATGTTTCTCATGTGTTGTGTAATGATAAAGGGTTAAATCATAGTTCAGTGGCCCTTAACGAAGAGTGATTATAGTATGATAGAATCATCATAGTGTCATTAAGCTACACAGCTTGGAAATAGGCTCATCAGCCTACCTTGTCGATGCCGACCAAGTTGGCGTTTTAGGCTAATCCCATTTGCCTGCGTTTGGCCAATATTCCTTCAAACCTTTCCTATTCAGATATCTGTCTAAATAAATAGTTATGGGGGAATGCAGCAGAAGTGCAGGAAATGGATCAGATAAGGGTACATGCCCTGTCAATAATAAAGTTTAAGAAGGAACTGCAGATGCTGGAAAATTGAAGGTAGACAAAAATGCTGGAGAAACTCAGCGGGTGAGGCAGCATCTATGGAGCGAAGGAAATAGGCAACGTTTTGGGTCGATACTCTTCTTCAGACTGATGGTGGGGGGGGGCCAGGAAGAAGAAAGGAAGAGGTGGAACCAGTGGGCTGAGGGAGAGCTGAGAAGGGGAGGAGAAAGTAGGGATTACTTGAAATTAGCGAAGTCAATGCTTGAAGAGGTTGCCATTACTGAGCGCAGGAAGATGAGGGGGGATCTTAGAGAGGTTTACAAAATTATGAGAGGAATAGATTGGATAGATGCACAGAGTCTCTTGCCCAGAGTAGGGAAATTGAGGTCCAGAGGACTCGATTCTAGAATCGAGGACCAGAGGACTCGATTCAACATAGGTTCAAGCTGAAGGGGAAAAGATTTATTATCCGAGGAGTAACATTTTTGCACAAAGGGTGGTGGGCCTATGGAACAAACTGCCAGAGGAGGTAGTTGAGGCTGTGACTATCCCATCGTTTAAGAAACAATTAGACAGGTACATCGTTTAAGAAACAATTAGACAGGTACATGGATAGGACAGGTTGGGAGGGATATGGACCAAGCGCAGGCAAGTGAGACTAGTGTAGCTGGGACATTGTTGGCCGGTGTGGGCGAGTTGGGCCAAAGGGCCTGTTACCATACTGTATCGCTCTATGACTCTATGATATCCTTCCTATATTGGGGTGACCAGAACTGTCAACTGTCAGCCAAATGCAGCCTAACCAAAGTCCTAGAAAGGTGTATCATGACTTCCTGACTCAATGTCCTGACTAATGAAGACAAGCATACCATACAACACCTTTACCACTATCTACTTGTGTTGTCACTTTAAGGAAGTTATGTACTTGGACCCCAAGATCCCTCTGTATATCAATGCTGTTCGGGGTCATTCCATCTATCTATCTATATTACTAAAAGTCTGGTCTTGACCGCTTTTGGCCCACTGTGTTGCGATTTCCGAGAGAACGCCGCCACCAACGGCCGTCATTTTTGGCTACCTCGCTCAGAGCCCCCCTCCGCCTTCCGGGACCAGAGGATTTTTCCCATCGATGAAAAATCAGAGAGATATTAATGTTTTTTTTAAAATCCACATTCTCTCTGCTGCCCCCGCTGGCGGCAGGGGGAGGGACTATAAAATCCGGAAGTGTAGTGCCTCACTCAGTCTCTGCCAGACCCAGGAAGCGAGAGGGTCACAGCTCTCTGAGTTGCAAATAACACTGAATGCACGTCTACTCCACGGTGAGTCCCCTCGATGCGGCTGTAAAGTGGCTGCAGCCCAATTGTTTGCCTCGCCTTTTTTAAAAGTTTATGTTCACAAAATAAATTTTGGTTGTCAGGTGGCTGCAGCCCAATTGTTTGCCTCGCCTTTTTAAAAAGTTGGTGTTCAGAAAATGAATTTTGTTTGTCAGGTGGCTGCAGCACAATTGTTTGCCTCGCCTTTTTAAAAAGTTTGTGTTCTCAAAATGAATTTTGGTTGTCGGTTAGCTGCAGCCCAATTGTTTGCCTCACCTTTTTAACAAGTTTGTGTTCACAAAATTAATTTTGCTGTCAGGTGGCTGCAGCCCAATTATTTGCCTCGCCTTTTAAAAAAGTTTGTGTTCACAAAATGAACTTTGGTTGTCAGGTGGCTGCAGCCCAATTGTTTGCCTTACCTTTTTAACACGTTTGTGTCCACAAAATGAACTTTGGTTGTCAGGTGGCTGCAACCCGATTGTTTGCCTTGCCTTTTTAACAAGTTTGTGTTCACAAAATGAATGTTGGTTGTCAGGTGGCTGCAGCCCAATTGTTTGCCTTGGCTTGGCTTGGCTTTTAAAATCGTTGCAACAGTTGGATGCCAGCCCAATAATCCATTTTGGCCCACAATGTCTATACTAGCCCTCTGGAAACCAGTACCTTCGGCCCGCAACACCCATACTAGCGCAACAGACAGCCCCCCGCCCCCCCCCCCCCCCCCACCCCCCCCCCACTGGCGAGCAATATTGGAATTGGTGGAGAGGTGGAATATTGTGTTGGTGACCAGCCCTCCTGCGTGATGCTGGGACCCAACGGGTCCCACTTAGTCTAGTTAATTTTATAATTTCTTCTCACATTCATCCTCATAAAGTGCACCAGCTCACATTTGCTGGGATTAAACTCCATCTGCCATTTCTATGCCCATTTCTGTAGGTTATCTATATCCTGCTGAGAAAGAGTCCTGGCCCGAAGTTTGTAGAAGGGTCCTGAACCGAAACGTCACGTATCCATGTTCTTCAGATATGCTGCCTGACCCGCTGAGTTACTCCACAGCTTTGTCTTTATTTTGTAAACCAGCATCTGCACTTCTTTGATTCTATATCCTGCCCTATACTTTGAAAGCCTTCCTCACCGTCCGCAACAGCAATCTAGATGTCCCGTCCAAACCTACGAACTATGTTTATATCCAGATGTGGATATCTACATATATATATATAGAGCACAGACAGCAGAGCCACCCAGCAGAAATCCCTGTGGAACTCCACTGGTCACACACCTCCGGTATGAATATTGTCCTTTCGCCACAGCCCTCTGTCTTTGATCAGTAAGCATGTTCCAAATCCATACAACCAAGTATCGGTTAATCCCTTGCATATTAATCTTCTGGATCAGCCCATTGTGGGGGACTTTATCGTATGCCATACTAAAGTCTATGTGGACAACATCCTACCCTCATTGGCCACCTTCATCACCTCCTCGAAAAACTCAATCACGTTAGTAAGATACTGCCTGTTGTGTACAAAGCCATGCTGATTATACCTCATAAAGCCATTCCCAAATGGGAATAAATCCTATCCTGAAGAATCCTCTCAAATAGTTTCCCTGCCGCTAATGTGAGGCTAACTGAACCATAATTCTTTGGTTGTCTTCCTACCTTTTTTGTCATCAAATCCCTTTATGGGGTTTTGCCGCTCTCTTTCCACACAGAGTCTTTCCAACCCTTCAAGTATCCGAGATGTCTGTTATGGCATTCTGAACATCTCCACATTTGCTCTCGACTTTATTGGTCGCGCTGCCTTCAGTTGCCATGCTCTGGAATTCCTCCCAATAGCTTCCTGGCCGTTCTCTTCTCTTTACTCGTTTGTTATGCTTCTTGAGACCTGTTCTTCTCCAAGACATTAGTCGTTTGCCTCAGATCTCTTGTATGTCTTGGTCAGTCTTTTGTTTGTTGCTACCTCTGTGAAAAATACTTTTTTTAAAGTTATGTTGAATAGGTGCTATTGTTAAGAGTATAAGAGTGAGGAACCTGGAGATTTGCAAAATGTTGTCAGGACATGCATGACTTGGTGATGATCTGTGCGTCAAGCCCAAAACCAAGAGGGTGGGTGTCCTTCCCAGGTTATGGCAGAGTCCCATTCCTGAGAAGGCTTTGTAAGTGGAACCATTCACGTCGGAGCTGAAGCTGAGAACAGAGTTCCCAACTGGCAAAAGATGCTGCGGTCCAGCTAATCCATCCCGGGTAAACCATCCCAACTTTTTGGAGGAATTGGGATTTGGATTTCTACAACGATGGGGCATTGCACCATGCATTATCCATGCATTTTCCGCCGGTCTATTCCCTCTCCTCTCCCACTCTCCCTCCTCACCTCCTCCCTCTTCTTTTCCTTCTCCTCCTACCCTCCCCCAATTCCTCCCTCACCTCTCCTTTCCCCTACCCTCAGTCATTCCCTCCATGACTCCTCTCCCCTCCCCACGGCCCTCCTCTCCCTCTATCCCATCTCCTCCCCACACCCCCTCCTGACCTCCCCAGGATCTCGGTCGCCGTTCCCCTCCTTTCATGCATACCCCAGAGGAGCATCAGCCGTCAGCGCAGATCCGCGGCTCGGCCCAGAAGCACCAGCAGCTACGGCCATGCCGGTGGGTTGGGGAAGGAGGGAGCTCGGATAAAAGACGGGGTCAGAGCCATGGGGGAGTTGACCAGAGGGAAATGGGCTGGAGCTGCAGGGCGTTGCGATGGTGGTGCATTTGGGACTCACAAGCAGGCGCTGGACGCTCTCCTTCGCCGGGATCAGCCGGGATGTTTGGCGACATCTCCTGCCGGGTTGCACTGGGCTGCTTCCGGTCCCTCCGAAAATTGTGTCCGTTTGGAGACATCCGCCGGCCATCCTCAGCTCAAGTAAAGATGCGATGGCACAGGAAGGGGCGGACCGTACCTGGGGAGTGACAGGAGAAGCGATCAATCTGCGTGGCGCTGACTGGCAGGAGAGATCGATCTGCGCGTGCGAGGTTTTTAAGATTTTTAACCTCGCTAACTTTTACAATATTCCACCGATCGGAACAATTCTTGTTGCACTCGCAGCACAGGAGAACGGTGAGTGAGCTGACGAAAAATCGTAGCACTATCGCATACCGTTTTTGCGCAAATAGAAAGACTGCGCAAACCGGAAGAGCACAAGATCAGAGATTTAGTTATGTATAGATAGATAGATAGATATATATATATATATATAGTTTTAGTTTAGTTTAGAGATACAGCATTTAAACAGGACCTTCGGCCCACCGAGTCCGCGCCGACCAGCGATCCCCGCACACTTAACACCATCCCACATACACTAGGGACAATTTACAATATACCAAGTCAATTAGCCTACAAACCTGTACATGTTTGGAGTGTGGGAGGAAACCAGAGCTTCCGGGAGAAAACCCACATGGTCACGGGATCTGCAGTTTCTTGTGTCTATGCAGCTGTCAGAGGCCAAGTGGCTTTAATGGCTTGCATGATTACTGCATTTTCTGTTGTTCTGGTTTGCTGAAGAGGGCAGATTATTGGAAAACCACTTTAGACAGCTTGTTCTTTAACCTCCACGATAGTGGTAAGTGTGTGGAAGTTCAGTAAACAAGGCTTATCAATCTTATACTTGGCCCTGCCCACACTGTATTAAATACCACATTCCAACAGCTGCAAAGCACCCAGTTGATTAAGCCGTCACTCTTTCTGAAGATTATTCACACACAAAATAGTACATAGTTCACTGGGGATATTTCTTTGCATTGTGTGTGGGAAAAGATTAGGTTTTGCATGTCAAGCCGAAATGAATGACCACATCCACTGTTTTCACTGACAGGACTGTGATATATCTGCTCCTTGTTTGCTCACCTTTGCTAAAGTGGAGCCTCGAGTCTCTGGAAAAGAATGAGGGAGGAAGTTTGGTGACTAACACAGCCAACAGAGGGGGCTGTGGGTAAATGGGCAAACGTTCTTGCGTGCAGGAGCTGCCTGAAGACTTTGATAGGTTGTTCCTGGTTTAGCTGCTTGTTCTTTACAGCGGCTGCAAAGATACTCAGCAGTTTCAGGGTCTGAAGTAAGCTGCAATTTAGGGGGGGGGGGGGGGGGGGAATGCTCTTCACAGAATGCTGAATGCTTAATGGTCTTGGTTGTTTTCTACCTTTTTACCTGTCAAAGGATCGAGCTGTTCATTGTTAGAAGCCGGACCAAAGGTAAGTTACATCTCGATTCTATCTGCCCTTTCAGAAATCAGGCAGAGCAAGAATGTTTAGTAATGCTGCTGGTCAGACTTGAATCTGATACTTTGGTACTGAATGATTTCCGATTTGTACTTTGACAAAGCACCTTTATTAAAATAATAGAGTAAGTCATCAGATTCTGACGATCTCACCCTCCGTACTTTGTAAGTTCTTTCACATGCCTTGATCTTGAGTTGACCTTATTTGCTAAATTATGGCAGTCTCGTGTTCGACAAAGTAAATCATGTTGAAGTTGAGCTGTAAACGATTTACTTGTGGGTTTTTTCCCCGAACAAAGCATTATCAATCACTGCATGTTTATGTCCTTTTAGGAGCAGGTATTTTTCATAGCCCGAAGGCTAGGTTTAGTGAGCTTTTGTTAATGAGAAATAAGCTGCCCCCTGGTACAGAGGCTGACTGGCTGTGCTTCCTTGAGTCTGATTTTTATCTGTTTGCCCTCTGTTCAGTATTTAGCGATAACAGAAATGTACTTTGAATTGTAGGGTTTAAAGCTCTTCTTGGCTTATGTGACTGATTCCATCTGATAAAGTGTCATACAGGTGTGAGCAACCTGTTTGTAACACTGCAAATAACACCGATCTTTTCATGGGGAATTCATGAATCTCAAAAAAGGAAAACAAAATAAAGAACCCAGTGTCAACAAGTCTGTTAAACATGTGCATCCCATTAAATGTGATGGGTGAAAAATGAATCCATTTTGGAATGCATTCCCCTGAAACCTTGGGGAGGAGAAAGATAATGAGGTATTGTTTATAGGGCAGAGGTTTGGGACTGATCTCATACTCCCATATGTACTTATTTTTTTTCTAGGTCATATCTTACATTTATGTGCTGCATTGCCCTGAAATGCAATATTACTGTATACGCTCGATGAGCAAAGAACAGGTAACTTATTTTGAAACTAACTTTTCTAAAAATAACTTTTAAAATAAATCATTGACTAGTTATTCACTCCTTAAGAATTAGTAGCTTGATCTTCCTTGTGTAAAACCTTGAAGCTCGGTTGCACATGCTCTTTATATTGTGCTATTGGAATGCTACAAGCTGAAGCTACATGTTTCATCTTGCTCCAGACTACAAAGCATTCAGCTGTGTGTATTCCGAACTTGTTTTCTCACCAACTGTCTCACAGGAAAGGCCCATATCCAGTTTAATTAGTAACAGGCAGAAAAATCGCATTCAAGCTTGTGTCTCCTGCGAAGAGACAAAAGCCAGTGAAAATGTGCTTTGTATTTCAGTGCATGAATACATGTTTCATGGGAATGACATATATTGGCTGTTTTCAGAAAAGGATTCAATTTACTTTTTGAAATCGCTCTTTGATGTTTTGGCACCTCAAAACACTACTCTGTTCATAAGGCAGCCTATGTATGTGTGTACGATCTCCTCAGCTCAGCAGCAGTGGTATTTAGACAAGTGGTACTGTTTATGCAATGAAAAATACATCTATAAACTATATAACTTTCCTTATAGTGATAACTCAGATATTAACTGTGCAAAGTAACCACCTTGAGTATGAATGGTTGTGCAAGGAGCCTACATGTACCATATATTTATTTTTAGTCCCATGAAAATCAAATCATGTCTTCAAATTTATCATTTGCAATATTAATTGTGGTGATGTATTTTAAATGAAGTCTCAGTTATTTTTCATAAACCTGACTATTTTGAACAGTTACAGAATTGTAATATGCTGCTATGGAATTTGACCACTAAAAAAACTGATGTTAATAACATTTTAATAACTGATAACTTATTAAAGGAATGGCCATTCATTTCTGGTTTCCTTTTCTCTGCTCTCAGTTTTTTTTAAATCTCCACGAGACCCATCTCTATGCCCAAATTGTTCGCCACGAACCCCAGGCCCATCTTGTTCCAATTTGACAACTGAATGAATTGTTCAGCTTTTTTTTACATGTCCAAGGCACTGTTGTATGAGTTGAAACACATGACTTAAAAAAACCCTAACCTAAAGTGAACCTCTTGATGTGAAAGCTTCTGAAATAGCAATTGGAAAAGTGGCCAATTATCATTAGTCGGTGGGTAAGGCATTTGAAAATCAAAGAGCGGGAATTCAAACTCCAAAGGAGAGAAGAAAGTCGTCGCAATCAGCGTTTAAAACGTCTTCTGTTTAATTTTTCAGCTTTGCTTAATAATCTTATTACATTTTGCCTCTGCAACACAACCCGCTTTCTTGCGATCTCGGTTAAAGTACAGACATGTTGCGCGACTGGTTTAAAAAGAACATTTTGATCATTTGTGGATACTGTCTATTTCTTGTATAGCCTGAGGCAAGGCATTCCATTCTGCTGTCCTGTGTGGTCTCGCGTTGTTGTGGGGCACCGCTGATGAGTGACAGTCCGGGGGTGTTCCACTTATTTACACTGCAGTCATTTTCAAACAAAACAAATATATTTTGTTTCTTTTTTAAGGACAATGATCAAATTCTGCAAAATGACTGCGGTAATTAACCGCTTGCAGAATACTGAGCATAATGCTTTAAGTAACTGTTTTCTTTAAAGAAAACATAAGCCTCTGAACAAGGGCTGGGCTTGAGTGGAATATCTTGTTCCTGTTAAGAAAGTACCAGCACACAACAATTTGTTCTGCTCTACCGATTTTTGTATTTAGAATCAGTATCAGATTTAGAAATTATTTTTACTTCTCTCAATGCAAATGTTCATTGCAATTCAGATTATGAATAGGAAAGTTTATTCACACTGATTCAAATAAAAATTATTCTGGAACCGATTTGTTTTGTGACCCCCTGCAATCGGTGATATGGATAGAGCATGCAACCAGCACAAGTGAAATGTCACTGTCCCGCCTGTTTCACAGATGTAGGGACTGCACATTGAAAAAGCATGTTGAAGTACTCAAGTGTGTCACTGCTTTAATGTGGGATACTTAATCCAAACATCCTCCATTATCTGCAGAGAACAAGATAGTTACCCTGTAATAAACTAGTTTCTGGAGACGGTTCCTAGATTAAGTACAGTATCTTGGACACACTGTTCTTGGCAGAGTTCCCAAATTGGCGAAACTATTTTTTGAGTTGCATGGTTCGTCTGGCTGAAATAATATCAAGCATGAATCGTGCGTACCCCTGTGCAACGAGCCCAAGCTCAAACATCTCTCTCCATCCCAATACAGTTACTTGTGTGCATGTGATGTGATGGTTGCACATGCATCCAGCTGTGAGTAAAGGCAGTTGTGCCAGATGTTAGTGAGTGGGGAGTGTACTTATGGAGAGGTGACCGGAGCTTAATGCAGAAAGGGGTGGGGGGAGAGTTTGGAAGTGAGCCAATAATCAAAAGGATGGGGGTGATGGAGAAGGAAGGTTTTGGAGGTTTAACCAGCCAATTTCCCTCTTCCAACACTCTCCTCCGCCTAGCAGAGCCGATCCTTATTCTTAACAACTTATCGACTCCTCCCACTTTCTCCAAATCCAAGTCGTAACCATGGGCACCCACCCGTATGGGAGCCAGCTATGCCTGCTTCTTTGTCGGGTTCGTCGAGCAATCCCTGTTACAGTCATTCACTGACCCTATCCCCAAACCCTATCACTGCTATATTGACAACTTCATCGGGGCTACTTCCTGCACCCAAGCAGAACTCATCAACTTAATTAACTTCACTACTAATTTCCATCCTGCCCTCAAATTCATTTGAATCATCTCTGACATCTCCCTACCGTTTCTTAATCTCACCGTCTGCGTCACAGGAGATGACATTTATCAACTGACATTTATTATAAACCTACTGACTCCCATGGCTATCTAAACTACACTTCTTCCCACCCTGGCTCCTGCAGAGACTCTAGCCCCTACTCCCAAATCATCCATCTACACCACATCTGCGCCCAAGATGAGGTGTTTCATACCAGGACATCTGAGATGTCCTCATTCTTCAGGGAATGGGGGTTCCCCTCTTCCATCATAGATGAGACCCTCACTAGGGTCTCCTCGTTATCCCGCAGCTCCGCTCTTGCCCCCCCCCCCCTCCCCCCCAGTCACAACAGGGACAAAGTCCCTCTAGTCCTCATTACCCTATCAGCAGTTACGTACAGCACATAATCCTCCAACATTTTCGCCACCTCAATTAGGATCCCACCACTAGCCACATTTTCACATCTCCACCCCATTCCGCTTTCCACAGAGACCGTTCACTTCGCAACTTTCTGGTTAACTCGTCCCTTTCCACCCAAACCACCCCCTCCCCATGTACTTTCTTATGCAACCGCAGGAGATGTACCTCTACCCTCGACTCCGTCCAAGGACCTCAATAGTCTTTACAGGTGAGGCACTTCTCTTCACCTCCTCCAACTTCATCTACTGTATCCGATGTTCCAGGTGTGGACTGCTATATATCGGTGAGACCAAGCGCAGGCTCAGGGATCGTTTCGCTGAACACCTCCGTTCAGTCCGCCTGGACCTACCTGATCTCCTGGTTGCTAAACACTTGAACTCTTCTTCCATTCCAACACTGACCTTTTTGTCCTGGGCCTCCTCTACTGTCTGAGTGAGGCCCAGCACAAATTGGATGAACAGCACCTCATATTTTGCTTGGACAGTTTACACCCCAGCGGTATGAATATTGATTTCTCTAACTTCAAGTAACCCTTGCTTTCCTTCTCTCCCCTTTCCTAGTTCCCTGACTAGTCTGACAGTCCCTGATTAAATTTTATCTCTGGTTGTTTCGTTGTCAGATTCTCCCAGTTAACTATGATCTATTCTACATTTTCATTGAAAGTCATCTCTTTTGATGTCTTGTTTTTACACCTTCTCCTTCCTTATCTCTGTGTCTCCCTCTCTCCGGACTCTCAGTCTGAAGAAGGGTCTTGACCCGAAACATCACCCATTCCTTCCAACCAGAGATGTTGCCTGTCCCGCTGAGTTACTCTAGCATTTTGTGCCTATCTTCGGTGTAAACCAACATCTGCAGTTCCTTCGTACACAGGTTTCGGAGGTGCAGAGGCTGTAAATTCAGTTGAGTCATCGTGTCATACAGCATGGAAACTGGTCCTTTGACCCAACTTGGTCACACCAACCACCACACCCCATCTACACTAGTCCCACCTGCCTGCGTTTGACCCATATCCTTCTAAACTCGTCGGAACCATGTACCTATCTAAGTGTTTATTAAACGTTACGATAGTACCTGTCTCAACTACCTCCTCCAGAAGCACGTTCCATACACCCACCACACTTTGTGCAAAAAAGTTACCCCTCAGGTTCTTATTAAATCTTTCCCCTCTCACTTATGCTCCCTCTAATTTATTATTGGAAGAGGTAAATGGATTGAAATGAAATCAACACAGGAAACTGGAATGAGGGAAGCAAGGACAAAATAACTTTTTGAGTGACATTTAGCAGCTTGACCCATGAAATTGACTCAGAATATCCACTGTTTTCTCATTCATCATCGCCCTGTGCCTTCAATAGCAGGGCTGGCAAATCTAATTGCTGACATTGTCATATTTATGAACTTTGAATGCGTCATGATATAGTATGTGCTATCACATCCAGGTAATTATGCACACTTGTTTAGCATAGACACAGTTCCTCAACGTGCAATGTAGCCTTGCAAAACAACAAAGTTTGATGTGAGATGTGCGGGCAAGTTTTATACACAAGAGAATGATGGGGTCCGGGAACCCAATGTCAAGAGAGGTGGCGGAGGCAGATACGATAGTTGCATTTAACAGGCTTTTAGATAGGCATATAGAAGTGTGTGGAATGGAGGGATATGGATCATGTACAGGCGGATCAGATCAGTTTCACGGCTTCATGTTCAGCACAAATATTGTGGTCCTAGGGGCCTGTTCCTGTACTGTACTGTTCTATGCTCCAACTTGTGTGCATGTTGGACTTGATTTACGAAATACATTTGCCCTTTTACACAACTTGAACTCCCTTGGTGAAAGAACTGTTTTGGCATTGCTTTTCGATTTGCAGCATAATAGCAACCACCGCATTAATTAATTAAATCCTCATTATGGCGCAAAGGGCATAAAGGGTATCATTTGAGAGCACAACGACTGCTAGCCTGTGGCCTGGGTGATGAAGTTGATAATAGCTTGCCACCCATTCCTGTACATTACCCTGGTTTGAAATTAAGTTCTGTCTTCCAGCAGCCATTATTAATTAATAAAGACTCAAAATGCCAGAGTAACTCCTCGGGTCAGGCTTGGAGAACAGGTCTGGAGAACATGGATAGGTGATGTTTAGGGGTCGGGATCCTTAAGTCTGAGGAAGGGTCCTGACCTGAAACATCAACTATCCATGTTCTCCAGAGGTGCTGGCTGACCAGCTGAGTTACTCCAGAACTTTTAAAAATACCCAGCATCTGCAGTTCCTTATTTCTACATTTTACTGTGCCACTGCATTGTCAAGGTATGGCTACTTTGAAGAAGTTCTCTTTCTCACTATAAAGGGAATTCAGTGAGACCTTCTCTCACTGCTCCCCCTCTGTAATTCTTAAATCTGAAGAAGGGTTCCGACCCGAAACGTCACCTTGTCATGTTCTCTTGAGATGCTGCCTGACCCGCTGGGGTACTCCAGCACTTTGTGTCGGGTTTTTTCCCGAAATAAACATCTGCAGTTTCTTGCTTCTGCATCCATTATTAATAGCAGTTTTCTGTGTCTATTGGATCACTTTCATAAAGCAAAACCAATCAACGAGAAGGCTCCCAGAAGAAGGGGATTGACCCAAAATGCTGTCTGTCATTTCCCACCATAGATGCTGCTTGGCACACTGAGTCCCTCCAGTAGTTTGTTTTTGCTCCAGACTCCAGCATCTGCAGTCTCTTGTGCCTGTATTTATGTTTGTTTATTCTGGATCTTCACAGCAGAGAAACTAGACTTATTGTTTGGTTCTATTTAAGAAGGAACTGCAGATGCTGGAAAATCGAAGGTAGACAAAAATGCTGGAGAAACTCAGCGGGTGAGGCGGCATCTATGGAGCGAAGGAAATAGGCAACGTTTCGGGCCGAAACCCTTCTTCAGACTGATGTGAGGGGGGGGGGGGGGGGGGGGGGGGGGGGGGGGGAAGAAGAAAGGAAGAGGTGGAGCCAGTGGGCTGAGGGAGAGCTGGGAAGGGGAGGAGAAAGTAAGGACTACCTGAAATTAGAGAAGTCAATGTTCATACCGCTGGGGTGCAAACTGCCCAAGCGAAATATGAGGTGCTGCTCATCCAATTTACGGTGGCCCTCACTCTGGCCATGGAGGAGGCCCAGGACAGAAAAGTCAGACTCGGAATGGGAGGGGGAGTTGAAGTGCTGAGCCACCGGGAGATCAGGTTGGTTATTACGAACCGAGCAGAGGTGTTGGGCGAAGCGATCGCCAAGCCTATGCTTGGTCTCACCGATGTAGAGCAGCTGACATCTAGAGCAACGGATGCAATAGATGAGGTTGGAGGAGATGCAGGTGAACCTCTGCCATACCTGGAAAGACTGCTTGTGCCCTTGAATGGAGTCAATGGGGGAGGTAAGGTTTAACATAGAAAACATAGAAAATAGGTGCTGGAGGAGGCCATTCGGCCTTTCGAGCCAGCACCGCCATTCATTGTGATCATGGCTGATCGTCCCCTATCAATAACCCGTGCCTGCCTTCTCCCCATATCCCTTGACTCCACTAGCCCCTAGAGCTCTATCTAACTCTTAAATCCATCCAGTGACTTAGACTCCACTGCCCTCTGTGGCAGGGAATTCCATAAATTCTCAACTCTCTGGGTGAAAACGTTTTTTCTCACCTCAGTCTTAAATGGCCTCCTCTTTATTCTAAGACTGTGGCCCCTGGTTCTGGACTCGCCCAACATGGGGAACATTTTTTCCTGCATCTAGCTTGTCCAGTCCTTTTATAATTTTATATGTTTCTAAAAGATAACCCCTCATCCTTCTAAACACCAGTGAATACAAGCCTAGTCTTTTCAATCTTTCCTCATATGACAGCCCTGCCATCCCAGGGATCAATCTCGTGAACCTACGCTGCACTGCCTCAATCACAAGGATGTCCTTCCTCAAATTAGGAGACCAAAACTGTACACAATACTCCAGATGTGGCCTCACCAGAGCCCTATACAACTGCAGAAGAACCTCTCTACTCCTATTCTGAAATCCTCTTGTTATGAAGGCCAACATTCCATTAGCTTTCTTCACTGCCTGCTGTACCTGCACGCCAACTTTCAGTGACCGGTGTACAAGGACACCCAGGTCTCGCTGCACCTCCCCCTTACCTAACCTAACCCCATTGAGGTAATAATCTGCCCCCTTGTTTTTGCCGCCAAAGTGGATAACCTCACATTTATCAATATAACCTCACATTTATCTATATTCTGTCTTGTTGGAGCCCTTTAACTTTATCAACTGAATAAATCATCTAATCACCCTTTAATCGTCTAAACTTCATTTGTCACATCCTTTTCAATCAGAGAACATCCCTTTTTTTAATAAGGGTTGATGTTTTCTTGTTTACCTTCCAACATACATGGGTCTAAACAATGTCTCGCGGGAGAAATAAAATCTGAAATTTAAATATATTTTTTAGTTTATGTTTGCTGAGACCAATTGTTTCCTCCTCCCCAACTCCCTCCATTATACATTTCCTTTGAACATGTCCTTTTGTCAAGGCTAATTAATATCTGTGAATGCAACTCGGTGTGAAATTTTGTTTGATTTTTGGGAGAACCATAGGATATTTTTCTATGTTGAAAAGTGCTGTGTGAATACAGGAATTTGTCATTGAAAAGTTAGTCACCCCACAGGCCTGTTGAATAAACTCCTCTTGTGCATGAATGCATTTTATTCTATTATACATGGCTTTTCTTGCAGATTATTTTCTCAAAGATTATTAATTTACTCCCATGAAAGGGCTGATCTGATAGAAGCTGAGTATTAAAGCCCTTATGCCTTTAACGAAGGCAGTATGATAAATATTGAACAAAATTTATAGTTTTCTGAAAAAATTAAGTATTTATTTTATTTTGACAGCTTGTAATCTTACCGTATCTAGAGTTTCGGATCTCTCAATTGTGGCATTGAGTGTTCATGGAAACATTTAGGAAATGCAGTTTATGATTCCTTTGTTTTTATAATATGAATTTAATTTAAAATACATGGCAATGTACTAAAGAAAAGTAGGTGCAGAAAATGTTTGAATTAGATTAAACGTTTCACCCTTTTCCCTTCAAAGAGTCTGTTATGCTGGGAAGATGAATTGGACTAATCTTCCAAAAAAAGACCAGTGAATGTCACATTGGAATGAAATCCATGAACCAATGAATCATTCTGAATTAATTGGTGTTGACTTTGAGCTTGTGGAGGTTTTACCATGTATAGTAAAGCTGCTTTCAATTGTTTTGACTATAAACAGATATAATACTGAACCATTTTAAGGGAGAAGAGACTTGGCTTTTTATCGTTTATAGCATTTTATAGATTCTAACGAAGTGAAAGAGGAATAATTAAAAGGTTTTATCAATCTTCATTTTTTAATACTTGATTATTTGTTACCTCCTAACTTTATATTTCACTTGAATTTAATTAACTTTAATTTTTTAATGAAAAAAACAGTCCCTTCAGAATTTGTCCTCTGCTGCAGGAGATAAAGGTGCACTATAATGGTATGTGCAGATTGTACTGGGCATATGGAACTAAGGAGGACTTTCTATTTCATATCGGCGGTATACCTCACTGTACATTTTAAGTCAGTTTGCGTAATAGGCTCCTCTGCTGTTTCATTTTTTATACCTATTCTGCCATGCATGCAGTTGTTACGAAAGTATACTATGCCATGTGGTTGTACGAGATGACTAGGCCCCGAGTTTGCATGATTCCTTTATGTGTTACTGGGAAATAGGCAATAATGGCAAGATCATAATTTGTCGCCCCTCCCTCGAATTGCTCTTGAAGTTATGGGGCTGTCCCACTGCGGCAACCTAATCTGCAAGTTTAGGAGAGTTTGCCCTCGACTCAAACTCGCAGCATGGTTGACACGTGGTCCTAGGAGTTCCTATGGGGTCACTGGAACTCTCCTTCATGCTCGAGGGAAGTTCCCGCATACACGCGGCCTCAGTTTGGGCGCGGAAAATTTTCCAGCATGTTGAAACATTTTCGCGAATAAAAATTGGTCGGCATGGTTCTCATGAACTCGTAGTGCAGTGTAGTGGGGTCGCTATGTAGTTATAGGCAGTTGAGGGCAGCCTCTTTCAATCTCCTTCACTGACCGGGCATTTTAGTTGGCTCATTGGAGTTTTCAGGACCAAGGAAAACAGACCGGTAATGTAAAATGCCCCCTAAACTTTATTATGTTGTCCAGCTTCTTAAAAGTCTCTCCACTACTTCTCCCCCCCCTTCGCCCCCGCTTCTCTCCCTTTTGTACTTACCGCATACCGTGCAGCCATCTTTTACTTTCCTGTTCATCGCGGGTGTGAATTTCAGACAGCGCTCCCCCGCTTTCCCTGGCCCCCGCCTTTGCGATGTGTTTGTGTGTGTGTGTGTGTGTGTGTGTGCGGTCGGTCGATCCAGCTCGCGGTTTCATCGCTGATGGTCGAACCAGCACGAGATTTTTCAGGTGAGTGCCCTCGAGCTTGAAGGTCGAAGACAGTCGCTGAAAGATCTCGTCAGTGGGACAGACCCTTTAGAACTGAGCGACCATTTCGGAGGACTGTGCTTGGTGTGAAAAATGTGCTGATGGTGCTGTAATGGACGGAATTCCTTGATCTCTGCTCTAAGTTAGAGTCATACAGCATGATACACCCTTGGGTCAAACTTGCCCACACCAACCAATATGCCCCATCTACACTAGTCCTACCTGCCTGCTTTTGGCCCTATCCCCCTAAACCTTTTTCCTCTCCCAATTTCCCAAGACTAGATTAAGTGTTGTCCTCTTCCGTGTGAGGCCCTCTACATATTGCTGGAGAAAACTCTCCATTTATGAATGTTTGTAGATGACACTATTGTAGTGGGCTGGATGTGGAATAACGATGAGTCGGATGTAGAGGAAGGCCATAGAGATCTTTGTAACATGGTGTCATGATCGCAAACTCTTTCTCAATGGCAGCAAGAGCTAGTTCACGAAATAGGGCCCAAATTATGTACAGTCCCAAATCAGCAGCAATGATGCTGAAGTGGGGATGATCAATGACTTCAGGTTCCTATTTCCTTGGTAAATATCACTAATAATTTGTCCTGAACCAACCACATTGATGCTGCAGCCAAGAAAGCATGGCAAAACATCTACTTTTTCAGAAGACTGAGGAAATACGGCATATCTCCGATGCCTCTTTCCAATTTGTACAGATGCTCTGTAGAAAGCATTCTAGCAGGATGCATCACAACTTGATTTGCTCTGTCCAAGACTGCAAAAAATTGCAGAGTTGTGAATGCAGCTCAATTCATCATGCAAACCACAGCCTCCCCATTCCACACCCCATATCGACTGTGTCTATGCTTCACACCTCTTCAGGAAACCAACCAACATAATCAATTACTCACAACTCGGTCATTCTCACTTCTTCCTTTTCCTGTTGAGCAGAAGATACAAAAGCTTGAAAGCACCTAACACCAGATTCAGGAACAGCTTCTTTCCCACTGTTATTAGATGATTGAACAGCCCCTTCAAAAGCTAAGGATCTAATCCTGGTCGCCCAACCAACCTTATTGCAGCCCTTGCATTTTTATTTGTTATCTGCATTTTCTCCGTAGCTATAGGACTCGATTCTGAATTCTGGGTGTTTTTCTCTTTGCACTACCTCTTTGCACTACCTGTTGTATTTGTATATGTCTAATTGTACTTGTGTATGTTGTGATGATAGCATGCAAAACAAAGTTTTTCACTGTATCCCAGTCGACATGACAATAATAAACCAATACCAATACCATTCTTGACACAATGATGACAAAAATGTCAGAATTTCGGAGTTAGGATAGTGTGTGACTTGGGCAGGACTTGCTGCAAATGTTTGTATGTACACGGTGCATTGTTATTGTAGGTAGGAGATTTTGCAGAGATACAACACTAAAACAGGCCCTTCATCCCAGAGTCCATACAGACCATCCACCACCCATTTATACCAATCATACGCGAATCCCATTTTATATTCTCCCCACATGCTATCAGCTCCTTCGAACCCCACCATTCATATTGGGACAATTTATAGTGAACTGTTAACTTATCAACCTACATGTCTTTAAGATGTGGGAGAAAACGGGAGCAGCTGGAGAAAACCCACGCAGCAACAGAGCGAACGTGCAAACTCCACACACACTGCTCCCGACATCAGGATTGAACTGGGCCTCTGGTGCTTTGAGACAGTGGCTCAGCTATTTGTGCCTCTGTGGCACCCAGTTCGTTTGTGAGCCTGTGTTGGCACAGGTGCGGCAGAGTAGAATTGAATTATTCGTTCTTAGCTTATTATGTGCTGGAATCTGTTTATTAATGTTTTATTAACTACATTTAAAAGAAATTTGCACAGGGTAAGAGGGATAGGTGCCAAATGTAGTTAAGTCAAGTCAAGTCAATTTTATTTCTATAGCACATTTAAAATCAACTCTCGTTGACCAAAGTGCTTTACATTAGTGCACGTACTAACTTGCTACAAACAGTGGTACATAGATCAACAATACATACATAAATACATACATACAACGCTCCCTCAGAGGACCTCAAGGAAGGCTTGAGGGTAGAAATAAGTTTTAAGTCTAGACTTGATGGTCTAGAGTTGATGGAGGGGGCAGTTCTGATGGGAAGAGGGATGCTGTTCCATAGTCTAGGTGCTGCAACTGCAAAAGCGTGGTCGCCCCTGAGCTTATGCCTAGACCGCGGGATGGTCAGTGACCCCATCGGCCGATCTGAGGGACCTGGAAGTGGTATGGTGGGTAAGCAGATTTTTGATGTAGTTGGGGGCAAGCCCATTAAGGGCTTTGTAAACAAAAAGAAGGAGCTTGAAATTGATTTGGAACCGCACTGGGAGCCAGTGGAGAGAGGCCAGAATCGGGGTGATACGGTCCCTTTTCCGGGTTCCGTCAGGAGTCTCGCTGCGGCGTTTTGGACCAATTGCAGGCGGGACAGGGATGATTGGCTGATGCCAGTGTAAAGGGAGTTGCAGTAATCAAGACGGGAGGAGATAAATTAGTGGATGATCTTTTCGAGGTCGTCAAATCGGAGGAAAGGTTTTATTTTTGCTATCGTTCGAAGCTGGAAGAAGCTAGCTTTTACCACGGCATTGACTTGTTTGTCAAATTTCAACGTGGAGTCAAATATCACGCCGAGGTTTTAGACGTGAGGTTTGAGTAATGGGGTAAGGCTACCAAGCTTAGATGGGGCATCTTATATTGGCATGGGAAAGCTGGGCCAAAGGGCCTGTTTCTGTGATGTGTGTGCGTGTGCCCCAAATATTAACATGCAAATAAATATGTTGAGCACTGAAATTTCATTAAAAATGTTATATTTATATATATTGTTTCCAGCAGGAACATTATTCTGTACAGGAATACAAAGTATTTGAATTATGTACAAAAGCCCTACATGTCTGCATAACTTTAGCGAAGCCTGGATGGTGGTAGGATTAATGGATTGCATATCAAAAGCATGTTGTAATATGTGACACTTCAGCCCTAGAACATCAGTGTGTTAATAATGTTAATAAGGTTAATAACAGCATGGTAAACATTGAGCTCTAAGCAGAAGGCGTGGGTCCTGCGTACTTCACATTTCCACATTTAAATTAAGCCAAAGTGTTTTATGGCAAGATAAGCACTTCTGACCAAGTTAACCCTATTAAACACACTGGTACCAACATGTTCTCATCGGTTGCACACAAACATGAGACCAGAATGGAGTTGAAAGGCAGGCAGACTACAACAGGAGTTCTCCGTTGCTCATGAATTCACATTGATTTTAAAGCGTAAACATGTTATAATTTGAATCTGTAAATCTGAGTTTCTTTTGTAAGAACAAGATGTCGACATGATATTCAGACAAACTGGAGAAAGTGTGAAAAATATTGTCAGCTAGGAAATAATTTGGGATGTTAATTACTGAGGGTGTGGTGCCTTTGGGGGAAGCATTTTTAAATAGTTACATTCATGGCTTACCTCTGTTCAACTTCAGAATTTTAGAAGAATGCTGGAGGGCGAACAATTTTATCCTAAGTGGAGTATTATGATTCTTCTAACTGTGTAGGTTTGCCTGTTGCAGCTTGTACATGGCTCCTCCCATCCATCGGAAGGCTTAAAGTCTTCATGTTGATTAATAGCACAAGGTTGTTCCTTAATGCCTACAGAAAGGAAATATTATTACTTTGAGCATGCATGCCACCCTTTGAAAAACATTCATTGGAAGTACCACTGGTTTTGATCCTTGATGTCAGCCAGGTGTGGAGGACCGTGCATGTTGTAAGATTGGCTTTTAATGCCTCTGGATTCATGGAGCATCCAGCTGCTCTGCCTTTTAACCACAAGTACTTTGGATGTGGATGCTATGCACGCAGGAGATGCAGACAGAGAAAAGTACTGATTTGTTGCTGTGTAGTCACTTTGTTTAGTTTAGTTTAGAGATACAGTGTGGAAACAGGCCGTTTGGCCGACCTTGTCCGTGCTGTCCAGCGATGACATTAGTTCCATAGTACAATTTGCAGAGACTTGTTAACCTACAACCATGCACATCTATGGAATGTGGGAAACCAGAGCACCCGGCGAAAAACCCACGCGGCCACGGGAAGAACGTATAAACTCTGTACAGACAAGCATCCATAGTCAGGATCGAATCCTGGTCTCTGGCGCTGTAAGGCAGCAACTCTACCACTGTGCCACCTCACCGCCCAAAAGTGATACAGTTGAATCTGGACATTTTTATTCAGAATTGAAAATTTGTAGAAATGTAAAATTAAACCAAAAACGTGCTAGAAACACGGCAAGTCTAGCTGATTCTGTGGAAAGAGGGACAGACATTCAGCTTGTGGACCTTTCATCGAAAAGAGAGAAAACAATCTTGTTTTGAGTGCAAAGCGGGGTGGGTGAGGGATGGATGGGGCAAGGAAGATATTTCTTACTAGGGTAAAGCTAAGGTAATTCCAGTGTTAGGGAATTGTTTTGTCAATGGTTTTATTAAGGCAGGTAGAGTGATAATGCTGATTTTGTGTCTATCTTCGGTGTAAACCAGCATCTGCAGTTTCTTCCTACACATTGAATCAATGGCTGTGGAACAAATGAAAGTTGAATGTTAAAACCATTCAAAGTACTTGCCCCAGGTTACATCTTTAAGTTGGAAGGTTGGTATTGACTGCATGGACTGTAACAGAAAATCATAAACCTGCAGATGCAGGAAATCTGAAGGCAGAACATATTGCAAACACACGGGAAGGCAGGCTTCATCTGCCAAAAGGAAAACAGTTAACGTTTCAATTTGAAGATTCTTAATCAGAACTGGGAAAGAGTGAAAATAAGCTGCTTAGAGAGGAATGGATAGATAAAGGATGAGGTCAGGGTTTTTCTGGGATGTAAAGTTGTAAATGGCATCAGGGTTCTTGTTTTGGTGTCGACATAGCACATCATGTAGGGCCGATAGTGCCACTTCTGTGTCCGCATGCGGTGGAATGTAGACGGCTGTGATGATCACTGAGCTGAACTCACAGGGAAGGTAGAATGGATGGCAGTGAAGATTTCAGAACCATGATGCTCATATAACAGGGACTCTCATTTAATCAGCACTCTTAATGTAGAATGGTGATCCTGCAAAGTGCTTCACAAAGGGATAATCCAGAATGTGATGAAAGGAAGGAAATGTTTACATGGGTGTCCAACAGTTTGGTAGAGGAAATAATGTTATAATGATCAACTTGAAGGGAGGGAAGGATATGAAAAGATGTGAAAACAGTTCAACCATCTGGCAAAAAAAATGAGGCCTAGTGACAATATGCTCACGATTTCCCATGTTTAGTTGATGAATATTCCAGCCTGTTTGCCCTCCAGAAAATGAAGTTAGATAATTTGGTGAGGTTTACAGGAATTTAAAGAGGCCATTGCTGGAAGCCAATTAGTTGTATTCTGAGACAACTGATCCACAATTCTTGTTCCAAGCAGCGCATGGAGAGAAGTCAATATTTTTGAGCAGCCAATGTTAGATCTCTAGTTCATGGTTGATTGCATCAGAAAAACCGAGTTTATGTAACTGGTTTGCAGAGAAACGATTGACAACCAGGCATGGAATAAAAGTAAAATGTTCCTAATTTATACTGCAGTCTAATACAAAATAAAACCACAATTATTTTTGTTTTGCGATATTTATGCAGCTGCATAAGGTCATAAGTATTAGGAACAGAATTAGGTCATTCGGCCCATCATCTACTCTGCCATTCAATGATGGCTGATCCATCTCTCCCTACTAACCCCATTCTCCTGTCTTCTTCTTATAACCCCTAATACCCGTACTAATCAAGAATCTATCGTCTGAAGAAGGGTCTCGACCTAAAACGTCACCCATTCCTTCACTCCAGAGATGCTGACTGTCGTGCTAACATTTAAAAATGCTAACATAAATCTTCAGGGGCATTTGATGATAGAGCTTTGTAGTAACGTGGACTATTTTAACTTTAAACGTTGCCAATAAAGAAACCTCTTGTATTTATCTTGCAACTTTTATCAAGTAAAACTTGCTAGGACTTCACAGAAATTCTTCCAAAATTTGACGCTGAGCCTACTTTGTAGAGATTATGGTGAATGGTGGAAATTTCAATTGAAAAGTATCTTGGTTAACGTGAGGAAAGAAGAGTAAGGAGAAGCATGCAAGCTTGGAGAGGAAAATCTAGATCAAGGCAACAGGAGGCATATCTGCCAGTGGTGGGACTTTTAGGAAGGATCTTTCTGAGATTGGTCAGTGGTTCCAATTGGAGCCGTTGATGACTATCCGTTTCAGTGCACGTGATCCCAGGCTGCTCTTCCACACTTGCAAGTGGATGCATTTCAGAACTTATTGAGTAAAAGACCGTACCACCTGTGCCACTGCTCTGCAACTGCGTCATTTTAGATTATTGTCAAGTGTACCGAGGTACACTGAAAAGCTTTTTGTTGCATGCCATGCAGTCAGTGGAAAGACTATACATGGTTACAATCAAGCCGTCCACTGTGTGCACATACAGGATAAAGAAAATAACATTTAGTGTAAGATTAAGTCCAGTAAAGTCCAATAAAAGATAGTCGGAGGGTTTCCAATGAGATACATGGCAGTTCAGGACTGCCCTGTAGATGGTGATAGGATGGTTTAGTTGCCGGATAACAGCTGGGAAGAAAAAGCCCCTGAATCTGGAGGTGTGTATTTTCACACTTCTGTACCTCTTGCCTGATGGGAGAGGGGAGAAGAGGGAGTGACCGGGGTGAGACTTGTCCTTGATTATGCTGGTGGCCATGCTGAGGCAGCGTGAAGTGTAGATGGAGTCAATGGAAGGGCGGTTGGTTTGCGTGATAGTCTGCGCTAAGTCCAATTTGCTCTGTAATTCCTTGCGGTCTTGGATGGAGCTGTTCCCAAACCATGCTGTGATGCATCCTAACAGCCGAAGGAGCTTGGAGGCATCGCTACATCAGGGGTGTTCCCCCTCCCATAGTAGGCTCTGGAGGTGGCACCAAAGCCCACACTCACCCGGTCCACTCCTGGCTCCGGGCCAGGGTTAAAACTCCATGGGGTGTGGACAGAGCGGTCGACGGACATAGAGCCGCCGGAGGTGAGGGTGGGAGGTGTGTGCCGTGCCTCAGGGGGGAAGGGGGAGGGGGGTTGGTGCTGGGACCACTGCCGTCGTGCCTCACCTATCACACCATCTGCATGGGAGAAACTAAAATACTTTTTTCCCCCCCAAAATCATCCTGCAGGCCGGTAGTTTGACAGCCCTGCTTTATACCAATCCCCTCTAGTGCTTGAATCATATATACTTGGAAAAAGACTATGCATTCACCTGATATTCCCCTCATGGATTTTACTCACCTCTTAAACAATATTTGCTTTATTTTGAACTTTCAGCACCCGCAGATATTTGAGCGTGAGAAATTTTGTGATCAGCGTGAAAGCATGAGAATTTTGTGAAATGCGTGCGTCTCACAGTCAATGCGTGAGAGTTGGCAGTCCTGCTAATAATGCAAACATTTTATGCAAGTTCCAATTGTTTGGTCAAAAATCACTTATTACTGCTTTATAACAGTTAAGTTACTTTAAGACCATTTCAGAAATGATGGCACTCAACAAACAATCAACTAACAAATTAAAGCAAACTAAAAAGAAATAACATGTTCCCTTTCCTGACTCAACCTCATAAGTACTTTAACGCTGTTAACAGAGCAAAGGGATATTAATCTCAAGAATCAAATTGGGGAAAGTGGGGGCAATTTTGCTTAAATGGTCATTCTAAGCCCATTCAGATCTTCATAGAGTTATACAACATGTACGTGGCTGGCCCAATTTGTCCATAATGATCAAGTTGGAATTCTGCATGCCCAGGGACTAGCTGCCGTTCCCAGATCAGCTCACGTCTCAGGGACTGGCTGCAGTTCTCAGGTCGGCTCGCCTGCCCTGACCCTGCGAAAACAAATTGAAAAATGTGACAACAGACACATACACAATACACAACAGACACATACACAAAGGAAGACACACACACACACACACACACAGGGAGACAGACAGACACACACACACACACACACACACACAGGGAGACACACACACACACACACACACACACACAGGGAGACAGACACACACACACACACACACACACACACACACACACACACACACACACACACACACACACAGGGAGACACACACACACACACACACACACACACACACACACACACACACACACAGGGAGACACACACACACACACACACACACAGACACACACACACACAGGGAGACAGACACACACACACACACACACACACACACACACACACACACACACACACACACACACACACACAGGGAGACAGACACACACACACACACACAGGGAGACAGACACACACAGGGAGACAGACACACACACACACACAGGGAGACACACACACACACACACACACACACACACACAGGGAGACACACACACACACACAGGGAGACAGACACACACACACACACAGGGAGACACACACACACACACACACACACACACACACACACAGGGAGACAGACACACACACACAGGGAGACAGACACACACACACACACAGGGAGACACACACACACACACACACAGGGAGACAGATACACACACACACACACACACACACACACACACACACACAGGGAGACAGACAGACACACACACAGGGAGACAGACAGACACACAGGGAGAGAGACAGACACACACACGGGGAGACACACACACACACACACACACACACACACAGGGATACACACACACACAGGGAGACACAGACACGCACACACAGGGACACACACACAAACGGATACACACACACACACACACACACACAGGGAGACACAGACACAGACACACACACACAGGGAGACACACACACACACGGGGAGACACACAGGGAGACACACAGAGACACGCACACACACACAGGGAGGCACACACACACACCTTTCCTTCCCCCCCTCCATCCTCCCCTCCCTCCCTCTTTCCTCTTCCTCCATCCTCCCTCTTTCCTCTTCCTCCATCCTCCCTCTTTCCTCCCCCCCCATCCCTCCATCTTTCCTCCCCCTCCCTCTTTCCTCCCCCTCCCTCCCTTTCCTCCCCTCCCTCTTTTTCCTCACGCTTCCTCTTTCTCTCCTTTCTCCTTCCCTTCCTTCATCCCCTTTCTACATTCCCTCCCCCTGTCTCTCATTGCCTCCATCCCTCCCTTTTTTTCTTTCTCTCTCTCTCTTTCTCCCCTCCCTCTCTTTCCCCGGCCGCCCAATGGGGAGTCTGGCGGGCACGGTGCAGCGTGGATTGGCGGCGCTGGCGCTGCCGTGTGAGTTGAAGGGCAGGAGGTAGGGAGGGAGCGAGGTTGCCGCGGCAGCCGGAAGCGCAGCGCTCGCAGACGGTGCACAAAAGCGCTGACACCCGCTGCCCGGGACCGACGCGCTTCCCCAATCCGTGCAGATCGCTGTCATGTGGCGCAAAGAGACAAACTGTGCAGCAAAGATCCTATAGCTCCGCTATAGGACCCTTGCTGTGCAGGGACTGAATTCAGCGTGAGAATTCTGTCTTCAGCGTGAGGGCGTGAGAATTGGCTGAAATGCGTGAGTGTCACGCTCGAAGCGTGAGAGTTGGCAGTCCTGCTACATATTGATAGCAATGGAGCAGACTTGTTTTCTGTTACTTTGCAGATTATTGAATGCAAGAGCATCTGCTTCTCCAGGTGACATCGTCTACTGATAACATTCAAGGGCACTGCACAATTGCCAACTGAAACTTAGAACAGTACAGCACAGGAACAGGCCTTTTGGCCCTCAATGCCTGTGCCATACATGATGCCAGGATAAACTAATCTCATCTGGCTGCTACTTGAAGTCTTAATGGTTAACATGGTGGATCATGCGCAGCCAGATGAGATTAGTTTATCCTGGCATCATGTAAGGCACAGGCATTGCGGGCCAAAAGGCCTGTTCCTGTACTGTACTGTTCTAAGTTTCAGTTGGCAATTGTGCAGAAGTTATAAAATAGATCGTTTTAAAGAAACTGCATATAATTGGTTCTGAAAGTGTAATGAATATAATGTACAGTTTGGTATTAAAGTACACAGTATGAATATGATGTTTTTGATTTTAACAAGCAAACCTTTTGAAGTACTGGAAACAAAGTGATCCATTTACTCTCTATGGCGCTTTCAGTTATTGCTTTGGTGATTTTTGAACACCTGCCATTTCACTGAAATCCTTGTTTCCACGGGATTGAGAAGCAGGCCAGCTGTAACTGTTGACCTCTGCAGCTGAGAAAGTACAAGCAAGTATTAGTTAAGATTGTCGCGGCTTTGTTTCATTTTGCTTGAACAAATTAAATGCAAGGCGCAACATCCATATTGTATTGTTAAGGCCATGTTCCTGGCGGTGGGATGGAGGAAGGAATTTTTCTGGCGATATGAATCCGAACATCTTAATTCCCCAAAGAACTTTGAAGTCTTACTTTGTGACAGTGGATTTGCAAACTATGCTCAGCCGAATGGTATATAGGCTCTTGAAGGGCAGGAGGATGGATGTGACAGCTCAATAGATTTAGGAAATGATTAGATCCGAGCCCATAGTTTCTTCAGAGATCAGAGTAGGGGGATTCTGCTGTTCAGCTGAACAAACATTACTGGAGAGGAAAAGGTGACCCTTAAAAAAAAAAAAGCATGCGGTCATAAGGAGTTCCTTTGGGCCTTTAATTGCTTTGAAGAAGTATATCTATCCAGATTGTGAATGAGGATCTCCAGCATCCAGGTCATAACAGCATAACAGGTCAATGTACAGCAGCAGCAAGAGACTTGCATTGATCGCAATTGATGGTCAGCTTCAGAAATTGATGAGTGCCCGTGTAATCTGCTGACGAATGGAAAGAGGGCAGAACGACAAAATAAAATAAGATTTCTGAACCTGATAGGATAAACAAATAATAAGGAAAGGTACAACATGCAGGAGTAATTAAGCAGATCAGGCAGCATCCCTGGGGATCATGGATAGGCAACGTTTGGGTTGGGGCCTTTCTTCAAGCTGAGGTAGGGTCCCGACCCAAAATGTTACCTATCCATGTTCTCCAGGGATACTGCCTCACCCACTGAGTTGCTCCAGCATTTTGTGTCTTTCCTTGGTGAACCAGCATCTGCAGTTCCTTGTTTCTACAAACTAATCATTCATTACATTTTTAAAATTGCCTGCGAAAGAAGAGTGATTTTTTTGGGGGGGGAGTTTGAACTAAGGATGTGTCCAGGATCTTGATATACAAGTCGACTGGAGGAATCCCTTTGAATTGTCACGTGCACAAATCAGGGATGAGGATTAGCCAGATCCTGGTGTAATATTGGACATTGTGAAGAAAGGAACTACAGATGCTGGTACATACCGAAGATAGTGCTGGAATAACTTTGATTGCGATCACAAATTCCCATTTGGCACCCAGTGTCAGATTAGAGCTCTAAATATTGTTCGAAGTTGCTGTCTTTAAGAGCTAATTAGGCCTCTGGGTGTAAATCTTGTGGATGTAAATGAATCCTCTTGCATTTTTCAAAGAACGGCTGGGACTGTAGTGTCACAGTGCCAGAGACCTGGGTCCAATCCTGACTTCCGGTGGTGTCAGAATGGAGAGGGCATGTTCCCCATGTTACCACGTGGATTTCCTCTGGTTGCTCTGGTTTGTTTTCACAGCTCCAACACATGCATGCTGATAAGTTAATTGGCCACTGTACGTGGTGTGTATGTGAGTGGTGGAATTTTGGCAGAGTTGATCTGAATGTGGGAGAAACAAAAAAGGGTTTAATGTGGGATGAATGGATAAATGGATTATTGTTGGTCAGCTCAGACTCGGTGGGCTGAAGGACCCATTTCAGTGCTGTATCTTCTAATCAAAGAGTCGTCGTTCCTTTGCAGTCCTGATGAATTTATCTGTACTTTACTATAATTATTTCATCATCACATTCCTGTGTGGAAGCTTGATTAGCAAACATTGATTAATGCTACAATTAAAATGTTGCTCAAAAATACTAAATGTTTGTGAAATGCCCTGGCTTGTCTTGGGATTATAAGTATATAAGGTTGTATAAATGCATGCACCACTTTTAATCACGTAGCCTTGGGCAAGGATCTAGCTATGACGTGAACATTGGTCGTATTTCACAGCCCAGAACTTGGAAGGATTTTGTTCACCTTGTGACTTAGACCACAATGACCTATGAAAAGAACATTGTGTACAGCATTTTCCAGTCTTTGTTGCATTTTGAGCATGTATTTACAAATGTGCCGAAAGTTAATAAAAGCAAAAAAACATACTGCTGGTAGAACTCAGTGAGTCAAGCAGCATCTGTGGAAGCAAAGGGATGGTTAATGTTTTGGGTGGGGGCCCTGCATCACGATTGAGGGTGGAAGGAAGACAGTAAAGAGAAGTGAGAGAGAAGGGTGAGGCAGAGGCTGGTAGGTGGAGACACTAGAGACTGCAGATGCTGGAATCGCATAGCGCTGGAGGAACTCAATGGGTTCGGCATGTCAGGAAAAGGAATGAAGGGTTTGGACCCTTCTTCAGACTGATGATGGGGGAGAAAACTGGAAAAGAGAGGTGGGGGCAACAAAAAGCCTGGCAAGTGATAGGTAGATATAGGTGATGGGGGTTAATAGGCAGATGGGTGGAGTAAATGACAACAATTTGAGATGAAAAGGAGACAGACATGTCTCAGATAAGGAAAGGAGAGAGTGAAATGTAAAGCTGGAGGGATGGATGTGGGTGGAAGGGGGCCTAAGGGAGGGGAAAGAAAGGGGTGCAAGGGAAATGAGGGACTGTGGGATGGGAGATGAGTGTACAAGAGAGGGGAAAGGAGCAGGGAGATGGAGACTGGGGACACGACGTTGAGAAGATGGGGGCACAGGAAAGAATGGGGGTAGGGTAGGTATTACATGAAGTTTGAGAATTCATTGTTCATACCGTTGAGTTATAGGAGAAACCCGGTGAGGTGGTGGGGGGGGGGGGGGGGGGGGGAGGTGCGGGAGGTGCGGGCGGTTGGGAAGTGATGGCTAGATGCTGCCAGGTGGTGAGGGTCAAGACACAGGTTGGTAGGAGTTAGGTGGAATCAAAGAATGGTGGGATGATAGTAGATGGTAGAGGGTATTGTCTTAGTGGCCAGGGGAGGAGGGAAGGAGAAGATAAACCAAAGGGGAGAGACCAAGGGTTGGCTGGTGGGAATGGGAAAGGAAGACAGGTGTGAATTACCTGAGATTAGAAAGTACAATGTTCATATCATTGGGTTTAGTTTAGTTTAGAGATACAGTGTGGAGACAGGGCCTTTGGCCCACCGAGTCCCCTTACACTTACACTATCCTACACACTAGGGACAATTAACAATTCTTACCAAAGCCAATTAACCTACAAACCTGTACATCTTTGGAGTGTGGGAGGAAACCGGAGCACCCAGTGAAAGCCCACGTGGCCACGGGGAGAACGTACAAACTCTATACAGGCAGCACCCATAGTCGGGATTGAACACAGGTCTCTGGCACTGTAAGGTAGCAACTCTATGTCTGTACCACCATTGTGCAGTTGTAGGCTTCCCAAATGGAATATGGGTTACTGTTCTTGTAGTTTGTGTTTGGACATCGTGTCAGTAGAGAAGGATGAGGACAGACAGATTAGGATGGGAAGGGGAGTTGAACTAAAGTACAACTGGAAGCTCTAGATGGCACTAGTGGGCAGAGCACAAACAGTTGCCCAGCCTACGCTGGTCCTACCTGCGTAGATGGCCTTTTTTTTCCTTAGCTGTTTCCAGCCTCTGTCTCTCCCCTTCCTCTCACTTCTGTATACTGGCTATCTTCCCTCTGCACGCCTAGTCCTGATGCAGGATCTCAACCCAAAATGTTGACCCCTTTACCTCTACAGATGTTGCTTGACCCAGTGAATTCTTTCAGAACAGTTTTTTATTTGAGATAGTGGAATATTCTGTCTTTTATGCCTCCAAGTTAATAATAGCTACTGTCTGTGTCCAGAACATTGAATTCTTTGAGTAAGATTGTTTCGTCAAGCAATTGAAAGCAATCTTTATTCATAATATAAGTCGGCTCATTGCTAAACTGGAAAACAATGGCATATTATTCTTTAAGGGCTGCAGTGCCTTATAGATAATAAAATGAAAGAGAGATAGCAAGGCTAAAAAAAGTTCCAGAATGACTCATTTAGTTTCATTGCACAACTTGCAGAAAACAATTTTGTACCTGGGTTGAAAAACATTTGTGTGGAATTGAAAATGTTGAGACTTTTGGGGTTCTAATGGTTGTCATAATAGCTTGTATTCATGTTCACTCTCTACTCCCACTCCCACTCCCACGTCTCTTCCCATAATTTCTCTTCTAGAGATGAACTAGAAGCACTGTCTCCCAGTTGCTCCATTTCTGCCGCATCTGTCCTCTAAGATATAAGCCTTTCCATTCCAGGACATCTTTTGTAAAGAGAGACAACTTCATTTCTACTGATGCTCTCTCTAACATTTCCTCTGTTTCTCAGACTTCGACTCTCGACATCTTCCCTTCCCCACAAACAGAACAGAGATAGGTCCACAGGTACTCACCTTTATGCTTGACTATCCTCTGCATCCAGCACATCATCCATCGTCATCTGCCAGGTGCAATGGAATCCCACCACTAGCCACATCTTCCTCTCCCCACCTCTGCACCATCTGCCCCTTTCCGCTCTCTCTGTGATTCATTGTTCTGCTTATCCTAAACTCCCCTCCCTGACTGCTGGGAGTTGCAACACTTGTTCTTGCACCTCCTCCCTCACCACTATATCAGGACTTAAGCAGTCCTTCCAAGTGAGGCAAAGATCCACATGCGCCTCCTCCAACCTCCTTTATCGCATTCAGTGTTCCTGAAGTGGTCTCCTGTAGATCAGCGAGACTAAGCCCAAATGAGGATCTATTGTAGCTCTGGTTCGGCGTTTACTTCTCTTCCTTGAAATCATTCTTGTGGACCTCCAATACATCTTTTCTCGATAACGTGACACGCAGAACTCCAGTTGTAGCACAGTCAGTGTTTTATAAATATTCATGCAGGGAATTGCAAATGCTGGTTTTACAGAGTTTTGGAATAACTCAGCAGGTCAAGTGGCATCTGTGGAAAACATGGATAGTGGACATTTTGGTTCAGTACTCTTCTTTAGCCTAATTGTAGTAGTGAGGGTAGAATGCTCAGGAAAGAGATTTGGGGCCAGTCAAAGCCTGGCAAGTGATAGATGGATACAAGTGAGGGGGGTTGTTATTGGCAGATGGGTGGACAAAGGTCAGAGATGAAGAGAATGCAAAAGGCTAAGATAAGGAGAGGCGAAAATTGTGAAGCACAAGGAAGGGATATAGGTGGAAGGGGGAAGGGAGGAAGGGGATAGGGAGGCAGGATAGTGGGAGAATTTGGTTGGCATCTGGGTGTGGCACAAAGAAGAGTTGAAGGCAGACACGGGTGTATTTATTATGGGCAACAAGGAAATGGCAGAAGAGTTGAATAGGTACTTCGGATCTGTCTTCACTAAGGAAGACACAAACAATCCAGATACATAGATACATAGAAAATAGGTGCAGGAGTAGGCCACTCGGCCCTTCGAGACTGCACCGCCATTCAACATGATCATGGCTGACGTACTGGAGGCAGATGTACTGGAGGACAGAGGATCAAAGGGGGTAGAGGAACTGAAATAAATTTTCATTAGGCGAGAAATAGTATTGGGTGGGCTAATGGGACTAAAGGATGATAAATCCCCTGGGGATGTTGATTCTGTGCTTCTGTTTTAAAACCCCCAGGATCCAGTAATCTTTTAATTTTTTGACCATTTTCTTGACCTGCTCCACTAATCTCAACCAACATAGAACATGTATCCATAGAACTCGATGTTCCTTTACCCCTTTAGAATTGTGCCCACTAGTTTATATTGCTTATTCATCTGAAGTATACCACTACATTTTTCCTACATTAAGTTTCAACTGCCTTGTTTCCGCTTATTCCACCTGCCCGTTGTCCTCACTTGAACTCGACTACCTCTGAAACGTTCTCCTAGAATCTATTTTTCTATCATAATTTTGACTTCTGCTTTGAAATATTTAAATTTCATTTTTACCGGCAAATAAATGTAAAGCTGCATAAGATTTAAATCACAAGAATTTAGTTTGTTTTTTGTATTTAAAATTTATTCCATGCTCCTCTGTTTTTCATCTTGAAATTGCATTAAAACATTTTCAAGCAAATGTTAGAGCATATTATGTAGAGTTACATATATAACAGAATGTGAGCAAACAATGCCTGCTCCAACTGTTCTGTGTTATTTCCATATGCCGTCGTCCTAATCCATGAGGCCTGTTTGTTCAGTTCTAGCTCTGGCAATGCAGTTCACAGGTTTACAGCCCTCCAAGGGATACAAGTTTATTTGATCTGTCCTAAATCTGTTGTATCTAATTTGCAACTATGTGAAATCAGTGTTCAGCAGGCAACATTTTCTAAAGCATTTTCTAAATCTCCTTAAATAAGATGTGCGGTGCAAGTTTTATGCACAGAGTATTGATGCATGTAACGCCTTGCCAGGAGTGGTGGTGGAAGCCGATACAATAGTGGCGCTTAAGAGACTTTCGGTTAGGCACATGGATATGCAAGGAATGGATGGATATGGCTCACATGCAGGTGAAAGAGATGGGTTTAACTTGGCATCAAGTTTGGCATGGACATTGTGGACCGACGGTCCTGTTCCTTTGTTAGGCTGTTCTGTGTTCTACTGACACTGAAACACAAAATTGCAAATTTCACCTTATTTAGTGAGTAATGGACCGACGGTCCTGTTCCTTTGTTAGGCTGTTCTGTGTTCTACTGACACTGAAACACAAAATTGCAAATTTCACCTTATTTAGTGAGTAATGGACAAACCAGGCAACTCCCCTTCTATCAGTTTCACCTCATCTATCACTGAATGATTGGACATGTGTGAAGACTGAGCCGAGAACCTATGTTTGGCATCAACCCCTGCAAGAAGTAAAGCGCAGACTGACTGGGAATCCCAAATGGCAGGGGAGTCCCCAAGGGCAATACGGGCTGAAAAGATGAAGTACGAGGGGAAGCTGGCCAGGAATATAAAGAAGGACAGTAAAAGCTTCTTTAGATATGTTAAGGGCAAAAGAGTAGCAAAGTCAAATGTGGGTCCCTTGAAGGCAGGCACGGGTGAAATTATTATGGGCAACAAGGAAATGGCAGAAGAGTTGAATAGGTACTTCGGATCTGTCTTCACTAAGGAAGACACAAACAATCTCCCAGATGTACTGGAGGACAGAGGATCAAAGGGGGTAGAGGAATTGAAAGAAATTTTCATTAGGCAAGAAATAGTATTGGGTAGGCTAATGGGACTGAAGGATGATAAATCCCCTGGGCCTGATGGTCTGCATCCCAGGGTCCTCAGGGAGGTGGCTCTAGAAATAGTGGAGGCATTGATGATCATTTTCCAGCGTTCAATAGATTCAGGATCAGTTCCTGTGGATTGGAGGATAGCTAATGTTATCCCACTTTTCAAGAAAGGAGCGAGAGAGAAAACAGGGAATTACAGACAAGTTAGCCTGACTTCGGTGGTGGGAAAGATGCTGGTCAATTATTAAAGAGGTAATAATGGGGCATTTGGATAGCAGTAAAAGGATTAGTCCAACTGGATTTATGAAAGGGAAATCATGCTTGACTAATCTTCTGGAATTTTTTGACGATGTGACAAGTACAATGGATGAAGGGGTGCCAGTGGATGTAGTGTATCTAGACTTTCAGAAAGCCATTGATAAGGTCCCGCACGGGAGACTGGTGACTAAAATTAGAGCACATGGTATTGGGGGTAGGGTGTTGACATGGATAGAAAATTGGTTGGCAGACCGGAAGCAAAGAGTAGGAGTGAACGGGTCGTTTTCAGAATGGCAGGCATTGGCGAGTGGAATGCCGCAAGGCTCGGTGTTGGGGCCGCAACTGTTTACCATATATATTAATGATTTGGAAGAGGGAATTAGGAGCAACACTAGGAAGTTTGAGGATGACACAAAGCTGGGTGGCAGTGTGAACTGTGAAGAGGATGTTAGGAGGTTGCAGGGTGACCTGGACAGGTTGAGTGAGTGGGCAGATGCGTGGCAGACACCGTATAATATAGATAAATGTGAGGTTATGCACTTTGGCGGCAAAAACAAGGGGGCAGATTATTATCTCAATGTGGTTAGGTTAGGTAAGGGGGAGGTACAGAGAGACCTGGGCGTCCTTGTACAACGGTCACTGAATGTTGGCTTACAGGTACAGCAGGCAGTGAAGAAAGCTAATGGAATGTTGGCCTTCATAACAAGAGGATTTCAGTATAGGAGTAAAGAGGTTCTTCTGCAGTTGTATCGGGCTCTGGTGAGACCACATCTGGAGTATTGTGTACAGTTTTGGTCTCCTAATTTGAGGAAGGACATCCTTGTGATTGTGGCAGTGCAGCGTAAGTTCACGAGATTGATCCCTGGGATGGCGGGATTGTCATATGAGAAAAGATTGAAAAGACTAGGCTTGTATTCACTGGAGTTTAGAAGGATGAGGGGGGGATCTTATAGAAACATATAAAATTATAAAAGGACTGGACAAGCTAGATGCAGGAAAAATGTTCCCAATGTTGGGCGAGCCCAGAACCAGGGGCCACAGTCTTAGAATAAAGGGGAGGTCATTTAAGACTGAGGTGAGAAAAAACGTTTTCACCCAGAGAGGTGAATTTATGGAATTCCCTGCCACAGAGGGCAGTGGAGGCCAAATCACTGGATGAATTTAAGAGAGAGTTAGATAGAGCTCTAGCGGTTAGTGGAGTCAAGGGATATGGGGGAAAGGCAGGCACGGGTTATTGATAGGGGACGATCAGCCATGATCACAATGAATGGCGGTGCTGGTTCGAAGGGCTGAATGGCCTCCTCCTACACCTATTTTCTATGTTTCTATGTTTCATGAAGCATCACACTTGCCGTCAATACAGTTCCATGAAACACGGATGAGGCTTTATTGTGCCCAGAAACATGGTAGATGGGGTGGCTTTGCGTATGTTCTTAAGCACTGGCAACTATGACCATCCATCCATCCCTACCATTCTACTGGCCAGTGTACAGTCCCTAAAAAATTAAGTTGAGGACTTCAGTGAAAGACTGCTTTATCAAAGAGAGATGCGTTCTGAAGAATACCATCCGAGTGTTCCCCAACCAGGAGCTTGGATGAACCAGGCGTTCCTCATTTTTCTGAGGACCAGATCTTGGACATTCAAGTCTGGTGACACCGATTAATGTAAGAAGTTAGATGTGGCCCTTGTGGCTTAAGGTATCAGAGGGTATGGAGAGAAGGCAGGTACAGGATACTGAGTTAGGGAAGTAGGGAGAGTAGGGAAGATTCAAACAAGAGGACATGACTTGAGAATTAAGGGACAGAAGTTTAGGGGTAACATGAGGGGGAACTTCTTTACTCAGAGTGGTAGCTGTGTGGAATGAGCTTCCAGTGGAAGTGGTGGAGGCAGGTATGATTTTATCATTTAAAAATAAATTGGAAATGTATATGGATGGGAAAGGAATGGAGGGTTATGGTCTGAGTGCAGGTAGATGGGACTAGGGGAGAATAAGTGTTCGGCACGGACTAGAAGGGCCGAGGATGGCCTGTTTCCGTGCTGTAATTGTTATATGGTTATATGGTTATATGAGTTGGATGATCAGCCATGATCATATTGAATGGCGGTGCAGGCTTGAAGGGCCGAATGGCCTACTCCTGCACCTATTTTCTATGTTTCTAAGTTCAGATAGGACCTCGGTAAGGCCAAAAAGGCTAAAAGAGACTTTTGCCCTAAACTGGAGGATGAGATGGACGTTCGGCAGCCGCGGCAGGGCTTGCACACCATCACTTCTGGCAAGGTGAAACCAAGTGGCAGCTTGAGCAACATTGAGGCATCACCCCTGAAGCTCAATGCGTTCTACACACGCTTTGAAAGGGAGAGTGCTGAGATGCCTTCTTGGCCACCATCCCTGATGGTATTGCATTCTCAGCCATTGAGGCTGACGTCAGGATTCTTCAGGAGGGTGAACCCATGGAAAACATGTGAACCTGATGGTGTACCTGGTTGTGTTCTCAAAATCTGTGTCGACCAACTGACGAGTTTTTTGCAGACATGTTCAACCTCTCATACTGAGGTCTAAGGTTCTCACCTGCTTAAAAAGGCCATCAATAATACCATTGCCCATGAAGAGTAAGGTGACATGCCTCAATGACTACTGACCATCGGATTGAATAGTGCCAGAACAACAGCTTTGATCTCAACGTCAGTAAAACCAAGGAGCTGATTGTTGACTTTAGAAGAGGAAGCCTTAGGATCCACTAACCTGCCTTCATCGATGCTTCTGCGGTAGAGGGAGTGAACAACTTCAGGTTCCTGGCCATGCATATGTCTTAAGATCTGTCCTGGACCCAGCATATTCTAATCATAAGGAAAGCCAATCAATTGCTCTGTTTTCTTAGAAGATTGAGGAGATTTGGAATATCAACGAATACTTTCTTGAACTGCTGCACGTGTACAGACGAGAGCATATTGACTAGTTGCATCACGGTAACTCTAATGTCCAGGAAGGAAGGAGATTACAAAAGTGATGAAGACTGCCTGGTCCATCGGAATATTTTAACCTCCCCACCATCCAAGGGATCTGTAGGCCGCCAGCATCATCAAGGAACCACACCAACTTGGCCATGCTCCCATTTAATTCCTGCCATCAGGAAGAATGTACAGTAGTCTGAAAACTGTGACATCCAGGTTCAAGACCTTAATGGTCACATTAAGACCACTGAACTGTGACATCCAGCTTCTTCTCAACAACCGTCAGGCTATTGAACACTGCAACCCCCAACTGAACTTCGAACTACGATCTGTCTTGGGTGCACTAGGGACTTTGTATTTTGTATTTTTTAAATTTATTTAACTTTTTTTGGTTTATTATGTTATCTATTGTGTACTGTGTGTACAAACCTGTTGTGGCGCAGCAAGTGCCGTTTCGTTTCGGTACATATGACAATTAAAGTTCTTGACTTTTGACTGACAATACCAGCAACAAAATTTGGCTGAATTCTATAAAAACAATCTACTTCATCTTTACGAGAGCCGCATAGCCCAAGTGAATTATTATTTTTATTTTTTTTTGCTTCATTGAAGTGATTAATAATTATATTACCATGTTCTATTTTCTTTTATGGCATTTTTGCTGTGATCAGGGTCCTAGATGTGTATCTTTATTCTCCAGGCAGTTAGTAACCTGTAACTTACACAGCTGGGTAGCTTCAATTTCCTGCAAAATGCATGCATTTAATGTTCATTGAGACTTTGTGGCTCTATTCAGTGAAGAAGGGGAGACTTAAAGGTCAATTCAATATTCATATTTAGCCATGGAGCATAAATAGTCACAGGGAATGCATGATATCACGCCAGCAATTTTGGTTATGTTTCTCCCAAAACAAATAGCTATCTGTGTTGCAATGGACCTTGAATGGAGTTATTTATGGAAATAAAATGGTGATGATGAAACACTGGTCTACTTTATAACAGGTAAATAATTGAGCCAATGCGTCAGCGTAGATTGTTTTAGACGCAAGGAATTGCAGATGCTAGAATCTTACATTCAATACAAAGTGCTAGGGTCAGAGGGTCAGATAGCATCTCTGAAGGTCATGGATAGGCAACATTTTGGGTTGAGGCCCTTCTTCAGTTGCTCCAGCACTTTGTGTTCTATACTAGTGTAGATTATTTTTATTTTATGGATTATGCTTTATTTACAGAAGAGTAGCAAATATGTTAGGAGAGTCAAATAAAAGATGTCCTAGTTTCATTTTTTTATTGCCGTTTTGGTCACGATAGCGACTTGCATTGAATTGTGAGAGAATGCCATGTCTTTTATTAGTTTACTAGGGTGAATGAAAACAGGAGAGCATGGTAGAGGAGGTGTGGGTTGGGATTCCACTTCTGAGTGCATAATAGAGAGGGACAAATTGAAGGCGCGTAAACGAGGGAAGAACATAATGGGAAGTGGAAAGAGTAGGAAATGCAATGAGATGAAAGGGATTGTGAGAGGGCCATCTCTGACTAAAGAGAATAAGTAAAATAAAACGAGAGAATAGGAAGTTGTTGGAGGAAGAATTGCCACAATGATAAGAAGGACACACCAAAAATAATAAAGTATTGCCTGAGTATGTCGTTGGGTGGCTTGGTGCCAAATTTTGTGTTCATTCCTGTGAAGCACTTTGGAATGAGTTACTTTGTTGAAGGGCCAACAAATGTTCAAGGTTTGATGTTGTTGAAGCAGAATTCAGGACATTAAGACCACTGAATAGAAAAATAAGAATTAGATAATTGCGCTCTTGCACAGTTAACTCCATGCTAACTCCTTTTTCCATTTCTGTACCAAACAACCGTATCACCAGCAGCCTAACTTGGCTCCTTCAGACTGATGTTTGAATAATACACTAAATGCATTTCATATACTAAACAGCGCATTTGCTTTCTTAAGCATCAGTGTAGATTTGGCATGACTACGAGGATTCCCTCGAACTCGAACAGAGTGGACAGCTATCTGCAGAGCCAAAAGAGATGGGGGAGATATTGAACAATCTCTTTTCTTCGGTATTCACCAAGGAGAAGGATATTGAATTATGTGAGGTAAGGGAAACAAGTAGAGTAGCTATGGAAACTAAGAGATTCAAAGAAGAGGAAGTACTGACACTTTTGAAAAATATAAAAGTGGATAAGTCTCCAGGTCCGGACAGAATATTCCTTAGGACATTGAGGGAAGTTAGTGTAGAAATAGCAGGGGCTATGACAGAAATATTTCAAATGTCATTAGAAACGGGAATAGTGCCGGAGGATTGGCGTACTGCGCATGTTGTTCCATTGTTTAAAAAGGGTTCTAAGAGTAAACCTAGCAATTATAGACCTGTTAGTTTGACGTCAGTGGTGGGCAAATTAATGGAAAGGATACTTAGAGATAATATATATAAGCATCTGGATAAACAGGGTCTGATTAGGAACAGTCAACATGGATTTGTGCCTGGAAGGTCATGTTTGACCAATCTTCTCGAATTTTTTGAAGAGGTAACTCGGGAAATTGATGAGGGTAAAGCAGTGGATGTTGTATATATGGACTTCAGTAAGGCCTTTGACAAGGTTCCTCATGGAAGGTTGATTAAGAAGGTTCAATTGTTGGGTATTAATGGTGGAGTAGCAACATGGATTCAACAGTGGCTGAATGGGAGATGCCAGAGAGTAATGGTGAATGGCTGTTTGTCAGGTTGGAGGCCAGTGACTAGTGGGGTGCCACAGGGATCTGTGTTGGGTCCACTGTTGTTTGTCATGTACATCAATGATCTGGATGATGGTGTGGTAAATTGGATTAGTAAGTATGCAGATGATACTAAGATAGGTGGGGTTGTAGATAATGAAATAGATTTTCAAAGTCTACAGAGAGATTTATGCCAGTTGGAAGAGTGGGCTGAAAGATGGCAGATGGAGTTTAATGCTGATAAGTGTGAGGTGCTACATCTTGGCAGGACAAATCAAAATAGGACGTACATGGTAAATGGTAGGGAATTGAGGAATGCAGTTGAACAGAGGGATCTAGGAATAACTGTGCACAGTTCCCTGAAGGTGGAATCTCATGTAGATAGGGTGGTAAAGAAAGCTTTTGGTGTGCTGACCTTTATAAATCAGAGCATTGAGTATAGAAGTTGGAATGTAATGTTAAAATTGTACAAGGCATTGGTGAGGCCAATTCTGGAGTATGGTGTACAATTTTGGTCGCCTAATTTTAGGAAGGATGTCAACAAAATAGAGAGAGTACAGAGGAGATTTACGAGAATGTTGCCTGGGTTTCAGCAACTAAGTTACAGAGAAAGGTTGAACAAGTTAGGTCTTTATTCTTTGGAGCGCAGAAGGTTAAGGGGGGACTTGATAGAGGTCTTTAAAATGATGAGAGGGATAGACAGAGTTGACGTGGATAAGCTTTTCCCACTGAGAGTAGGGAAGATTCAAACAAGAGGACATGACTTGAGAATTAAGGGACAGAAGCTTAGGGGTAACATGAGGGGGAACTTCTTTACTCAGAGAGTGGTAGCTGTGTGGAATGAGCTTCCAGTGAAGGTGGTGCAGGCAGGTTCGATTTTATCATTTAAAAATAAATTTGATAGTTCTATGGACGGGAAAGGAATGGAGGGTTATGGTCTGAGTGCCGGTAGATGGGACTAGGGGAGAATACGTGTTCGGTATGGACTAGAAGGGCCGAGATGGCCTGTTTCCGTGCTGTAATTGTTATATGGTTATATTATATGGTTCTACAGATGCGGTATAGAATGTATTTTGACGGGATGCCGATCATCCTTGTTTGGCAACTGGTCTGCTCTTTACCGTCTGAACCTGCAGAGTGGTGAACACAGCCCTGTCCATCTCAGGATCCTCACTTCCTTCTGTCCAGTTCGCCTTCATGATGCATCGCATCAGAAAGGCTGGATGTATCATTAAGGGTGTCTGCCACCCTGGCCCTTCTCTTTGCTCCTTTTGACCTTGAACATAAAGGAGCTTGAAAGCTTGGATATGCACAGCTCAAGAACAGCTGCTTCCTCACCGCTGTCTGACTCCTGGACCAATCACCTTTTTCACACCTTATTCCCGGAGGTCCTATCATGTATTATTACTCTCAACTCTTCCTCGTTTTTAAACTTTAGCTTTTTTTTGCACCACTTAACATTGCACCACAAACTTTGCACATTCTGATGGGCCAGGTCGTTTACAGTGAAGAGATGGGAGTTTGGAAAGGAAATAGAGAGCTTAAAGTCATAGAGTGATACAGCGTGGAAACAGGCACTTCGGCCCAACATGCCCACACCGGCCAACATGTCCCAGCTACACTAGTCCCACCTGGCCGTGATTGGCCCATATCCCTCCAAACCTGTCCTTTCCATGTACCAGTCTAACTATTTCTTGAACATTGGAATAGTCCCTGCCTCAACTACCTCCTCTGGCAGCTTGTTTCAAACCTCCACCACACTTTGTGTGAAATGTTACCCCTCAGATTCCTATTAAATCGTTACCCCTTCGCTTTAAACCTGTGTCCTCTGGTCCTCAATTCACCTATTCTGGGCAAGAGAATCTTTGCATCTACCCGATCTATTCCTCTCATGATTTTGTAAAAGCTTATTTCCATTGTGTCAATTCAACAACCCCAATATGAGCAAGGTGAAAGAGCTGGTCATCAACTTTAGGAACCATATTAGAGTATGGCAAAGCATCGTGAATGCAGCCCAGTACATAATTCTATCCAAGCTCAACGCCCTCCTCCCCTAATTCCCATCGACTCCATCTACTTTGGACAAGTACTTGGATATGATAGGTTTAGAGGGATCTGGGCCAAATACAGGCAGGTAGGACTAGTGTAGATGGGGCATGTTGGTCGGCGTGAGCAAATTGGGCTGAAGGGCCTGTTTCCACGCTGTATTACTTTACAATCAAGGACCACCCACACCCTGGTCATTCCCTCTTCTTCCCTTTCCTGTCGGTCAGAAGACTGAAAAACTAGAAAGCACGTGCCGCCAGATTCAAAAGCAGCTTCTTTCCCGCTGTTAGGCTCTTTAATGAACCTCTAATATGCTAAGGCTGTGTTTTTGATCTCCATTCCCTCTCATAGTGGCTGTTTTGAAGAGCATCCTCGGGCAAATAATGGGATAAGGATAAATTGCTTCAGCATGGTTTACGCCATGGTTCTTTTTGGGAAAAACTGTTCAGACAAAAAGCTCACTCAGAGTGAGAATAAAATAATTTATACTAAATTCCTCAATTTGACACCTACAATCCTTACAACATGTAGTTCTTGGAACAAGGTGAAATGGAGGTATAACATTTAAGTACTCCCACTTCCTTATGTCTGTATTTTGCTGTCTGTCTCTCTTCTTACACACAGTGAAATGTAGCATTTCTTACAGCAGTGGGGCTCCCTGATAGCATTTTATTGAAATGATGTTTCAACAACATGGAGTGCAGCTGGTCCACATACTCGCTGATACTACATATGTTATATGATCTGACCTCGGATTAAAGATTGACTTGGGAACTTTTAAACTGTGACACACTAATTATGTTTTCTTGTACAGTTCTGAGTGAGTATGCTGATCTTTACCCTTGAATCTTGGAGCAAGAATGCAGATTACTTGATCTTCTGCAAGTCCAACCTGGTTGGCTATCGTAGAGTATAGGAGTTGTAGACTCGTGTTGCATGGAAACAGGCCCTTCATCCCAATCTTTCCAGGCCATCCAAGATGCCCATCTAAATTGACCCCATTTGCCTGCATTAGTCCAATATACCTCTCAGCCACTTTCTATCTATGCATGTGTCCAATGCTCTTTCAAATATTATATTGTAGCTGTCTCGATCATTTTCTCTGGCAGCTAATTCTATATTGCCACCACACTCTTTTGAAAAAAGGTTATGAGTTCACACCTTATTATGCTCCTCCAAAATTTATGGGACACACCTAAGTCTCCAATGCTCCAAGGAAAAAAGTCCTAGCCTGACCAATCTCTCCCTATGAATCAGGCAATTGAGTAATGGAAACATTCTTGTAAACCTTTGTTGCATTTTTTCCAGCTTAATCCTGTCTTTCCTATAGCAGTGTAACAAAAGCTACACCTTGCCAACATCTCATCCAACTCGCCACAGAAGGCAGTGGAGGCCAAGTCAATAGATATTTTTAAAGTAGAGATAGATAGATTCTTGATTCGTACGGGTGGCAAGGGTTATGGGGAGAAGGTAGGAGAATGGGGTTCAGAGGGAGAGGTAGATCAGCCATGATTAAATGGCGGAGCAGACTTGACGGGTCAAATGGCCTAAATCTGCTCCTATCACTTATGACAACTTGAACATAATGCCCCATCTCCTCTACTCAGTACCCTGACTGATGAGGCCTGTTCACTGTGAAAGTCTTACCCTGATTTGACTTCCGCAAACACAACATCTCGCAATTGTCTGAATCCAACGTTATTTATCCATTTCTCAGCCCATCCTCCTCGCTGATCACGATCCCTCCGTACAACCACCTTCACTGTTTACAATGCCACCGATTTTAGGTCATTGCAACATTACTAAGCCTGCCCTGTATATTCTCAGCCATATTGTTTTAATAGATGGCAAACAGCATTGGGCCCAGCACCAATCCCTGTGGCACACCACTGTTCACGGGCTTCCAGATGGAAAAACAACATTCCGCCATCACCTTCATTAAGCCAGTGATGTATCCAATCAGTTCCCTGGATCCCATGTGTTCTAACATTCCAGACCAATTTACCATGGGAGAGGTTGAGTGGAAGTGAAAAGTATACAGTTAATGGCAAGACATTGAACAGCATTGATGTACAGAGTCCTAGCCTGGCCAATATACCCTTTAAATCAGGCCCTTGAGTCATGGAAGGATTCTTGTAAACCATCATTGCACTCTATCCAGCTTAATGATCTCTTTCCTATAGCAGGGTATGCAACCGTGAATGGCAGGGCCCTGGGAAGCATTGTAGAACAGTGGGATCTAAATCCACTTAGATCATCGAGTAGATAGTTGTAAAGAGGGCGTATGGTATGCTTGACTTAATTGTTCGGGGCATTGCGTAGAAGAGTCAGGAAGTCTTGTTGCAGCTTTCTAGGATTTTGGTTTGGCAGTTCTAGTCGTCTCATTACAGAAAGGGTGCAGAAGAGGATTACCAGAATGCTGCCTGGATTAGAGGGTATTAGTTTAGGGAGAGGTTGGATAAATTGTTTTTTTTCTCTGGAGTGACGGAGACTGAAGGGAGACGTGATAGAAGTACATAAAAATGTGTGGGGCATCGGGCAGGTAATCAGCATCTTTTTACCAGGGAGAAAATGTCAAATACTAGTGGACACAGCTTTAAGGTGAGCGGGGCAAAGTGATGCTGGCATGTTATAAGCTTTAAGATAGACACATAGATGTACAAGGGAATGGAGGTATATGGATTGTGCGTGAGCAAAGGAGGTTAGTTTAACTTGGCGCCATGTTCGGCACGGACATTGTGGACTGAAGGACCTGTTCCTGGGCTGTAGTGATCTATGTTTTAACATCTCCTCTTTGGTAATTTGTATATAGTGCAAGACATCACAGGTCATATACCTCAGTTCCTTAGCATCCATGTGCTTCTCCAAAGTAAAAACTGACGAGAGATGTTCATAATCTCTCCCATCTCCTGTGACCACCCAAAGATGGTCATGCGATCTTTAAAGGGATCTATTCTCTTCTTAGCCAGCCTTTACTCATAATATACCTGGAGAATTGTTCCGGGGTTCCTGCTGACGTTGCTATGGAGATATAATGTCGTCATTCTGAGGCAAAGAGCTGCTTGAAAGATCTTTGATCTGAAGTGTCCCAGTCCACCACAGTACTGTCCTGCCATTGCATCTTATTTTATTTTTGTTTAAATGACTTTATTCTGAATGTTTGCATTTGGAAAAAAAAATTAGTTGCTGATGCCTAGTTGATTGATGTTTATAACACTTTTTCACCAATCAATTTTCACTGTGAAAACCTTTTCATTGCTGTGGGCATTAACTTCAACATCAGTGACGTTTGTTGAGGTCTTTTAATTCCAACAAAAGCATAAAACCATCGGTATTCTGAATCTTCACATCTTGGTTCTACGAAGTGAAAATGACAGAAACCGATTATTTATCATGTAAATCTGATACTTTCATTTAAAGTATAAATATTTTTTGTAGTCTGTTTGAAGAGCTTTTTTAAATCTGAAAACTGAGAGCCAGCTGGCCAAGTCACATCTATACTTAAAGAATTTTCTGCGAGCTTAATTACTGTAAATTTTACTTTGACAGGAGGAGGTTTTCTAATACCTTCCCCCATCATAAAGGACCCTTTCAGCATTCCCTTGATTGAACCTTCTTTGCAGTTCATATATGAGAAGGTCATAGTAGGGCATCTCCTTAACAAAAACTAAAAGGAAAGTCTGTACTGTTGGAAGCATTATAAAGTGCTATTTATCCTACTGTTCTTAGATTACTGCGTTGGCTATGGCAGTGATTATATAGCAAGAAGAAATTAAATAACTCATTTTTGAAGCTCAAACAGAGTAGAAGATTCTGACTTACTTTTAAATTACATATACTGCATTTTTATCAACATTGGATTGTGTGGCATGTGGAAAATGGGCTCTGTGGGATCGCAGCCTTTGTTGGTAAGTCAACCAAAAAAAGCTGTTGGAAGCAACATTCTTGTGTCCAAACAGCAAAATTTTAAGCTGAAATGGTAAAAAAAACTTTCAAGCAACATTCGCTGAAGTAATTAGTTCTGAACTACAGAGATGATTTATGAATGCTTGCAGTGTCCACTACTTTGTTAAAACTGTTGCAATATTTCAGCACGATATTAAATAAATTGTGTGAAAAGTATATGCAAGCGCTCAAACAGTTGGGCAGCATTCAAAGGGCTTTAAAGGTGCATTGTATTTTAAAAAGCAAATTATGTTGCTGAGACACTGTGTTCAAATATATTCAGTGAAAAGTAAAACCAGATGCTACGTTACTGGAATGCAACTTATTTTTTACATGCAAATTTCAGATATGATCTGCATCATTTGTAGATATAATCTGTATCTAAAAATACTCTGCAGTTGCAGAGAATTTTCTCTTTTATGGAAGTATGAACTTCAAGCCTTTATTGACATGAAGTAGTAGAATAAAGATGTCATGTGGACCTATTCCACAAAGGTTGCTAAATTACACACTTTCCTATTTTAAAATCGTATCGGGGTGAACATTGGGCAATGATACCAAATGTAATACATACTTGTATGAATTTCTTTCCAATGGGTAGCTTCCACCAATTTACTTTATTGTTCCCCAATATCTGAGAGGAGAATTGGCTGTGATATCACCTTAAACACTGGCAGTGTTACAGTTGCTCTGAGTTTCATGTTAGTTTTTAACATTGCAGCTGGAACCAATGAACCACCTGATGCTACTTTATTTTTCAAAGATGCGAGTTATTTTTGTGCTGCAGTGGAGAAATTATTGCCATATAACTCTTGTCGATTGGCAGGAATCTTTTAATTGTCTCTCATCCAAGAAATCAGTGCATTAATTCTAAGTCCAAATCCGAGGGAAAGGAATGTAAATGCATGAATTCCTGATGATGCTGGCACATATATTTAACTGTTCACAGAGAAACATGTGAAACACTATATATTCTTGATCAGTACGGGCGTCAGAGGTTATGGGGAGAAGGCAGGAGAATAGCGTTAGGAGGGAGAGATAGATCAGCCATAATTGAATGGTAGACCTGATGGGCTACTCCTATCTCTTATGATATTCTGCATTTTTTTTGAAGTAACAGAACGTTTTTGCTTGAGGTGTTTGTTTCATGCTAACCGTGTTCAGTGTTTTCATTATAAGCAGTACGGCTGCGTGATATCCATGTTAAATCTCCCTGAAAGTGCAAGTGACTTTGGCCTTGAATCCTGTCGTGAAATCCACAATATCATTGAAATGTGCTCTGTTTCCTGTAACAAAATCCTGTGGATTTTGGAAACTCCTAATGGTTATAAAATTCCTGCCATTCTGCCTGAGAATATTTGGAAAAATGTGAAATGAGGTGATCTGACAATGAACAGAGTTCGCTTTCTGTAAAAGCAGCCGTGTTAAATTACCCTTCAGAGAGCTGGAATGTGAATAACACAGAACAGACTTGGCATTGTCACTTAATTTTACAACAGAAGTTATAGGGAATATTGTAAAGGACAATCACTGGCAATCCATAAGTCTCATGCTGGTGGGACTTTAAAGAAAAAACTGACTCTGTTTTCTTACTAATGTTGTAACCAAAGATTCATTGATTCATGCATTATAAAGAGGTAGTTTGTTTAGCTAATTTGAATCCTGGCCAATTCTAAAGGGGCATTACCTTCAATGGAGAGTGCTGTGCTCAGTTATCTCAACATTACACCCAAATATTTATGATGGTAGCAGGATTTAGACTCTAAATGTATGGTTTCCATTTTCACTCTATTCATTTTTCTCACAATCTATGTACATGAAGGGACTGCAGATGCTGGTTTACTCCAAAGATAGACACAAAATGCTGGAGTAACTTAGCGATCAGTCACCATCGGCGGAGAAAACGAATAGGTGACATTTCTGGACACTTAGTCAGTCTGAAGAAGTCTTGACCTGAAACGTCACCTTTTCAATTTCACCAGAGGTACTGCCTGACCCACTGAGTTACTCCACAATTTTGTGTCTTTCTCAGTTTGTATTCCAATATTTTTCTCATATGAACTTTAACACAAGCATGTTAGATTCTCGCTTTTGTTAATTTTACTCTAATTTGATTTGTGGGGACTCTTTCAATTAATGCAAAATTAGTTCATTGTCTCTTGGTGGTGCACCACTGAAGAAAGAGCAAACTAGTGCAGCGTGAATATATATGATGGTCTTGGTTTTTGATCCTTGTCACATTTGGCTCAATGTTGCCCGATTTAATTTGCGAGGACCATGAGTGTTCGTTCCCAGGCTAATTGATCACCACAGATACGCATGATTCTGCACTGCTCTGATAACTGCCTGTATAATCTCAGCAAGGGGTCACTGAGTAATGATCAAGAAGGGAATGCAGGCTATTAATTTCTCCAATCTCACTTGGAGACTCTGAGACAAATTGTAGACGTTAGGAACGACCTTCGCGGAGATCAACTAATTCCACATGGATTGAGAGTTAAACCTGGGATTGTTCGGATCAGTAACATATTTTATTATGCATTGCAGCCATCTGGTCGAAACAATTGTTCAAGCTTAAATGGGCCAAATTAATTACTGCTAAAATCGTTGGCAATTCTGCTGTGTTTACTTTATAGTGTGATTTCTCCCCTCCCACCAAAACTTATTCCATTAAGGTCTTTTTTTGTACCCAGGTTGTTTTTACATTCATGGAGAGTTGTGGAAATATGCATTAACATATTGAAGTCTTAAACTGCTGCATCTGATTCTTAAACACCAAGCGCTTGTTCCATATCAGCATGGGAAAACACTTTGCTGTCAGGCAGGCAAAATAACCAATTCCAGATGGCCAGCCTCTTTTAATAGACACTGTAGTTTCAATAATCTCAAGTATCCTGCACTGCAGATGGCTGCCTCATGATAGTGTTTTTGGTTTTCTTTTGTTAAGTCTCTGCTAAGTATTTGGAGTGAAAGATAGAAATTTGCGGACTATCAGGATACAGGCGGCATAGCGCCAAAGACCCGGTTTCGATCCTAACTACTGGTGCCGTCTGTACGGAGTTTGTACGTTCTCGGGGTGATCGCTGGGAGGCGTGGACTCGGTTGGTCGAAGGGCCAGTTTCCATGCTAGATCTCTAAAGTAAAGGTGAAAAGAGGCAATCTGTCTCATGATAGAAAGAGCTTCAGCAGAAAATTTATTAAACTTGGGTAACCAGCCGCGAAGTCGAGAACTGCAGTTAATAAAGCTAAGAGCTGTTTTAGTTTATACTTCAACATTCAAAGTGCCCTCTTGTGACTTTATGCTGCCAAGACAGAGTATGGGCAAAGTAAGATATAGATGCCCAAATCCCAAACACTTGTTTCTTTAAAAAGAAGATATAGAAAGGAGATATAAAGATATAATGGGCTGGATGAACTCAGTGGGTCAGGTAGTATATCTGGAGAACACAGATAGGTGCGTTTCGGGTCAGGACCCTTCTTCAGAATGATTGTTGTATGGGGGAGAAAGCTGGAAGAGAGCTAAGTGCAGTACAAAGCCAGGCAATTGATAAGTGTATACAGATGAGGAGGGTTTTAATTGGCAATGGGAAGAAGGCAAAAAGCTGTGAGATAAAGAGACAACAGGTGCGAAATGCGAAGCCAGAGAAAGGGATAATAAGTAGTTTCCGACACTTCCCTACCATTCCTTGACCTCACCATCTCCATCGCAGGGGACAGACTCCTGACCGACATACATTACAAACCCACTGACTCACATGGCTATCTGGACTACACGTCTTCCCACCCTGCCCCCTGTAAAGACTCCATCCCCTACTCCCAATTCCTCCGCCTACGCCGCATCTGTTCCCAGGATGAGACATTTCATACCAGGGTATCGGAAATGTCCTCGTTCTTCAGGGAACGGGGATTCCCCTCCGCCACCATAGATGAGGCTCACACCAGGGTCTCATCCATACCCCGTAACACTGCTCTCTCTCCCCATCCCCGCACACGCAACAAGGGCAGAGTCCCTCTGGTCCTCACCTTTCACCCCACCAGCCGGCAAATACAACACATAATCCTCCGCCATTTCCGCCACCTCCAACGTGACCCCACCACTCGCCACATCTTCCCATCTCCCCCCATGTCTGCCTTCCGCAAAGACCGCTCCCTCCGCAACTCCCTCGTCAATTCTTCCCTTCCCTCCCGCACCACCCCCTCCCCGGGCACTTTCCGTTGCAACCGCAAGAAATGCAACACCTGTCCCTTCACCTCCCCCCTCGACTCCATTCAAGGTCCCAAGCAGTCGTTCCAGGTGCGACAAAGGTTCACCTGTATCTCCTCCAACCTCATCTACTGCATCCGCTGCTCTAGATGTCAGCTGATTTACATCGGTGAGACCAAGCGTAGGTTGGGCGACCGTTTCGCCGAACACCTCCGCTCAGTCCGCAATAACCTACCTGACCTCCCGGTGGCTCAGCACTTCAACTCCCCCTCCCATTCCCAATCCGACCTCTCTGTCCTGGGTCTCCTCCATTGCCAGAGTAAGCAACAGCGGAAATTGGAGGAACAGCACCTCATATTCCGTCTGGGGTCCTTGCGTCCTTATGGCATCAACATTGAATTCCCCCAATTTGGCTAGCCTGTGCTGTCTCCTCCCCTTCCTTCACCCTCTAGCTGTCTCCTCCCACCCTCCCATCCGCCCGCCCTCGGGCCCCTCCTCCTCCTCCCTTTTTCCTTCTTTCTTTCCCCACCCCCCATCAGTCTGAAGAAGGGGTTCGGCCCGAAACGTCGCTTATTTCCTTCGCTCCATAGATGCTGCTGCACCCGCTGAGTTTCCCCAGCAATTTTGTGTACCAAAGGGATAATAAGGCCCATTCTTAGTCACGTGTGTGACCAAAAGATGAAAAATTGCAGAATACACCTCTTCTAATTCTGAAAGCATTACAGGTATATTGTTTTGTGCTGTATATATGGTCCATATTTGTTTTGGTTTATCAAGTGAAAGTTTTATATGTTATGCTGACAATGTTTGTTTAGGGTCAGAGGTAAAATATGACTGGTCACGTGTGTGACATCACACAACAGCATTATACAAACTTTAAATTTAAAAAGCTAGAATGTCCATATCTTTAGCAGACATGCATTATAGTTCTGTGAGTAGGAAAATAGCAATGAATAAGATTAACCTCTTACAAGAATTTTGTAATGTATTACTTTGTGACGACATCTGGTCACGTGTGTGACATTTTGGTTTACTTTCCAAAGAATGGGCCTAAGTGGAAGGAGACGGAAGAGGAAAATGGGGGTGTGCGAGATAGTAGAGAATTGGGTGTACATCCTGTTGGGGAACAGGGAAGGGAAGATGAAAAGGTTGGGCTACGGGGGGCATTTTTGGTCAGTTACTTAAAATTGGAGAATTCAATGTTCATATTTTTAGACTGTAAGCTACCCAAGCGGAATATGAGGTGCTGTTCCTCCAATTTATGTGTGGCCACATTGGCAAAGCAGGGGGTTTCCTTTTGACTTTATTTTGCTCTTTCAGCCTTAAACTAACACTTAATATCAACTTTGTGGGTAGGAGTTCATTTCTGTTATTGTAATACCTTTTGAATATCCTATTCTCTTACTCCAGTTTTAAAGTGGGATTAATAATTGCAGCAAATGCCAGGATGATTCGAGCCTTGTCTCCTTCGATCACTTGCAGAAGCTGAAAACGCCAGGTTGTCTCAGCAGTTCTGGAAGTAATGAGTTATTGCTTGAACCCCAAAACAATAGACACGAGATAAATAGACATGAGATAAAAGAATCGGTATACAATTTTAACAAAGAAAAGGCTTTACATCACAATTGTAACATCTTATCTGGTGGAAACTGTAGTTTTGGACTGTAGTAGTTTGTTTCCTTGGGCCTTGAAGATGTGTGTGCAGATGGTTAGGATTCCAGTTCAGCCGTAGAGTTCGGCACCGCCGCTGAAACTGAAGCTTCCAGCATCCACCAAATCCAACAATTAGTGGACAATTTAAGCCTGACTGCAGGGGAAACCTGCCGCCACCTGTGATCAAAGAGACAAAACCAAGAGATTACTGCATGGATTTCTGACGACGTGTAATCCCATATGCACTTTGAACAGCGACCTTATCCCGTGAATCATCTCTCGACACTGCCTTGATTCTTAATCAGTGAGCTATTTCTAATCTACCGTTCTGAATTTTAGTGACAGCTTTTGTTTTCCTCTCAAGCCTCCCAGGCGAGCAAAATAACGCCAGGTTGTCTCAGCAGTTGTGGATGTAATGAGTGATCACTTTTCTGCACAAGTAAGTTCCTCTCTCCCTCACCCTGTCCCATCTTTCTTCCACTTCCATGAACAATAACATACAAATCTTCCTCTAGAATGTCATTGGTTGATCTGCTTCATCCATTGTCATCCTTTTCTAATTTTGAAAATATCATTATTGTTTACTCCTCAACCTTCTCCAACTTCAACTCCACAATAATTAAGCGTATTTAATGATCTTTTGAGCACCAATTTAAATTCTAAGACAACCCGCTCTCCTTGAACCTGCTCTCTCGTTGTCTTCTTCCAACCTCTTCCAAAATCTGATAATTGATCCTGAATAGCTGGTCTCTTCATTTTAAGTTTTGTTCATCCATGGTTCCTGTTTGTCAAATTGACGCTTAATTTTGTTGTTGTAACAGGATTGTAAGCTTGTGATAAAAGTCTTGATTAACATTCCCTTTCACTGTGACTGTAGTACATCGTCTCTCATTGTCTATTCTGTGGAAGGGGCTGAGCAAAGCCGCCCTCTAATGTTAAGGACGTAAAGTGCTGGAGTAACTCAGCATCTCTGGATAACATGGATTGGTGATGTTTCTTGTCTCGACCTGAAACGTCACCTATCCATGTTCTCCAGAGATACTGTCTGACGTGCTGAGTTACACCAGCACTTTGTGTCCCTTTTGTGTATTAACCTGCATCTGCTGTTCTTTGTTTCTACGTCCTCTACAGTTGCATGACTTAGAATTGGAATTGGTTGTACAGATCTTGTTTGGTTCCATTCTTGACTCTTCAATTCACTAATCCGACAATGGTTATAAAGTAGAGATTGATAGTTGTTGACATTAATCTAATCTTTCAGAAGGCTTTTGATTATGTACCAAATAATGGTAAGGTTATAGAGTTCAGGGGGAAATGTAGCAAACTGGCAACCAGTTGGGCTCGGGTCAGAAAGCAGAGAGGGAGCAAAGGATAGCCAGTCACAATGGAAGAAGGTTGGTAATTGTGCCTCTCAGGGATCAGCTCTGGGACCACTGCTGTTCATATTACATTAATGAATTAATTTCATCTGAAGAAAGGTCCCGCCTGAAATGTCATCTATCTATATTCTCCGGAGATGCTGCCTGACCTACTGAGTTATTCCGTTCTTTTTTGTAAATCAGCATCTGCAGTTCCATGTTTCTGCATGAATGATTTAGACTTTGGAATTAAAAACAGTTACTAAATTTTTGTATTAGAACATATTGCGGGAAAATTCAACATAGATGAGGATTGGATCTAATTAGTCACACATTCATTGGCAAATGAAGATTAATATAGACAAATGTGAAATACCACCTTATGGTAGGAAGGGTGGTCACCTTTTGCTCAGAAGGTTTGAGTGTAATACTGTGGATCTTGTAGTACAAATTCTCCACAATTTCTATCACATGTTAGCAAGGTCATAACAAAAGCAAACCAAATAAAACATTTTTATCCTCTCTGGAATTAATATGCAAGGGGGTTATACTAAACTAGTATTGAATGTTGGTCATTCAGCATTTAAAGTATTGTTTAGAGTTCTGCTTGCCATATTCTGCTCAACATATAATGAGTGTTTGACGGCACTGGAGTTTAGAAGGATGAGGGGAAACCTCATTGAAACTTACCAAATAGTGAAAGGCCTGGATAGAGTAGATGTGGAGAGGATGTTTCCACTAGTGAGAGAGTCTGGGACCAGACATTATAGCATCATAATTAAAAGAGGTTCCTTTAGGAAGGTGATGAGGAGGAATTTATTTAGTCTAGATTGTGGTGAACCTGTGGAATTCATTGCCACAAAAGGCTGTGGAGGCCATGTCAATGGATATTTTTTAAGGCAAAGATGGACAGATTCTTGATTAGTATAGTATCGGGTGTTATGGAGAGAAGACAGGAGATAGGGGTTAAGAGGGAGAGATAGATCTGCCATAATTGAATGGTGGAGTAGACTTGATGGGTCGAATGGGTCCTTCTGCAGTTGTACAGAGCCCTAGTGAGACCACACCTGGGGTATTGTGTGCAATTTTGGTCCCCTAATTTGAGGAAGGACATTCTTGCTATTGAGGGAGTGCAGCGTAGGTTTACAAGGTTAATTCCCGGGATGGCGGGACTGTCATATGCTGAGAGAATGGGCTTGTACACTCTGGAGTTTAGAAGGATGAGAGGATATCTCATTGAAACATATAAGATTGTTAAGTGTTTGGACACGTGTTTGCCAAGTGTTTGGCCTGATCTCAGACAACGACGAGAAGGCCTACCGGGAGGAGGTGGCTGATCTAGCACTCTGGTGCCAGGATAACAGCCTCCTCTTGAACATCAAAAAAACGAAGGAGCTGATCATGGACTTTAGGAGGGCACATCATCCGAGGACGTACACACCATTGAGGATAAATGGGATCCTGTGGATAGGGTGAACTGTTTTAAATATCTGGGAGTCCACATCTCCGAGGATATGACATGGGCATCACACGCCTCAGCACTCGTGAGTAAGGCAAGGCAGCGCCTTTACCACCTCAGGCAATTGAGGAAATTCAGAGTGTCTCCGAGGATCCTCCAGTGCTTCTACGCAGCGGCGGTGGAAAGCATCTTGTCCGGGAACATTACCATCTGGTTTGGGAATTGCTCTGCCAAGGACAAGAAGGCTCTGCAGAGAGTAGTGCGTTCGGCCGAACGCACTATGGGAACTTCACTTGCCCCCCTGCAGGAACTATACATCAGGAGGTGCAACTCCAGAGCCAACAATATCATGAGAGACCCCTTCCACCCCTGCAATGGACTGTTACAGCTGCTACGGTCAGGCAAACGCCTCCGTTGCCATGCGGTGAGAACAGAGAGGTTGAGAAGGAGTTTCTTCCCAGAGGCCATTCGGACTGTAAACGCCTATCTCACCAGGGACTAACTCTACTGAACGTTTTTCCTTCCATTATTTATTATGTAAAGGTATATGTGTGTTATGATTGTGTTTATAGTTTGTTTGGTTGTTTGGTTGTTTATCTTTTTGCACAAAAGTCCGCGAGCATTGCCACTTTCATTTCACTGCACATCTCGTATGTGTATGTGACAAATAAACTTGACTTGACTTGACTTGACGCTAGAGGCAGGAAACTTGTTCCCGATGTTGGGGGAGTCCAGAACCAGGGGCCACAGTTTAAGAATAAGGAGTAAGCCATTTAGAACGGGGACGAGGAAACACTTTTTCTCACAGAGAGTGGTGAGTCTGTGGAATTCTCTGCCTCAGAGGGCGGTGGAGGCAGGTTCTCTGGATGCTTTCAAGAGAGAGCTAGATAAGGCTCTTAAAAATGGCAGAGTCAGGGGATATGGGGAGAAGGCAGGAACGGGGTACTGATTGGGGATGGTCAGCCATGATCACATTGAATGGCGGTGCTAGCTCGAAGGGCCGAATGGCCTACTCCTGCACCTATTGTCTATTGTCTATTGTCTATTATGAACTTGATTATAATAATGATATTGAGAGACTGCGGAGAGATTTGTAACGATGGTTTCAGAAATGAGAAAATGTGCACACCAGGAAAAGGTGAACATCATGGGGTCGTTGTTCTCTCTAGGAAAAAAGACTGTGTAACCAAATACGAGATCTTCAACATTATAACCACAAAATTCAATAGAGAATTTAGGCGAAACATTTCTACACAGAGTGTTGAGAATTTAGAACTACTAAATTCAAGAGGGTGTGGTTGAGATGATGAATATAGATTCATTTAAAGGGAGACTTGACAAACAAGGGCGCAGCGGCAGAGTTGCTGCCTTACAGCGCTTGAAGCGCCGGAGACCCAGGTTCTATCCCGCCTATGGGTGCTGTCTGAGTGTAGGAGTGTGTGCGTTTTCCCCGTAACCGCGTGGGTTTTTTACGAGATCTTCGGTTTCCTCCCAGACTTCAAAGACCTACAGGTTTGTAGGTAAATTGGCTCAGTATAAATGTAAATTGTCTATAGTGATAATATTAATCACTGCGGGAATCGCTGGTCGATGCGGACACGGTGGGCCGAAGGGCATGTTTATGTGCTGTATCTTTAAACTAAACTAAAAAAAAGTTAAACTAAACTAAACAAGATGAAATTAATACATTTAGATGAGGAAAGGTGAGTCTATAATTGCTGGCAGGGAGTTATTGGGCCGAATGGCCTGTTTCAGTGCCTTATACGCTATGGAATCTTGCATTACTAATTATGTCAGGAGCAATTGTTTGATTTCATGTCACACACCATTACTTTCAGAGTAACTGTAGTATTTTTCTTTAAAGTCTCATCATTAGAAGCAAATTTATCTGAGACATTGGATCAATTACTTGCTGTATATATGGCTTCCTGTCACTTGTCTCAAATTCACCACTAATCAACTCACTCTCCCTGTCATTGCTCCAGGGTTAAAACTAATCAGAATTCTAAAGCAAAATACTGCAGATGCCAGAAGTCTGAACTGAAACAGCATATGTTTAACATACTCAGCAAACCTGGCAGCACCTGCGGAGAGAGAAACAGAATTTGGGTTCTGATGAAGGGCCATCAGCAGAAAACTCCAACAGCCTGTCCAATCTTCAAATGCAATTACAAGACACATCACATTTATTTCCCCTAGAATGGCTCAAATTTAACATTTTCACCCTTGTGTATAAATACCGTATTACACAGTATTTACACAATACAAATATTGTGTATAAATACCCTATTCTTCAGAGTTCTGTCCCTCTAAACTATTTTCCCATATTATTTTTTATTTTCTTCAAGATATCCCAACTTTTGCCATCTCAATCATCCAGAATTCTCTTCCCAAACCATTCGGCGGTGCCACCTTTACCAATTACTCTCTTTCCTCAGCGTTTTCTCTGCCTCTTAGGTTATCCTTAATTAGCTTTACACCTACATACCTTAAGCTTCAGTGACATATTTAGGAATATTTGCTGTACTGAAGGCATTCTCTTAAATATAAATTGATACAGTGTACCAGCTTCCATTTTAAGTTCCGCTACTTTAAGACAGTAAAATAGAACGTTAATTCCATGTTGCTGTTCATCTGACTGAAAATACAAATTGTATAGAGTTTTTGGATAGCTATTAGTGTTGCACAAAACTTTCAGTATAGTTGACAGAGATGGGATTTCTATTATTAGCTCGTTCAGCAAGTGTTTACTTATGAGCTGTATATTTTTGGAACTTTTCTTTCTACCATACTACGAAGCAAAACACTTGCTTTGTTAAATTATGCTGAGACAGCTGTGTAATGTTTGATGTTTCAGCCTGAAGAATTAGTTTCCAGTTCCCATACCTTCAAGAACAAGACTTTCAAGAAACCAAAAACCTGCAACATCTGCAAACAACTCATCACCAGCAACCAAGGCCTTTCATGCAGGGGTAAGTGTCCAAGTTGCAATATTACTGATTTGTAGAGTGTTCCTCGTCAACAAAGTTTTTTTTCTTCTATTTTAGCATGCTTTAACCATGTCATACAAACATGCCACCTGCAAGTGTCAGTAAGATGAGGATGTGTCCTACTTTCCAGAGTATTTTTGATGTTAGTAAGATCTTTGAAGGAAATCATTTTCAACTGAATGGAATTCATGTGACAAGGTAGGGCATAACAAAAGGAACAAACCTTTAAAGACCAAGTGAATAAAAGTCAAAAAGGTCAAATGATAAATAAAGTGAGGCAAAAGGCTTGACATGGTTCTGCATAGGATTCTTATTTCTCTTTACTTTTTAGGTTTTTTTTAATCCTTTTTTCTGTAGCTGAGTTTTATTTCTTTTGGAATCTGCAATTGTTCACTTCTCTCTTTGCATTATATGGCTGGGGCTTAGATTACCCATTTACGTAACTGTTTGTTCAGGTATTTCTATTGATAGCTTCATCCTGTAACTACACCTGCTTTTTGATAACGTGTAATACGAATCGTTGGTTCATTGCCATGCAGAGCATTTCTGTTTTCAAAAGATTATGTCAGACGCCAAAGTGAATGTGCCAGACGTGCTTGCTTCAGGTTGCGTGCTATGCTTTTGTGGATTTGGTAAGCAGAAAAATAAACATTTACTTTATGTTCATATGACACATGCGTGGCAATGTATTGCTTAAGAGGCAGTGTATCTTTTAAGAGCTACTTGTGAGATTTATAACAATTTAATTTAATATAGCAACTCTTGCAACAGATGTTGACTTGAGGTTTCAATGTTTAGAGGGGAGAGGTACAGCATTTCCTCTCCCACCATTCATTGATGGACCAAAGCCATTCCACCAAAATATGACCAGCTATTACTAGGATCAGAGGAATAAACAGAACATGGCCTCATACTAGGAAAAATAGGGAATTTAAGCTAAACCTACATCCAATTTTCAGGTTCGATCTCATTTTCAGTACTGTGTACAATATCCTAAGAAAAAAGGATATTGAGGTACTGGGAGGGTCAGAGAAGATTTCCACATTCGATATCTGAGAGAGGGTACCTGGGTTGCATGTGTATCAGGAAAGGATGATTAGACTGAATGTCTTTTTTTCCCAAAAAGCATGAGGGGTGATCGTATACGGAACTTTAAAATTGGGATAGGTTTGCTCGAGTGAATGTTGAGCGAATGTATCCAGGAGGGGAAGAGCATAATAAGGCAATCGATGTGAGATAACCACAGGAAATGCAACAAGAAATTAAGAAACATTTTTATCCAAGCAATGGTGAGAAGTGGAACTCACTAAGACGGCGAGTGATTGGAGTGGATAATGTATTTTGGGGGAAGGCCAGGCAAAGGTATGAGAGTCAGTGGTTTGTGCATTGATCAGAACAAAGCTGGAGTGGGAGTGAGTTATCCTCAACTCCAAGTTATCCTATTCTGAAGAGAAAAGTTTGATTGAAATTAGAATGCTGAATTGTGATGCTTCCCCAGCAGCAGATTGGCTGTAAAGCTGTTTCTCAAAGGTGATTGGAGATCAAACCTGCAAGAGAATGCATTTGTATTCTTCAACCCATCCCACCTTCTTAGTTTTAGTTTTTTTTAGTGTATTGTCACCTGTACCGAGGTACAGAGAAAAGCTTTTGTTTCGTGCTATCCAGTCAGTGGAGAGACAATACATGATTACAATGGAGCCATTTACCATGTAGGGAATAACGTTTAGTGTGAGGTGAAGCCAGTAAAGTCCAATCAAAGATAGTCCGAGGGTCACTAATGAAGTTGATGGTCGTTCAGGACTGCTCTCTAATTGTGGTAGGATGGTTCAGTTGCCTGATAACAGCTGGGAAGAAATTGTCCCTGAATCTGGAGGTGAGAGTTTTCACACTTCTATACCTTTTGCGGAGGGGAGAAGAGGGAGTGGCGGGGTTGCGACTCATTCTTGCTAATGCTGCTGGCCTTGCCAAGGCAGCTTGATGCATAAATGGAGTCAATGGAAGGGAGGTTGGTTTGTGTGATGGTCTGGGTCGTGTCTACAATTAGCTGCAATTTCTTGCGGTCTTAGATGGAGCTGTTCCCAAACCAAGCTGTGATGCATCCTGATAAAATTGCGCATCTGGAGAATTTGGTGAGGGTTGTTGGGGACCTCTAGTTTAAATTCCATTTGGAATGTTTTGGAGGACCAAGAAACCAAGAACCAAGGGGACATGCCAATCTTCCTAAGCCTTCTATGGAAGTAGAGGCGTTGGTGTGCTTTTCAACAAATAAAAATGGTGTGCTTATTTCTTCCTGCAGTGGAAGTGGGAGAATGATAATATTTTCTGTGGAACTGCAGGACACATTCAATGACTTGCATGTCTACATTGTGGGTAGTTGGCAGATATACAGTGTGGATGGCCACGTTGGATGATTAACCTGCTTTGGATGATTGCCAACTGCAACAATGATTGAGTATTGAATGGATCCATATATATTTTGTTATAAATTATATTTCATCCGCACCAACTAATGAGGCTTGGTTTGTGCCACTATTCTGGAAAAGCTCCTGCAGATGTGTAAGTATTCAGAGTGTTTATTCACAGAGAGTAACGTGGACTGTCTTGTTGATAGACACAACGTGCTGGAGTAACTCAGCGGGTCAGGCAGCATCTCTGGAGAAAAAGGGTGGGTGACTTATCGGGTCGGGACCCTTCTTCAGACACGGACCCTTCAGTTTGAAGGAAGGTTCCGACCCGAAACGTCGCCCATCCATTTTCTCCGAGATGCTGCGTGAGCCGCTGAGTTACTCCAGCACTGTGTGTCTATCTTTGATATATACATACCTGCATCTGCAGTCCCTTTCTACACAGACAGTCTTTATGTGTACAAATCAACTTTTATGACTGGTCGTTCTAATCTTTATTTTATTTTTATTTTTCAGTTTGCAAGTATGCATGTCACAAGAAATGTGAGTCAAAGGTAAGTAATAATAAACTAAACTGTTTTATTCATAATTCTGCTCAGTTAACCTGGAGAAATTCTACACAATGCTTTCATTTGCTGCTATATAAATTAACAGAGAAGTTTAAAAGCTTGATTTCTGTATTTGCATCGTTCATGACGATATGCCTGTTACTGCCAGCAAAATACTTTGGAAACTGTTGCGGGTTAAAACATGGATTGAATACTAGGAAGTCTTCTTCATTTACATTCACATGCCATTCCAGGTGATATTTAATCTAAAAGGTGGCATATACACTCTTTGAACATGTGAGAATGTTGGCAGCAATCCAAAACTGATGGCGCCAACTTGCTTTCCAATGGTGAATGAGGCTGTTCAAATCATTGTCTATTCCAATCCTAAGAACTATACCTTTCCCTACATTTTCATAAAATCTATTTTCTCATGCCCCTGCCCGTAACCTACGCCCATCAATCGCACACTAATTTTCCTGTCACAATTCTATATGAGGGGTATTGTACAGAAGCCAATTAACTTAACAATCAGCAGTCTGAGATGTGGGTGGACATCAGAACGTCGAATGGAAGATCATGCAATCATTGGGGGAATGCGCACACTCCACATGAAGCTCCAGAGATCAGGATCGAACCTGGGCCGCTGGAGCTGTGGGGCAGTATTTGTGACCATTGTCTCTTGCCCACCCATTGAGGTGGGCATTGAGGAAGGGATATTGAGAAATTAGTGTAGTGGAATAGTAGATTTCATTTAAAAAATAGCATTTATGCCTTAGATTGAATCTGGGCATCTGATCAAAACCTCTGAGTTATCAAATGTATTAAAGTACCAACATTGTGCATTGGAGGCAGCATACTACACATTCATTGCCAGAAGTGATATAATGGAATGGGGAGAATATTTTAGATGTAAAGTCCTTTTTCTGTGTATGCACTGATCGACCTTTACTTGCACATTAAAGAAAAAAATGAACCCATTATAATCATAATTTGGAATTTATCTATATATCTACATTTTGACCATAGATATGCAAAGCATTTTTAAGTTGCATGTGGAATTTGTTAATGGTTATTTTAAAATATTCTGCCTGTGCTGCCTTTGATGGAATGAACATTATGTTAACTCTACTGTGACTATGTTCAATAAATTTCCACATTGCAGTCAGAGAATTGTTTATGATACACTCCACTGGCATAATAACCAGTGACTTGTTTTACATTTCTCTAAAAAAAACAATGTCTACCCTATATTACCATTGTCTAATAATTGAAATACATAAAGTTAAACGTTAAAACATGTTGGCTAATGAGGAAAAGATCTCTAGAATGAAGTGAAATCTCTATGTTCCTAGATAATTGCTTCAAATCCTTTTACCATCTCTATAAGTTCCTAGATAATTGCTTCAAATCCTTTTGCCTTCTCATACTGCCTATTTGACCATGGTGACTATTGGTTTATCCTGTATAGTAACTGGTGGTACCTCACCAAAATGCCAAGCTGGTAAAAGTGTACCTCTGTTATTGGTAATCTGTTGCATTGACCCTGCATTTTGCTGCTGTAAGTTGTGAAAGTGAACGCGGGTACATGCTAATGATAAAACAGGGGCTATTTGGTTTGGGGCGCCGCTCGTTACCGCGCGTCACTGCATACGCCACCACGCCTCACCACGCGCCATGCGTGCATCACGATGCACCAACCAATTGAATTGATGGTAGCTGCCGGCAGAACATTCCTATCAGTCCTCATCCTCTTCTTCCTCCTCCTCTTCATTCCTTTGTAGCACGGCAACTTAAGGGCCTGTCCCACTTGGGCGTCATTTGCTCGTCATTTATGCGACAGGCCGGTAGTGACTGACACGCGAAAATCGTCTAGCAGTACGGCAGTCGCTCGCCAAGTGCTCTTGAGGGCCCTGCTTCTTTTGGGAGCCATTTGCGATGTCGTTCATACTTAGTCCGATCTCCGTGGCAAGGATTTTCCCTCTGAAAAATTTCCAAAACTACGCGCGCTTTATACCCGGGTTTAAATGAAGCGCAAATGGCACTCGTACGGGCGGCGCATGGTGACGGGCATTGGCGCATGGTGACGCATAATAAATTAGCATAGGCAACGTTCGTGTGTCACCGTGTGTAACCATGCGTCACCACGCGCTACACGTACGCCGTCAGTACGTCAGCGTGCGCAAAGGATACATCACGCAGGTGGCCGCGAGGATTTGAGCATCCCAAAATCCTGGGGCGCCGCTCGTTACCGCGCGTCACTGCATACGCCACCACGCCTCACCACGCGCCATGCGTGCATCACGATGCACCAACCAATTTTTAGGATGTCGCGTAAATGACTTGCAAATGACTCCCAAGTGGGACAGCCCCATTACACTCTCACACCTCATCAACCTTCTTTTCATTCTTTTGTCAATTAGCTACATTCAGGGCAAATTACAATGGCCAATTAACCTACTAACCAGTATTTATTTGAGATGTAGGTGAAGGTTGGAGCACCCAGACAAATTTATGCAATCGTGTGAAAGGGGTGGGGGGAAAGTATTTTTGAAATCTTCCAGATAATGAAAGGCCTATGTGGATGTGGAAAGGATGTTTCCAGTAATGGGAGTGAGTAGAGCCAGAGGAGAGTTCCTCAGAATGAAAGGACGTACCTTTAGATTGGAGATGAGGAGGAATTTCTTTAGCCGGATGGTGGTGAATCTGTGGAATTCATTACCACAGGCGGCTGTGGAAGCCAAGATTTTGGGTATTTTTAAAGCAGAGATTGATAGGTTCTTGATTAGTAAAGGCGCCAAAGGTTACAAGGAGAAGGCAGGAGAATGCAGTTGAGGGGGAAAAATAGATCAGCCATGATTGAATGGTGGAGTGGACTTGTTGGGCCAAATGATCTAATTCTGCACCTATGTCTTATGGTTAAAAGATGTTCAGCGCAAGTTTTTTTTACACACAGAGTGGTGGGTGCCTAGAACGCAATATTTGGGAGGAGGCAATTACAATAGTGTCATTTAAGCGGCTTTTAGATAGGCACATGGATATGCAGGGAATGTAGAGATATGGATCAAGTATAGGGAGAGGTGATTAGTTTAACTTGGCATCATGTTCGGCACAGACATTGTTACAGTTTAGTTTATTGTCATGTGTACCGAGGTACAGTGAAAAGCTTTTGTTGCAGTTGGCTGAAGAGCCTGTTCCTGTTCTGCATTGTTCTTTGTTCTATTTAATTCCAAGCAATAATGTTACACTGCAGAAAACAGATTTGAATTACTGCCTGTAAACGAAGTGATGAAATGGAAGTACAATAAGGTGCCAAGTTAGGCAATAAAAATTATCTTTTATTATCTTCTGCCCTGGTTTGACTTCCCAAAATGCAACACTTCACACTTATCGAAATTAAACTCCAAAAACTATTCTTTGTCCCACTTTCCCAGCTGATAAAGGGCCCGTATAATTCCTGATAACCATCTTCACTGTCTATGGCACCACCTATTTTTGTGCCATCTGGAAACGTACTAATCGTGCCCTGTGCATTCTCATCCATATCGTTCATATAGATGACAAACAGCAATGGGACAGCACTCCTCCCTGAGGCACAATGCCAGTCACAAGCCTCTCCTCGGATATATTTGATCTGGCCCAGAAGATTTGACTACCTCCATATGTTTTTGGACATTCAGCGCATCCATGACTGGAATACAAACTATCCTCAACACAGCACCTTTAACTTTCCCAAGTTCCCAGTATGCATGTTGTTCTCAACTGTAAAAAAACAGAAGAGAAATGCTCATTGAGTGCCTTGCCATCTCCAACAGTTCCACGCCATTGATGACCATGTTGGTTTCTGAAGGCACTATTCTCTATCCAGCTACCCTTTTTCTCCTAATACACATAAAATGTCTTTGGATCCTCCATGATCTTCTCTGCCAGAGAGCTATCCCATGCCTTCTTTTTTCCCTCCTGAATACCTTCCTAAGTATGCTTCTCAGTCCTCTATACTCTTGCAGGGATTCATTTGGTCCCAGGTGCCTATACCAGAACCATGTCGCCTTTTTCCTGACCAGAGCCTCAATTTCTCTTGTCATTCCTTCTGCCTTCACTATATTCTTTTTCAATCTTTGGGTTTCTAGTTATTTTACAATTGTGCTAAATGCTTCCTTTTCTGGAAAATTGTATTGAAATCTGGTATGTTGAAATTTCTGAAATGCAATGGTTTTTAGTATATTATAGTACCACAATCCGTATTTTTAGAAGACTGCAATAAGTTTTGTTATTGTAATTTTCACTATTACATCTTACCATAATGATGCCTGTTGTATTCCCAGAGATGGAGAATTCACAGTGCCCTGCATAATGTTTGGGACAAAGATCCATCATTTATTTATTTGCCTCTGTATTCCACAATTTGAGATTTGTAATAGAGAAAATCACATGTGGTTAAAGTGCACATTGTCAGATTTTAATAAAGGCCATTTTTATACATTTTGGTTTCACCATGTAGAAATTACAGCAGTGTTTATACATAGTCCCCCCATTTCTGGGCACCATAATGTTTGGGACACAGCAATGCCATGTAAATGAAAGTAGTCATGTTTAGTATTTGTTGCATATCCTTTGCATGCAATGACTGTTTGAAGTCTGTGATTCATGGACATCACCAGTTACTTGGTGTCTTCTCTGGTGATGCTCTGCCAGGCCTGTATTGCAGCCGTCTTTAGCTTATGCTTGTTTTGGGGGCTAGTCCCCTTCAGTTTTCTCTTCAGCATATAAATGGCATGCTCAATTGGGTTCAGATCATCGATGATTGACTTGGCCACTCAAGAATTGACCATTTTTTAGCTTTCAAAAACTCCTTTGTTGCTTTAGCAGTATGTTTGGGATCATTGTCTTGCTGTAGAATGAACTGCCGGCCAATGAATTTTGAGGCACCTGTTTGAACTTGAGCAGATGTGATGTGTCTATACACTTCAGAATTTATTATGCTACTACCATCAGCAGTTGTATCATCAATGAAGATATGTGAGCCAGTACCTTCAGCAGCCATTCATGCCCAGGCCATAACACCCCCACCATTGTGTTTCACAGATGAGGTGGCATGCTTTGGATCTCGGGCAGTTCCTTCTCTCCTCCATACTTTGCTCTTGCCATCACTCTGATATAAGTTATTCTTCGTCTCATTTGTCCACAAGACCTTTTTCCAGAACTGTGGTTGCTCTTTTAAGTACTTCGTGGCAAACTGTAACCCGGCCATCCTATTTTTGCGGCTAACCAGTGGTTTGCATCTTGCAGTGTAGCCTCTGTATTTCTGTTCATGAAGTCTTCTGCGGACAGTGGTCATTGACAAATCCACACCTGACTCCTGACGTGTGTTCCTGATTTGTCGGACAGGTGTTTAGGGGGTTTTCTTTGTTATAGAGAGAATTCTTCTGTCATCAGCTGTGGAGGTCTCCCTTGACCTGCCAGTCCCTTTGCGATTAGTGAGCTCACCAGTGCTCTCCTTCTTTATGATGCTCCTAACAGTTGATTTTGGTAAGCCAAAGGTTTGGCTGATGCCTCTAACAGTTTTATTCTTGTTTCTCAGTCTCATAATGGCTTCTTTGACTTTCATTGACTTTCATCTGAAGAAGGGTTTCGGCCCGAAACGTTGCCTATTTCCTTCGCTCCATAGATGCTGCCTCACCTGCTGAGTTTCTCCAGCACTTTTGTCTACCTTCATTGGCACAACTTCGGTCCTCACGTAGATAAACAGCAATAAAAGCTTCCAAAAGTGATGGAAAGACTGGAGGAAAGACTCGGTGCTGAGAGCCCTCTTTTACTTGCATTAAGGAGGCATTTAAACACAATTATTAACACTTGTGAAGCCATGTGTCCCAAACATTACGGTGCCCTGAAATGGAGGGACTATATATAAACACAGCTGTAATTTCTACATGATGCAACCAAAAATGTATAAAAATACCCTTTAATAAAATCTGACAATGTGCACTTTAACCACATGTGATTTTCTTTATTACAAATTGTGGAGTACAGAGGCTAATAAATAAATGATGGGTCTTTGCCCAAATCATTATGGAGGGCATTGTGTGAGACCACAAGACGTAGAAGCAGGATTAGGCTGTTCGGCCCATTCGATCATGGCAGATCTATTTTTCCCTCTCAACCCCATTCTCCTGCCTTCTCCCTGTAACATTCGATTCCCTGACTAATCAAGAACCTATTAATCTCCTTCTGAACTGAGGTATCTAATTCATACCTGTGCCTTTCTGTCCATATCTTCCATAACCTCTGCCGGTTTATGTATGGGGGGAAAATATTAGAGGAGTGATAAAAAATATCTGAAGAAGGGTCCCAACCCAAAACGTCGCCTGTCCATTCCCTACACAGATGCTGCGTGCACTGCTGAGTCCATCCAGCGCTTTGTGTTTTTCTCAAGATTCCAGCATCTGCGGTTCCCTTGTGTCTCAATTAAAGATGCTCTATCATCTTTGGTCTCAATAGATAAGATCTTGCAGTTTTGTTCAAGTTGTAACAATTTATATGTTGCCGTCAGCTTTCGTAGGAGAATATTGAAATTATGAACTTTTAAAAGCAGATGGACTTCATCCATGCTAATGATGTTCTGTAATGTTTTGATTCATCAGGCCATTGGGTGTATATATTTAATTGAATTTCTGAAAGTTCTATTTTGTTTTCAATTCACTTAAATTAATGTATCTTTAGTTTTAGACAGAACACAAATTCAATATAGATGGTGTTGAGTTTAGGGATACAGCATGGAAGTAGGTCCTTCGACCCACTGAGCCCATGCTGATCATCGATCAGCAGTTCATATTTGTTTTATGTTATAGTAAAGTAAAGTAAAGTAAAGTAAAGTAAAGTAAAGTAGCCTTTATTGTCATTCGGACCTTGCGGTCTGAACGAAATGTTGTTGCCTTGCAGTCCTACATATAGTAAAAAATGGCAATAACGTACAAAAAACACAAATTAACATCCACCACAGTGAGTTGAATACTCCTCACTGTGATGGAAGGCAAAAGCCTTAAGTCTTCGTCTCTTCCCTTCTTATTCTCCCTCTGCGCCGAGGTGATCCAGGCTTCGGATGTTGTGACCCCGCCGGGCGATGGTAAGTAATGTCAGTCCCGCGGCTGAATCCGAGCTCCGCGAATCCGAGCTCCGAGATCCCATACCCTACAAACTAGGGGCAATTTACAGAGGCCAATTAACCCCAACCTGCATACCTTTGGGATGTGGATGGAAACCACATGGTCACAGGGAGAACGTGCAAACTCCAACTGTGTTGTTGGTAACCTGTCCTGTTTAAATAATTCCATGGGTGGCGCGGTGGTGCAGCGGTAGAGTTCCTGCCTTACAGTGCCAGAGACCCGGGATTGATACTGACTACGGGTGTTTGTCTTTGCGAAGTTTGTACGTTTTCTTTGTGATCTGCGTGGGTTTTCTCTGGGATCTCTGGTTTCCTCACACACTCCAAAGACATACAGGTTTGTAGGCTAATTGGCTTGGCATAATTGTAAATTGACCCAAGTGTGTGTAGGAAAGTGTTATGTGCAGGATTGCTGGTCGGCAAGGACTTGGTGGATCGAAGGACCTGTTTCTGCACTGTATTTCTATACTAAACTATGCTAAAATTCATTCGCTCTGATACTCGGTAATGTATGTCCAGCAAAAGCACACTAAGATTTTTCTTAGGTAGACAAAAATGCTGGAGAAACTTAGCGGGTGTGGAGAGAAGGAATAGGCGACATTTCGAGTCGAGACCCTTCTTCAGACTGATTTTTCTTGATGTCACAACCAATATTAATACAAATTTATTTTATTTTACTCTCACTTGCTCATTTCATTGAAGGGTTACTTTCAAACACACACATCTGTCATTTCTATCTGTAAAACATGAAATGAAATGGATACGTGGATGTCAAGCCATCAGGTGTCTCATTTTAAAGTGTATACAAGTTTTAGGACAGTCCTGCATGGATAGCGAATGAGTGACTGGTGAATGGGACTTCAGTTTAATTCCACTGATCTGTCACATGGACAATGCAGGAATTCCTCAGTGGGGTCAATCTGTGTTACATGCTGCCATCTCTCGCATGGAGTTCATGGAGTTCATTGATGCTATTCATTTATTAGATATATGCAAAAGGGTTCATCCTTGAGATTTTTTATGCTGTGAATAAAAGGGAAATAATAACTGTGGAATACTCTTTACTTTCATAGTTGCACTGTTTTACTCTCGATACTTTGTATACAAAAAAATATCAGAACTGACAATAATTTGTATCCTCATGACAAAAGACGACCTAGAAATTTGATCATACGTCAGAACAAGCTACCTGAGTTCACCAAACAAGGCAAAGAAAGTCAACACCTCAGATAACAAGGAGATGAAACAGTCGTGTTCATAAGTATTTGGGTTCCCACAATCTGACACCATTATCATTGTGGGTTACAGAGAGGATTCCACCCCTGGGGATTTAAAGCATTGAAAAAGCAAGATGATTTTAAGGCTTTGTTTTTGATAGTTTCATGTGTAGTGATTCCCTTAGCAGGTTAGGAATTCTAAATTAGATTACTTTACCAGCAGGGAAACAAGATGATTTATTGAGATTTGTTGTGTTTTCAACCTGAGGTAGTCAACCCAGGTTGGGTTAGAGTTCCATGCCCTAGGAATGTACGTAAATTGAATTTTCTGTAAGTTGCAGAACATAGAACAGTAGAGTAAAGGAACAGGCCCTTTGGCCCACAGTGGCTGTGCCGAACTTGGTGCCAAAACCAACTTTTATCTGCCTCCACATAATTCATATCCCTCCATTACTTGCATATCCATGTGCCTATCCAAAAGTTTCTTAAATTCTATTCTGGTATCTGCTCCATAACCATTCCTCGAAGAGATTTACAGGCACTCGCCATCCTCTGTGTAAAAAAAACTTGCTCCCTATATCTCCTTTAAATCTCGCCTTTAAGCTATGCCCTCTAGTATTTGATATTTCCATCCTGGGAAAGAGTTGTAAATGAACAATTTGCAACAGAATCGTGAAATGTTCAGCTTCCACAGTCCTTGAGGACTGATTTGCAAAAAGGAGACTGGGGAAGGTCAGTCTTGGTGATAAGAATTGTTACCAGCAAGTGAATTGTGACCAAGTTTGCCTGAATGAAGCTTGGATAAATTGACGAGGGAGTCAACGAGGAAACAGGCAGTTTAATAAAAGAAAGTGTGTGCTGACGAGAGACGGTGTGGAATTCGTAAAGTTTAATGTTTGGAAAAGGCATTGGCTTTTCCTGTGGGTGGTGTCCGCATAAAGAATTTGCATAGTGAGGTCTTCTGGAAGCTGGCATCCCCTCTATTTGCTTCTTCGTTTTTTAGTTTAGTTTTAGAGGTACAGCATGGAAACAAGCCTTTCGGCCCACCGAGTCCGCACCGACCAGCGGTCCCCACATATTAACACTATCCTGCACGCACCAGGGACAATTTTTACTTTTACCAAGTCAATTTACCTACATACCCGTACGTCTTTGGAGTGTGGGAGAAAACCGAAGATCGCAGAGAAAACCCACGCAGGTCACGGGGAGAACGTACAAACGCCGCACAGACAGCACCCGTAGTCTGGAACCCGGATCTGCGGCGCTGCAAGCACTGTAAGGCAGCAACTCTACTGCTGCACCACCGTTCTTTCTTCAAAGGAACAAATACTGAAATCTTTGTAAGATGGCAGTCCTCGACAAGTCCTACAGTAAGATTGTTACACCTAAGGTACTGGAAGCGAGAAGGTGGATGATGGTGAGAAAGGGAGGGAAACAGGAATGCAAACGTCCCCGGGTGTTGTACCTCTCGTGAACAGGTTCACCCACTTAGAAGCTGTCGGGACAGAAGACGTTATCACACCGAGCGGCAGACTGGCTTATGAAGCAAAAAGGGCTGTGAGCCAAAACCAAAGAGGCCAACGTCAGGCAACGCCATTGTAGTTGGAGACTCCATTGTGAGAGGTACGGACAGGGATTTCTGCAGGACCAGACGGGATTCGAAGATGGTGTGCTGCCTTCCTGGTGCCAGGATCCAGGATGTCACGGACAGATTGCAGAAAATCCTCAAGGGCGAAGGTGAACAGTCGGAAGTGGTAGTGCGTGTCGGCACAAACGATGTCGGAAAGAAATGGATGAATATTCTGCAGCGTGACTTTAGAGAGCTCGGAAAAATGCTGAAAAGCAGGACCTCCAGGGTGGTTATCTCCAGATTGCTTCCAGTTCCTCGTGCTGGCGAGAGCAGGAACAGGGAGATATGGGACCTGAATGTGTGGCTGAGGAACTGGTGCACGGGGCAGGTATTTAGATTCTTAGATCACTGGGATCTGTTTTGGAGTAAGGGGGAACTTAACAGGTGGGGGACCAGCTTTTTGGCAGGCAGGTTTGCCACTGCTACACGGGTGGTTTTAAACTGAATAAGGGGGGGATGTGGTGTCAAATGGGATAGTCGAGGATGGAGTAAAGGGAAAGAGAGTAAAGGGATAATTAATGACCCCAGAATTAACGGGAAAAAAAGCTCACAAAGGGATAGGAGAGTATGGCCAAGTGTAATAGGGATCGATGTGAAAGGTGAGATGCGTAAGGAATTAAAAGTATTGTATATGAATGCGCGACGTATAAGAAGTAAAGTAGGTGAGCTTGAGGCTCAGTTAGAGGTTTGATGTATTAAAATCATGTTTTAGTGCATTGTAGAAGTATATTTCAATGTTTTTTGTTTGAAGTATTTTTAAGCGGTAACTTTTTAAGGGGTAACTTTTTCCACACAAAGGTGGTGGGTGTATGGAACAAACTGCCAGAGGAGGTAGTTGAGGCAGGGACTATCCCAACATTTAAGAAACAGTTAGACTGATACATGGATAGGACAGGTTTGGAGGGATATGGACCAAAAGCAGTTAGTGTAGCTGGGACATGTTGGCGGGTGTGGCCAAGTTGCGCCGAAGGGCCTGTTATCACACTGTATCACTCTATGACTACATTATACCTCCACCATGCATGAATGCTTCAAAATCACGTGGTCGAGTTTTATTGCCATATACTCAAGCATAGAAACATAGGAAATAGGTGGAGGAATAGGCCATTCGACCCTTCGGGCCAGCACTGCCATTCAATATGATCATGGCTGTTCATCTAAAATCAGTACCTCTTTCCTGTTTTCCCATATCCCTTGATTTCGCTAGCCCCAAGAGCTAAATGTAACTCACTTGAAAACATCCAGTGAATTGGCTTCCACTGCCTTCTTTGGCAGAGAATTCCACAGATTCACAACTTTCTGGGTGAAGAAAGTTTGTCCTCATCTCAGTCCTAACTGGCGTACCCTTTATTCTTAAACTGTGACCCCTGGTTCTGAACTCCCCTGACATCGGGAACATTTTTCCTGCAGTTACAGTAAGTGAAAATCTAGCAGGCAAGCAGGATGCTTTCTCCAACCACCCCCATCTTAAGGCCACTATCTTCCACCGTTTCTACCCAGTGCTTGGTACCTACTTCCAGCAGCCACTGGTTGTCCTCCAGGATGCACCGAGCCGCAGCCTGAAGGGCCTGTCCCACTTAGGCGATCTTTTGGGCGACTACGAATAACAGTGGCAACAATTTTTGCAGTCGGAGGTTGTCGTAGGTTGTTGCGAGGTGTCGTAGGTGAATGCTAGTAAAACTAGTCCCTGACAGTCGCCTCAGCGGGGCAGACCCATAAGTGCATGGGAATAGGGTAGATCAGGGGAGCCGTGACCAGCTGCGTCACTCGTTGTCCAGCCCACTCTCCAAGTCACTAATGGACACAAAAAACGGAGTAACAGCCAATTTCCTCTCTGTGTCTGTGGACCGACTCCATGCACCACAGGCCCATTCATCTGTGGCACTGCTCGATAGGTGATTGGCTTTGTGGAGATCAGAGCCAGATGTCACCGTGTCCCGGAACTAGGCCCTATACAGCCCTGCTAACTGGAACAGGCCCTTCACAGCGGCCACTCTGCCCTACACAGCACAGAAACAGGCCCTTCGGCCCACCGAGTCCGCACCGACCAGCGATCCCCGCACATTAACACTATCCGACACAAACTAGGGACAATTTACACTTATACCAAGCCAATTAACCAGACCTTCAGTCTGAAGAAGGGTCCCAACCCGAAAAGTCACCCATTCCTTCCCTCCAGAGATGCTGCCTGACCCGCTGAGTTACTCCAGCACTTTGTATTTATCGGTTTAAACCAGCATCTGCAGTTCCTACCTACACGTGTACCTGTCCAAATACCGTTTAAATGTCATTGTGGTAATTTCAAGTGTAGAATGAAGACAAGAGTGTTTAGTTGTCGCGTGCAGTGACATCAGAACAATGACATTCTCAGTTGCTGCACCTTAACAGACCAGTTAAAGCAACAACACACAGATACATGCAATAGATTGGTTTAGTTTACTATTGCCACCTGTAGCGAGGTCCAGGGAAAAGCTTTCGCTGCATGCTATCCGATAAATGTAAGCAAGCCGCTCACAATGTACAGATAAAGGAAAACGGGCGCAACATATATAATCAATAATACAAGGTCGAGACCCTTCTAAAGGTTTTGGGTAGAGACTCTTAGAAAGGTCACGACCAGAAATGTCACCCATTCCTTCTCTCCAGAGACGCAGCCTGGTCCATGCCGGTCACCAGGGCAAATTCGGCACAGAGACTTATGGCAGTGGCGCAATGCTTCCGACGCCTCCAACGGCCCCGGACTCTTGCACTGCTCCATGGCCAGAGCTGCAGGGAGCGACTCGCCAGCCGGAAAACACTCGCCAGCCTGGCAAACAGTCGCCAGCCCCGGCTCCCCGTCCACATCTGTCCCCGCCGCTGCTTCTGCTTCCATCCCTCCTTCAGCCCTGGCTCTCCAACACCCGCGGCCCATGCCGTTGATATGAGTTTTGAAATTCTCGTTGATCACAGAATTTTTCATGACAGAGCGTGAGAAATTTGTGATTAGCGTGAGAGCATGAGAATTTGTCCAAATGCGTGAGTCTCACACTCAAAGCGTGAGAGTTGGCAGCCCTGCATAAGGGTGCAGAATAGATTTGCTAGAATAATTTCAGGGACGGGAGACTTTAATCATGTGCATAGAGCTGAATTTGTTCTTGGAATACAAGAACTGAAGTGGGGATCTGATAAAGGTGTTGGAAAACATGAAGGAGATAGAGTGGACAGAGAGAAACTGTTCTCTTTGGCAAAAGGGTTAAGAAGGACATTAAAATGAAGGTGATTGTCAATGGAACCAAAAGTGACATGAAAAAGGGGCAGTACTTTGATTTTCATTTAGTACCAGCAAGCAAAGATCTATCCCCAAAACTTGATCGGTCACACTTTAAATCAAATAGTTTTGCCAAAAGTTCAGTTTGAATATGGTGAGTGGATATCAGCATTATGGAGGGAAGGCGATCAATAATAATTACTGCAATAATCTGAAGCATTTCATTTTTACCTGAACATTAAAAATATAGTTATCTCAATAAATGTTCAAATATTTGAGACATAAATGGCAAAACAAATTCTTACAAATACACAGATACAAATTAATAGTCTTCAGTTGAAACTATTCTTTTGGTTTTGGCTTTGCTCTAGAAAAAGGCCGTGCAAGTGTAAAACTACATTCATTTGTCAATTATAGTTTAGTTTATTTGGAAGAAAGTCCTTTTAAGTGTGTTCATTTTTGGTTCTTACACAGCTTAATATTCAGTGCAGTAATTTTCTTTTGCTGTTTAGTCTGAGAACTAAAGTAGAAATCAGTTGCATGTTGTAAACATTGATTTTTGTGGTAAATGGTGATGGTTGGCTTTCATTGCTTTCAGTACTATTGAGAGGGAGTTTTTGCTTCATGGAGATCCTTTCTAACATGGTGACCTCAGCAGAGAATCAGTGGTATGTTAGTGCAGGATAGAAGCACTGTGTTTCTTCAACTAGTCAAATGGAACCAGTCTTACTGGAGCAATTCAGATTCTAAACCAAGTGTAAATTGAAATTCATTGTAAAATTATGAACAGAAACCAAACAAAGAGGAAAAGAAAGATAGATTGAGATAGGTAAGAGGCAAAAGTTAAAGTTAAATTGTCTATTTTAAGCATCTCCTTTTTAATTGTGATGGAATGCAGCCTGAACTTAGTTTTGAAATGACTTCAAAATAACTATGACGTTAATTACTTTATTATATTTAATGTACAGTTTTGATCAAAGTTCACTTTTATTGTGAAATGAACAAACATTCTTTTTCTCAGACAAAATAAAGGTGTGGACTTCGTAGCTTTTAAACGATTTTGCATTTATATTTTTGCATCTTAAGACTAGAGTTATGTTTCATGCAAACAATGTCAACATTTTTAAGAAGTATAGACAGCAAATGTATATCAATGGGGCTCAACTGGCAAGAATATGTCTTGTTGCATACAACTGTCGCTGACCTAGCTGTAATAAGTGGCTTCGATGAAAAAACACATCTGTTGTTAATATGCACAATGCTTTGAATAATATTTCTTGTGCACAAATCTTGAAAGGTGATCTATATATTTAATGTGTAATTTCTAATGAACGTTGTCAAGTGTATGAGATTGGCACAAGGATTATTGAAAAGGACTTGTAATTAAGATGAAAAGATTGGTAGATCCCTGCAGAATTAACATTTTGTTCTTCTAATGTTGCAACTTATTATTGCACAGTGCTCTCTCAATCAGTCATTCCTTCCAGTTTGTCATATATGAGAAAGATCTAAGTTTCAGTCTTAATATTTTTTTCTGATTAAATAATATCTATGACAGATGAAATGACTGCTTTGCTTAATAATTTATCATTCCATGTAAAGGTACATTTCAGCTGGGGATGTAGGTCTCAAACTCCTCAGAACATGTATGTTCGGATTTACCCTTCTAGAGTGTGTGCCTCACTTGATTTTAAAGTTCCACGTTATCTTTTAGAAGTAAAAGACAACTTTATTTTCTGAGTCCAACCAGTTTCCCCGATCAGGGTCTCTGTCCCATTGTATCACTGGCTCCAAGTTGTTCCAAAAGTATGCCAAGCAAAAACTTATATTACCTGAGAATGGTGGGGGAACAGGGTCATGGATTGTGGGACATTGGGCGTGCATATCAGAGGCCAGAGATACGGCGACAATGCTGCCTTTACTTCCAATATTTGTAAAGTGTTCTCGGGTCACCAGTAATGCTCGATAAAACAAAGCTGTCCTTTCTAGACCAATATTGGGCTAAACGTACATCTTAGTTCTTTGAAGACAGGCTCACTTGTAGCCACATTCTTCTCTTTGTCAGTGGGATGAAATTCCAATAGGCGTTATATCTAAGCTACCAATGAAATGTTTAGGTTCCCGTGACTAAGAAATATTTCGGGAATGTGCTTTTGCTGAAGGTTTCAAAAGGACATTTGCAAACAATCATAACGTTTCTCCATTTACTCACACCCAATAATGTAAGAAATGTTAATCTGACATGGAAGAAAAACTCTTTTTGAAAAAACGACTCTGCACTGGAAGAAAGCTTCCCCGATAAAGAAGATTAAATTTTCCCTTAATCACTCGTCACCAATGATGTGGCAGTTTTGGTATGTGAGCAAGCTGTAAAAAGTGATCCATATGTCAATTAACACAGTGTTCCTTTTTTTTCACTTGCATGAACTTGTTTTTGCAAGTGTCAAAGACAGGAAGAACAGCATTAATCATCTCAAAGACATAAGTTTACATAATTGCAAATAAAGCACGTGGTGCTGCCACAGCTTGTACCTCTGCAATGAGGTTATCGTTTATGGCTCTGCTGAACTCTCATTCCCCTGGCCCTTCCTGTGTGATCCCATATCAACTCCTCCTCCTCTACGCCCTTTGTCCTTTATTGCATATCCTCCAACTCATCCCTAAATCTGATGCAGAATAAAATGACAATAACTAAATGCATTGGTACAGTTTTGCCGCACAGCATTGGCGGTCAAGAGGTCACAAACTGGGGATTCACTCTAGTCTAAATAGTCAGTGTCGTGAAAGCAATTTAAAGTACTATGGGGTGCTGTGAAGCTGGAATCTGTCCTCTTTGCTTGTGATTAATGTAAATGAAAGTCAGAAGTCAAGTACAACACACAGCTGATGCTTCTAACCCATTGGTGTTTGTATGAATTCCATCAATTCATTTGTGAGTGTCCACATCTGTAATTTCTTTGCCTTCAGGGTTAACTTAAATATTTTGAATGGGACATGTTTTAATTGAGTAGGTTCACATACTAACCGAGTGTTTTGGCCTGAATTATGTGGGAAAACTTTGTGCGTTTCGGGATTTCCTTGCACAGATGCACGAGTGCATATTCACAGGATTTTTACAAATGTAATCTAGAGATTCTTGTAGCAAGGCAGGAATCTCTCCGTGGTCTTCAGCAGCAAGAGATTCCGTTTGCAAAACCCACTTTCACCTACTTTAAAGCCATGTATTAGTTCCACAGAGAGTGTTGTTGCAGGAGCAGTTAATATTTAGGGCTATCTATGGTTTGCATTGGCGTGCTTATTTTTGTTATCCCTGCTTCTATCATTAAAGTTCACTTCACATCCTAATTTTATACAATTTTCTGACCATACTCCTCCACATCTCTCTAACCTGTTGTTTGACACCCTCGAACATCTTCAAACATTGGCCATGTTTCTACTGGTTGGGTCCGAGCCTCTGAAATGCGTTCATAAGTGATAGGAGAAGAATTAGGCCATTCAGCCCATCAAGTCTACTCTGACATTCAATCATGGCTGATCTATCTTTCCCTCTCAACCCCATTTTCCGGCCTTCTCCCCATAACCACTGACACCTTTACTAATCAAGAATCTATCAATCTCTGCCTCAAAAATATCCATTGATATTCTTGGCTTCCACAGCCTTCTGTGGCAACTCCTCCATCCGCATAGCCTTCTTCATCCCTTCCCAGAGTACTTTCCTACTTTAAGGAACTCCAAAAGAAACTACATCATTGATCAAGCTTTTGTTTGATCAAGCCTTAGCATCGTCTATTTAATGCCTCCCCTGTGAAACCCCTTGAGATGTTTCAATGGGTGGCACAGCATCGCAGCTCATAGCGTCGGAGACCTGGTTTTGAACCTGACCCTGCGTGCTGCCTGCCTGGAGTTTGCACCATCTCTCTGTGACCATGTAGGTTTTCTTTGGTTTCCTCCCACATCCCAAAGATGCGTGGATTTGTAGGTTAATTGGCCTTTGTAAATTGCTCCCACCGTATAGGATGTGGATGCAAAAATAAGATAGCATAGAGCTAGCATGAACTGGTGATCGATGGCTGCTGATGACTCAGTGGCTCAAAGGGCCTGTTTCCATGCTGTATCTCTGAATCAAAGATGTTGTTTAAATGCAAGTTTCTGTTTGCAAGGCAGCTGTGCGCTCTGCACATAGCAAAGAAACAGTTCACTGAGCCTCTGCTAAAATATCTTGTATAAGTCATGCTTTCCAGCCATTGCAAAACACAGGTTTACATTGTGTTTATGTGGGGAATGTGGCAGCACATTGGCAAATCGGAGAAATGTGATTGTGAGCAAATGATCTATTCTGGACAAGTTGATACGGGGATGAACAGTGGAGATTTTACCAGAGAGATATGCCATTGATTTTTCTAAAAATGTCCATCAGTGAGACATGTTTACGGTTATATTAGAAAAATGTAACCTCACATTGCAGTGCTGCCACGCTACTGCAATGGAATGCCATCCCAGAGGGTTTTTTTGAGAGCTGTAATCTCATCCGAGTGACCTGAAGTAACACTGCCCCCATCTGAGCTGCAACTGACTAAATATTGCCAGTTAAATGTTTGTACTGTTTTCTTTTGCATTTTCAAAAACAAAATGCATTAATACTGGCAATAACAAAATGGGCATCTATTTCCCTCCGTGGACATTGGGTTTGAGATCTCTGTTTGACGTTGCTGTCGTTAATTTAGAAGACCTTATGCACCAGAGGGCCTCTGTGCTGTGCTAGGACTTGGGAGTAATTTTAAAGTTATTCAAGGGACGTAGGCTGTCGAGAAAATAGCCCAGAGAAATTTGATAGAGAGGAGTTATCAAGTGCAGGTTGAAATAAAACAAATCTCAGAACTAAGCAAATGAGAGACACGATGAAAGTTTAAGATAACAAAAGACAGAAAACTCAGGATGGAAAAAAAAGAGAGGTTTTGTCCCCATGTTTAACAATCACATGAGAGACTGGTACGCCAAGAACGAGGAGCTGGAGTGAAGTTCTGAAAACAAAATCACTGATGAAATGGCTCCTGTTAAAATGCTTCTTCATGTTCGAGGTATGTTTTTTTATGTTTCTTTCATATTCCTATGGAATTTTTAACCATTTTTTAGTTTCCGGCTGCTGTTCTGTGCCTGTACATTTAGCCTGCTGTTGTTCAATGCGGGTGGATCGGGCAGGTGCGTTTGTGCGGGGATTGCCCAACATCATCCTGAAGCGGCCAGGGCAAATATGGGAAGCTTAATCCCACATGGATTTCTGTCAGCAAATGTTGACACCACCTGGGTGGGATTCACAAACATTCGGTAGTTGAAGGTATGGATTAGATGCAACCATTGCAAATATTGTCCCCAGGGATCGATGTGTGCATGTGGAGGCCGGAGACCATATTATCAATTGCTGGAGCTGTTTATTGTCAGTCTGCAACACCATATGTAATTTAGGTACAGATTGTACCGTGTCAGAAGTCATATGTATTAAGTACAGACTCCTTAAAGCAGGGGTCGGCAACCTAAAGCCCCCGGGCCGAATGCGGCCCGTAACCCAAAATCATCCGGCCCGCAGGCGTATTTTTTCTGCCGTAATCATCTGGCCAGCAAACCTCCGTCATCTCCGGTATCTCCCAAGGCCGCGAGCCCAGGCGCGGTGACGCAAGGAAGCAAGGGGGCCTGCGCTGGCAGCCGCAATGGCGGAGCTGCCGAGCACCGCCAAGCGCCGACAGAAACATCGCCCATTCCTTCTCTCGAGTCGCTGCCTCCCCACTGAGTTATTCCAGCAATTTGTGTCTATTCACAAGTACTCTTTGTATCACTGTGGAATATAGATCCCATGGAGGGGTTGTGTGGAATTATATAACTGGTTTGGACTGATGGTAGGATGGGAGAGGTGGAGTGTCTGCAGTCCATATGCTTTCTGTAAGAGCAGTCGATTTACTGCCATTGTTTATGTATCTCCTGTAACCTGTTTCAGTTCAGATGCTTACCAAAACATAAATTATACATAAATTGTACAAGACAGTGAAAATAAAAATACTCTGCAATGAAATCAAAACATTAGATCAAACAGCCCAAACTCCGGTGCAACCCGTTCCACCTTAATCCCTCTGCCTGCGATGATTTTGAACCAAATCTCCTCTCAGCCTTCGCTCCTCCTAAAAGATATTCTCCAGCATTGCAACCAAAGTTCCAGGTCACAGGGCTGTTCTAAGAAATAGACACAAAATGGTGGAGTAACTCAGCGGGGCAGGCAGCATCCCCGGAGAGAAGGAATGGGTGACGTTTCGGGTCGAGACCATACTTCAGTCCGAAAAAGGGGCTCAATCCGAAATGTCACCCATTCCTTCTCTCCAGAATCGCTGCCTGCCCCTCTGATTTACTCACTCCAGCAATTTGAGACTACCTTTGATGTAAACCAACATCTGCAGTTCCTTCCTACAATGTTCCAGCAAATCTTGTCTGTGCTCTCTGCCGTGCTTTTGCACTGTATACAGCAGTGCCCAATATCCCCGTTTTAATGAAACCAATGTTTTAATAAAGTTCAACACAACCTCCTTGCCTTTGTACCCAGCACCTTCAGTTACAAACCCGTGCAAATGGTTGGCATTGTTGATACTGCATATTTTGCATAGTGCATAGTGGAGTATCTTGCTCCGCTCTATGATCTTTGGCCAGTGCCGCTCTCAAACGGGCGGGATCTATGTGGCACGTGATTTGTTGCCTGCCATCTGGGGCGGGATGGGGGCAGGATCCATGTGTGCACATGATAGATGTGGCCCGCCATCCGCTCACAGACATGCGTCCTGGCCCCTATGCAGAACAAGGTTGCTGACCCCTGCCTTAAATTGTCCTGTTTAGCAGATGACTTTTGTTGGATAAGTATGGAAATGCATTTGCACGCCTATATCACACTGTCACTGCCATGTTATTGTATCCTGCACACTGGGTTATTTAGTGGTGAGACTGTTTAAATAGAGACAGGCACACAGTAATGGTAAAGGAAGGAGGTATACATTTCAAGGTAATAAATAGGTGGAAGATGATAGAAACAGCAATTTATTTATTTACTGCAGAGTAAAAGTGACTAAAAGTCTTTGATGTGTAGTTGGAAATGCATCATCCAACAAAATAACAGATTACTTGAAAGTTGGACAGACTTGGTTCTGAATTGTAATCAGCCTCCCACTCACTTTATAAACAATGGCATTTAATTATGACTAGCTGATGAGTTGGATAGTTAGAGTATTTGTCCTAGGATGGAAAAGCTCAATATTAGAGGGTATAGCTTCAAAGTGAAAGGAGCAGAGTTTAAAGGAGATGTGCGGGCCAGTTATTTTTACGCAGAGGGTAGTGCCGGGAACATGCTGCCAGGGAGGAGGTGGGAGAGTTGGTGGTGGAAGCAGATATGATAGTGGCATTTAAGAGACTTTTGGATAGTCAAATGGATATTCAAGGAATGGAGGGATATATATTATGTGCAGGCAGATAATAATATCTGTTGGCATAATGTTCGGCATATGCATTGTGGGCTTATTCCTGTACTATGTACTATTCCATGTTCTATTTGAGTTGTCATCATCACACATCAATGTAAAATATCTCATTACTAAGACATCAATCATTGCACTCATTGAATCATATTCGGTATCTAGGAGGAAGGAATGGGGGGAGGGTGTTGCAGAGTAACGCTGATGAGACCATAAGCATTGCCATCATTGACACACGACCAGCTACAGTTTCCGCTGCCTGTACACGAGTGTGTGAACACCGGCTGCTACAAGCTGTTGTCAGGGGTTTGTGGTGAACCAGCGGGATTGCACTCTGGCACTGGACTTACTGTGGTGTTCTGGCAAGGAGTAGAATTTTGCCCAACTGCGTCAAGTTGTAATCCCACCCAACCACTGCACCAGGCCTTAGGGTACACTTTTAAAGCCGAGATATTAACTTCGAAAATTCAGCCATTACGTTATTTTAAGGAAACATTAAGAACTCTCCAGTGGCATACTAACTTATATTTTATAAAGCCGTCCAGACTAGTGTAAATGTTTTACATTAAGTGGTTAACTTTTTCAGCCTAAAGGTTTCTGAATGCCTCAGAAGCAGGTTTTTAAATGTTGGATTCACTTCTTTGCCTGACTCTGGAATGTGTTTAAGCCACATGTCAGATTCCTTTTCTCATGGACAAGTTGGCCTGAAGGGCCTGTTTCCATGCTGTGGGACTATTTTGTAGCCAGGTTGGTTTGTTCACCCCAGGTATTATCCCACTGATGTTCTTCTGAGACATTCAAAAACTTTGAATTTTTTTACAAGGAAAAAGTTAGAACACGAGGAAATGTAAAACACATACACATGTCTAGACAACTTTATAAGTTAGTATGCCACTGGAGATTTCTTAATTTTTCCTTTAAAAAAATGTAATATCCATATACCCTAAGGAAGTACAAAGCCACATCCCAGCGAATCTTCCAAATGTTTTCTGCAATGGTTTCTTAGATCACTGAAGGAAGGACTTAATGTACTCATTCCCATTTCCAATGGCAAGCATTCTTAGCACTCCATTGATGCAAAATGCATCCCGCTTTCATTAGTCTTTTACGTTAATATTTGTCTCTAGTAATGAATAAATGAGTACAAATATAAACACTGCTGAAAATAACTTTGAAGGTTCATTGTTAGCTTTGGCTAGCCTATTGTTCGTTCCTGGAGCCTGGATATTTGGGGCATAAAAGTGTGTCTTGGGCTCCTATACAGGCGCCCCTTAACATTCCTTCAGAATTCCCCACTCTCATTCATAAGCTTTTCATAATAGTTTCCAGACTTCTTGTCAAGCAACAGGGCGCCGCAGAGTTGCTGAGGTGCCCTGTTCATGCCAGACGCCAACGACTTAATCCAATGCTTCCTTCTCATTTTTATGTTTGTTGACAGTGCTCCGGAGGGTTTTGTAGGAGCTGTTTTTGTCGTCTACAGCTTGAACATCTCGGGCTCAGTCCATTTTGTGACTGAGTCTCTAGATATATATTTGGCGGCGCGACTCACCCGTTGCAGCGGCCCCTACAGGCGCCCCTTGTCTTTTTTTTTATTTTTTAATCTAGTTAAATGTAGTGTTGGTGTTTTTTTAATACTGGTTTTAAATGTGTATATGTGGGGGGCGGGGGGGGGGGGGGGGGGGGGGGGGGAAAATGTTTAAAATCCCTTCCCTGTCCGGGAGACCCGACCTTTTCCCTGTTGGGTCTCCGTTGTCGTTGGGGCCTAGCACCGTGGAGCGGCCTCCAACCTGAACGACCCGGGGGCTCGGGAGACTGCGGAGCTGCGGACTACTCACCATCGTGGGGCTGGCCGGCCTCGGAGCGTGGGGAGCGGTGGTGACTCGCTGCTGCGGCCCGACTCCTGGGGCTCGGAGGCTCCAGCTGCAGCCGCAGGTCCGGTGGACTGGGACATTGCGAGCTCACGGGTCCGGGGGGAGAGAGAGACCGCTCCCCGGAGCTCCCGCAACGCGACTTCTCCAACCCGTGTCGCGGGGTTGGAACGACCCGGAGCGGGGACGTATATCGCCCGGCACGGCTTCATGGCCGTGGGACATTCCAGCGCCCGCCGGGGGCTCCAACACTGTGACTTTTAGACCGGGAGCGGGGCCGTAAATCTCCCGGCACGGCTTAAAATGGCCGTGGGACTTATCATCACCCGCCTGGGGCTTGGACATCGGGAGAGAAATGGAGAACAGGGGAGAGAAAATACTTTGCCTTCCATCACAGTGGGTTCACTGTGATGGATGTTTGTGTGAATTAAATTGTGTGTATGTCTGTAGGAAATTGTCTTTGTTTGTATGGCTGTGGAAACGGAATTTCGTTTGAGCCTCACTGAGGCTCAAATGACAATAAATGGTATTGTATTGTATTGAATATATGGTAACTGCACAACTTTGTCAAGTGGGGCTCAACAAGGGCGTGCACAAAGACACTGAGAAATAAAATACTATATTAATGAATCTATAGTGGAAATAAATAATTCAAAATTAAATGTGATTTAAACAAAAAATTTCATAAGCAAGCAGTCCAAAATCTAAAATGTAAATTTGAATGGAAGCCGAGGCATTACAGCACATTTTAGAATTTTGTTTTCCTCCATTGGCAATGTGCAATATATCAATTTGTTCTTTTAAACGGCCCCTTGTTTCAAAATTGATGATCTATTCTGGACTCCTTCAACAATTCAATTTGATTGTTGGAGAGTTCATTGTAATCTCCAGAAATAACAATTATTACGAAAATTGCAGCTATCAATAATCATATTGAATATTTCAATGTGAAATATATTTATTCTCACAGTACCTATTAACAGTAGCAATGAAAACTTAGTATAATAATAATATTAGATCATTCCAACTATGGGAAGTATCAGCACAAAATACTTAGAGGTATAGAGTCATTTTTTGTCTAGTTAAATGTAGTTGTTGGGTTTTGTTCATACTGTTTTTAACTATGTATATGTGGGGGGGGGGGGGTATGAGGGGTGGGGGGGGGTAGGGGGAAACTTTTAAAATCTCTTCCCTGCACGGGAGACCCGGCCTTTTCTGTGTCGGGTCTCCGTTGTTGTTGGGGCCTAGCACCGTGGAGCGGCCTCCAACTGGAACGACCTGGGGGCTTCCGTCGCGGAGCCTGCGGAGCTGCGGACTTACCATCGTGGGGCTGGTCGGCCTCGGAGCGTGGCTCGCTGCTGCGGCCCGACTCCGGAGCTCAGAGGCTCCAGCTGCAGGCCTGTGGACTGTGATTTCGGGAGCTCGCGGGTCTGGGTGGGAGACCGCTCTTCGGAGCTCCCGCAACACAACTTCTCCAGCCCGTGTCGCGGGGTTGGAACGACCCGGAGCGGGGCCATACATCGCCCGGCGCTGCTTTAATGGCCGTGGTACATTCCACCGCCCGCCGGGGGCTCCAACTTTGTGACATTTAGACCTGGAGTGGGACCGCTTTTTGGAGCTCCTGCAACACAACTTCTCCAGCCCGTGTCGCGGGGTTGGAACGACCCGGAGCGGTGCCATACATTGCCCGGCGCGGCCTTAACGGCCGTGGGACTTACCATCGCCCGCCTGGGGCTTCAACATCGGGGAAAATGGTGTACAGGGGAGAGAAAAGACTTGCCTTCCATCACAGTGAGGAGGAGATTCACTGTGATGGATGTGTGAATTGAATTGTTTGTGTGTCTTGTAGGAATTGTTTTGTTTGTATGGCTGTAGAAACAGAGTTTCGTTTGGGCCTCACTGAGGTTCAAATGACACTGAATAAATATTGTATTGTATACAGCATGCAAACAAGCCTTCGGTCCAACTTTACCACGCCGAGCAAGATGTCCCATCTACACTCCGAGCAAGATGCCCCACCTGCGTTTGACCCGTATCCTTCTCAATTTTTCCGATCCATGTACCTGCAAAATTCTAATAATGGTAATAAAAATGAACTCTCCAACAATGGAATTGAAGTGGTTGAAGAAGTACAGAAGACGTACTGAGTAGATCATCGGTTTTGAAACAAGGGAGATGTTTTTAAAATAACAAATTGATATTTCGCAAAATACGCACAGAGGAAAACAATATTCTAATATGTATTTTTAGTTTTCTAAATTAATTTGTTATGTTTTATGCAACCACGAAGAAAGGCATTTGTCATTTTTTAATGAATTGAGCAACAGGGGGAGCTCTTGCTCAGTTTTATTTTAGGATTAACAATGGTTAATAATTTTAAGAATACCTGCAATTTTTCAATAATAATCATTTCTATAGATTCTGGAGGTTCCCCGCAGATTGAAAGGAAGTAAATCTAACATTCTGGAAAAAAGAAGTGGGGAGAGAAAACTGGGTCCTACAAACGAGATTGCCTAAAGTCATCGAAGGGAAAAAGCAAAATCTGTTATTTAGTAGAAAAATAATTTACATTCTGGACTTTGGGCTACTTGCTTATGAAAGAAAAAATCAAGTTCAACAAATCTGATACTTGTTATCAACTTGTAACCAGCAGAAATGATAAGGGGGAGTCGGTGCATGTGGTAAATTTGGTCTTTCAGTAAGCAGGTCTTTGATGTCAAACACAATATAATATTTAATGAAATTTGCGTGCCTGGGGCGAGAGGAACATTCTAGGGTTGGGCTAATGGATAGGAGACAGAGAAAAAGAATAAACAAGTAATTTTCAGGGATTTGTGATTTATGGGTTGTCACAGGGATCGATCCTGGGGTTTTGGTTGCAGATGGTCAACAACAATGATTTGGATGAGAGAAAGAACTGTAATTTAACCCTGTTTGCTGATGATAGAAGACTGCATGGAAGTGGGAGTTGTGATGCTTTAGGTAAGGCTTCTTTCTGGTGGATATTGACAGGCAAAGTGAAAAGGTGGAGATTTAATAGCCGAAATATAATGTCAACAATATGCAAGATTATCCTCTTTGGAAAAAGTGACCTTTAAATAGAAAGGGATTGATTGTGTTCAAAGCCATGTGAGTTTCCTTGCCTGTGATAATTAACGTGTGGGTACATTGAGCTGTTAAGAAGACAAATGGTTTATTGGTCTTTATTTCAAGTGGAATTGAATGTAAGGGCAAAGACCTTTTACTGGAATTACATAGAGCCACAGAGAGATCACACCAAGAATGCTGTCAACATTGCTCAACCCAAGAAAAGATATACTTGCAAATAGAAGGAGTTCAAAAAAGGTTCTTAGGAGGGGAGGTTAAGCAGCCTGGGCCTATACTCTCCAGTTTCAAAGAATGTGATCCCATTGAGGCATGCAGTGTTCTGAAGAAGCACAATTCAGTGGCTGTAGGGTCGGTTTCCCTTCTGTCTGCGTTTATTTGATTTGATTTGATTTGATTCAATTTATTGTCATTGCACTTTTCAGTGCCACTGCCTGTTGTTTACCATGTTACAACAGGCAGTTGGCCAATCAAGAATGAGATTAGATAGATAGATAGATAGATATAATTTATTGCCACACAACCAGGGTTGGTGGAAATTTGGGTTGTCAGCAGCAGTACAATAATAAAGAACACACAATAAAACTGTAACACAAACATCCACCACAGCATTCATCACTGTGGTGGAAGGCACAAAAATGTGGCCAGTCCTCCTCCATTTCCCCCCCGTGTACAGGACCAGAGTCCAATCAGTCCAGGATCGGCTCTTCCTCACCGGAGACCGCGGCTTTAGATTGTTGTAGGCCGCAGGCCGGCGGTCGAGATTTAAAGTCCCCGCCGCAGCCAGAAGCACCGTAGACTGCAGGGCCGGCGGTCGAAGCTCCCCTCCAGGGGTGATGGTAAGTCCATGCCGCACCCGCGGTAGAAGTTGGCCGCGGGCCGGCAGTGATAGCTTCTTCTTCCCCCGGGTCCCCCACGAGGGATCCCGGTCTGTAGACCGCGACTTCAGGCTGCGACTTCAGGCTGCCGGCAGCCCCGGGCCAGCGAAACGGAGCGCTCCGCTCCAGCGAGCCCCAGCGAGGGCTCACCCGCTCCACGTCGAGAGTCCACGCTGCGCCCGCCGCTGAAGCCCCGGGCGCGTCTCCGGGAAAGGCCGCGTCGATCCTTGATGTTAGGCCACGGGGGAGGCGACCTGGAAAAAGTCGCCTCTCCATCGAGGAGGCGACCGAAGCGGTTTCCCCCTTACCCCCCCCACACCACCCCCCACACAAGACACACGAAGAAACACAAAATACACACTTTAAAACATACTAAAAAATAAAAAAAAGCTGGAAAAACTGACGCGCTGCTGACATGGCTGCACACAGAGGAGCGCCCCCTACAGAGCTTTGTGCTTTGTATATTAAAACAATTATCTAAAGGCTGAGGAGTCTTTGGAATTCTCTGACCAAGAAAATGATGAAGGCTCCCTGGCTGAAATAGCAACATTTCTGGATATTCAAATAATCAGGGGCTGTGGGATTGATACAGAAATGTGGAACTGATATAAAGATCAGCCACGATACAGCTCGGAAATATTCCTTTTGGTCCAACTCATCCTTGCCGACAAAGGTGGCCCATCTAAATAAATCCCATTTGCCTGCATTATTATCTTATCCCACTAAATCTTTACTATCCATGTATTTGTCCAAATGAATTTTAAATGTTGTTACTGGACTAGCTTCAACTGCTTTTTCTGGCAGCATGTTCCGTATATCCACCACCCTCTGTGGAAAAAAATGCCCCTTGTGTCCTACATCCCCCACACTCCTGAAATCCATGCCCTCTAGAAACATAGAAACATAGAAAATAGGTGCAGGAGTAGGCCATTCGGCCCTTCGAGCCTGCACCGCCATTCGATATGATCATGGCTGATCATCCAACTCAGTATCCTGTACCTGCTTCTCTCCATACCCCCTGATCCCTTTAGCCACAAGGGCCACATCTAACTCCTTCTTAAATATTGCCACTGAACTGGCCTCAACTACATTCTGTCGCAGAGAATTCCAGAGATTCACCACTCTCTGTGTAAAAAATGTTTTTCTCATCTCAGTCCTAATAGATTTCTCCTTTATCCTTGAACTGTGACCCCTTGTTCTGGACTTCCCCAACATCGGGAACAATCTTCCTGCATCTAGCCTGTCCAACCCCTTAAGTTCTTGTTCTTGATTTCCTTACCCTAGGGGGAAAAAACTCTATCCTCATGGTTTTATACGCCTCTCAGAATAAAGAATAAAGTCCCAGCCTGCCCAATCTCCTCCCTATAACTCAGGCCCTTGAGTCTTGGTGACATCCTCGTAATTCTTCTCTGCAGCCTATACAACATAATGGCATCTTTCCTCTAACAGGGCGATCAAAATTAAACACAAATACACAAAGTGTGGCTTAATAGACGTCCTGTACAATTGTATCATTAAGCTCCAACAACAATATTCAGTTCCCTGACTGATGATGGTTGATGTGCCAAAGCCTTCTACCTGTAATTCATCTTTCAGGGAACTATGTACTTATACTCCTAGACCCCTTAGTTCTGCAATTCTTCCCAGAGCCCTACAATTCGCTGTGAAGATCCTACCTTGGTTTGACTTCCCAAAGTGCAGCATCTCACACTTACTTGTTTAATTTGCTATTCCTTGGCCCACTTGCTAAGCTGATCAACGACCTGCTATAAATCATAATAAGCATCTTCGCTGTCTGCAACACCAGTTGTTTTAGCTCACCTGCAGACTTACTAAATATGCCAAATTGTTGATATTAACAAACAACAAATAACTCACTGATCCCTGAATCACACCACTAGGCACAAGCTTCCAGTCAATAAAACAACTTTACACCACCACCTTCAGCCTCTGACCACTAAGCCAATTCTGTATCCACAGAAACCTATCTTACTGAAAGGCTGGGCAGGCATGATTGGTTGAATGGCTTTCTTCTGCTTCTTCATATGCTCTTATTTTTTGAGAAGCCCAGACCATCACACAAACCAACCTCCCTTCCATTGACTTAATTTACACTTGCCAGGCAACCAGTACAATCAAGGATTTAAGAAGGAACTGCAGATGCTGGAAAATCGAATGTACACAAAAATACTGGAGAAACTCAGCGGGTGCAGCAGCATCTATGGAGCGAAGGAAATAGGCAACGTTTCGGGCTGAAACCCTTCTTCAGGCAGATTCCCTGAAGAAGGGTTTCGGCCCGAAATGTTGCCTATTTCCTTCGCTCCATAGATGCTGCTGCACCTGATGAGTTTCTCCAGCACTTTTGTGTACCTTCAGTATAATCAAGGACTAGTCTCACCCCGCTCACTCATTCTTCTCCCCTCTCCCATCGGGCAAGAGGTACAGAAGTATGAAAACGCACATCTCCAGATTCAGAGACAGTGTTATCAGGCAACTGAAACGTCCAATCAACAACTAGAGAGCGGTCGTGAGCTACTATAGTACCTCATTGGAGAGTCTCTGACTATCTCTAATCAGACTTTTCTGGACTATCTTGCAAGAAAAAACATTATTCCCTTTATCATGTATCTGCACATTGTGGATGGCTCCATTGTAATCATGTATAGTCTTTCTGCTGACTGGTTAGCATGTAACAAAAGCTTTTCACTGTACCTCGGTAAACGTGACAATAAACTAAACTAAAATTAATTCTTATGTCAGTGTTACCTGTTTAGTTTTGTACCACTGCATACACATCTCTGTGTCTGAACTGATTATAGAGGATGTCAATTAAACTTCAAAAAGAACTGTTGTTTTGCCCTGTGATGTATCTGGGGCGTATTAAAGATAGTGTAAAAATAGAAGATACATATTTGATTAAAGTTTTGCTTGCAGCAAGTAAGAAGGCCATTACCAGGCAGTGGCTTAATGAAAAAAGTCCAAAACAGGAACAGTGGCTAGAAATTGTGCGAGACATCTTTAATATGGAGAAATTGACATATTCCTTGAGAGTCAAGGAGAATTCATTTGAGAAGATCTGGGGAAAATGGACTGTTTATTTGAGCCATGACACGAATTAGATAAATGCCGAGCTAGATATGGGAAGATTGCGTTATATAGAACTAGATGGTATGTTTGTATGAATGTTGAATTATCTCCAGATAACTAATCAATGTAATGGTTTTTCTTTTTTTAATTTGGTAAGTGAACCACACGGTCTTATTCCAATTTTTTTTTTAATTTACTTCTTTTTTTTTTTCCCCCCATCTACTTATTTTTTTATTTTGATTGCTGTTTTTCGTACTTTGTTTTATTTATGGTGATGGTGTTGCACTGTTTTGAAAATATCTCTTAAAAATCAATAAAAATTTAAGTGAAAAAAAAAGAACTGTTGTAAAATATTACAATATACTTTATTTGGTTCAATCGCTCTACTTTGGCCAGGGAAGTAACAGCTGTGCATTTTACAAGTTAAAATACAAAGTGCAGGAGTACCTCAGTGAGTCTGGCAGTATGTCTATAGAAAGGTGACATTTCGAGTTAGGATCCTTCTGCCTGGCCCGCTGATTTACTCCAGTGTTTTAATCAAGATTCCTGCATCTGCAGTTCATATATTGCTTTAATCTATTTGCGCTTACTCTGTTTTGATGCATTATTGATTCATTATTTCAATTGGGAGAAGAGTGATCCTGGTCAGCAGGAGATTATCATGGCATTGGTGTATCTGAATCCAACAGGTATATGAGGTTTTGGAGTTTTCTGTAATTCCATTGAACTGATTTTTTTTTTCCATTGAATCTCTTCGTCTTTCCAAGGAAAGAATGGGAAATTAAGTGCAATGTTAATGGAATTTGACTATTTCATTTATGTGTTCTCAAGGAGCTTTAGAAATAGTGGACCTTCTCAATGATTTCCTTCTTAGTGGAAGCACAAAACACTTGAGTGTACAGAACATGTATTTTAGTTTATATCGTGAGCCCAAAAGATATTTGAAGCAAAAAGGAGGTTGTACAGTGTATATAGAGTGTAACTATTGTTAATAAAAGTTTTGTTCATCATAGAACTGGAATTTGCCGAAGGCTTTTCCAGAAGCAGCCTTTAGTTCCAATTTTTTTTATTAGGCGTGCGCGTTGTTGGAAGAGCAAACTGATGATGGTGAGGGCAATGGGGGGGATCTGGGAACTTGGCCAGTGACGCCTCCTAAATTGAGAATGGATGATTGCAAAGTGGTAGAGTGAGAAAAAACCAGGACTCGAAGGAATAAATCGCTTTGCTCAAATCTCCAGCAGCAATTCACTATCTCACCAAAAGAGATTCCTCCCTTTTAATTGTTCACTCTCTGGGCTAGGAGGTTGAGTTATGGAGTCACAAGGAATTGCAGATGCTGGCCTACAAAAAAAAAGACAACGTGTTGCAGTAAATCTGCGGGTCAGTTCTCCAGAGTGCTGCCTGACACGCTGAGTTGGTCTGTTCTCCAGAGTTGCTACCTGACTCTTTGAGTTACTCCAGCACTTAACGTAGAAGTTATTATCTTTCTTAAAACACAAATGTTACAGTACGTAGCTATTGATTGCTAGAGATGTTTCTTAATAGAATTGTGCTTAATAGATTATTAATGTGTTGACGCAATACTGTCCTGTAACTCAGAGATTTAAACATTTTTGGCAAACCCTCTGATGCAACCCTTGGTGGCAAACCCTACCCCAGGTGCTAGATGGCTATCGGATTAAAAGTATACTTAGTGAAAAGGAAAGTCTGATGCTAATCAATTTGGAAAGAAGAGTGATATCAAATTATATATATATATATGTGTGTGTGTGTGTGTGTGTGTGTGTGTGTGTGTGTGTGTGTGTGTGTGTGTGTGTGTGTGTGTGTGTGTGTGTGTGTTGTTTCCCCCCTCACTCTCTCTTTCACTCTCCTACAGTATTTACCAATGTCTTTGTTATATAGTTAACCTGCCTCTTAAAACCTGACAAGCCATCTATTTAAAATTTGGTTGTTCTGTCTAGTTTCAAGCTTATTGCCTGTCTTTAGCTGACTCCTGCAGACACTCGGAATTTAACTGAATCCTTGACATTTACTGTATCTCACTCAACTCCAGATCTCCAGTAATGTTCATCAGCAATGCAGACTGGTTGTGGAGGGGTATCATTTCAACACAAACAATGCCTTTATTTTTCTGTTTGATGAGATTTAAAAAAAATATGTAATTGAGGCCTTTTTATATTTCATAATTAATGATACAGTTGTGAAATATTTGCACCATTTACCTGATGACTGCTTTACCCTGAGTGCTGTTGTGCCACTCACATAAACAGTCATGAACAAAATCTTATTCATGCAGAAATACCATTTACTGTGGACATTTAATTTCCAGCTATCCATAGTATTTGTCTGCTGGATATCTGTTTTTATTTTTGTGTAATTTTCGTTGAACAATTCAAAGCCAGGTCTGTTTTAACTGGGCATTTATGAATTTTGTTTAGCTGACCTTCAGTGCTCTCTGCTATAAATACAGTAATGCTTTATTGTCAGTCTTCTACTCTAACTGTCCTTTCACTTCAAAGCTCATCTTTTCCAACACATTATCGTAATGACATAGGGTGGGGAACAATGCAAAGTTCTATGTAAAACCTTTTATGCAATAGATCTCTTATCTCCCTCAGTCATTAACCTAATATTTAACAGATTAAAGCAATATATTAATCTCTACATTATAAAATACATAACCCCATTTACTGTGTAAGAAGGAACTGCAGATGCTAGTTTACACCAAAGATAGACACAAAATGCTGGAGTGACTCAGCGGGTCAGGCAGCATCTCTGGAGAGAAGGAATGGGTGACATCTCGACCCGAAACGTCATCTATTCCTTCTCTCCAGAGATGCTGTCTGACTCGCTGAGTTACTCCACCATTTTGAGTCTACCTGCATTTACTTCTGTGGACAAAATGGGAGCTAGTGAAATAAAAAAAGAACTCCTTAATGTTTGCAACTACTCTTCTTGAAGTTCACCAAAAAATGTTGAATCTCCTTATGAATGTCACTCAGCAAGGCATTGAAGGCTATGGATCTGATCCAGCTGAATGGGACTAGTGGAGAAGGGTAAGCAGCATGTACATGGAGGGCCAAAGGTCCTATTTCTAAATAGGATCAGGAATGGGCCACCATTAGCCACCCCCCCCCTCTGCATTTACCACAGAGAAAGAAAGGGATACTCGAGTCCACATTACAGAAGAGGGGTGCTTGAGTTCTTAAAACTCCATAAAGATACATAAAGCCCTGAAATGTGATCAGTTGTATTCTCGGACATCGTGGAAAGCTGGGAAGAAATCGTAGGGCCACTAGCAGTTAGTTGTATCATTGAAAATATTCCGCTTGGGTAGTTTACTATGAACATTGAATTTTCTAATTTTAGCTAATTACATAACCCTCCCCCTCTCTCTTCTGCCCCTTCCCTCCCCCCTCCCCCCTGGACTCGCAACCACTTCTCACCTTCCACCTACATTCCTTCCTCTAGCTTCACAGTTCACAACTCTTCAAACCTTTTGTTTCACACCATCCATCTTTTCTGCCTATCAAAAACCCGCCTTCACCCGTGTCGGACTATTACCTGCCAAGCTTTGTCCTGCTCCTCCTCTTGACCAGCTTCCTTTCCCCTCCCTGTTAGTATGAATTAGCTTGAAGATTCCCGACTGGAAATGTCACCTATCCATGTTTTCCTGAGCTTGATCTGCTGAGCTAGTAAAATACTCTGTGTCTTCTTAATTTGTATCATTGATAGCCACGGGTGAGGTGCTGAAGGGCGAGGGGTATCCTTTTATAGGCTACAAAATTATGAGGGGCATGCCGCATAGATATGATGAATAGCCACAGTTTGTACCCCAGGGTAGGTGAGTCTAAAACAAGAGAGCATATATTTAAGATAAGAGGGGTAAGATTTCAAAGTGACCTGAGAGGAACAAATTTCTACACACATGGAATGAGCTGCCAGAGGAAGTGTTGGTGGTGGGCACTATTATCACATATTAAATAAACCTGGGTGCGCGGATCGGGAAGGTTTTAAGGGATACTAGACCAAATGCAGACCCGTTGGGTCTGTTCCTCCAACGGCCAGGGGGGAGAGAGAAAGGGGGGGGGAGAGATAGGGGGGGAGATAGATAGGGGGGGGGAGAGAGGGGGGGAGAGAGAGAGGGGGAGGGGGGGGGGAGAGGGGAGAGAGAGGGGAGGGGGAAGAGGGGGGGGGGGGGGGGGGAGAGAGAGAGGGGGGGAGAGAGAGGGGGGAGAAGGGGGGGGGAGAAGGGAGAATGGAGGGGGGAAGAAGGGAGGGAGGAGAGGGGGAGGGCCGCCCAGCAGTCATCGGCCTCAGCTCCATGGCCTCACATCCTTGGCCCATCCTCTCTGTACCCCCGGAGCCAGCCGGTTATCTCCGGGTCGTCACAGAGGACCGATTCCCAAACGCTTCAGACCAGGGGGGGTGGAGCGGGCGGGCGTGGTACCGAGTGAGCCTGCGGGCCACCAGCGAGGAACGGAGCGATCTGAGGACAGTGAAAAGCAGCGGGGGGACCAGCCGATCGTGGCTTCCGCCAGCGTGACAGAGCCGGGCCGTGGAGGGGGGGAAGTGGAGGAGTGCCGGGGCACGCGATGAAAATGTGGCCCTGACGGCCATTACTCCCTCTGGATCTTTGGTCCGCAGCACAGCGGGAGGCGAAAAAATGACTGAGGGGGAGGTGGGGGGGGGGGGGGGGGGGGGGGGGGGGTGGAAAGTTCACCTGCGAGTTGAGAGCATCTGCTTTAATCGGGGGAGGGGGGGGGCGGTGCAGCGAGCAAGGGCATTGTGATTTGAGTATAGGAGCAGGGAGATTCTACTGCAGTTGTACAGGGTCTTGGTGAGACCACACCTGGAGTATTGTGTACAGTTTTGGTCTCCAAATCTGAGGAAGGACATTATTGCCATAGAGGGAGTGCAGAGAAGGTTCACCAGACTGATTCCTGGGATGTCAGGACTTTCATATGAAGAAAGACTGGATAGACTCGGCTTATACTCGCTAGAATTTAGGAGATTGAGGGGGGATCTTATAGAAACGTACAAAATTCTTAAGCGGTTGGACAGGCTAGATGCAGGAAGATTGTTCCCGATGTTGGAGAAGTCCAGGACAAGGGGTCACAGCTTAAGGATAGGGGGGAAATTCTTTAAGACCGAGATGAGAAAAACATTTTTCACACAGAGAGTGGTGAATCTCTGGAACTCTCTGCCACAGAGGGTAGTTGAGGCCAGTTCATTGGTTATATTTAAGAGGGAGTTAGATGTGGCCCTTGTGGCTAAAGGGATCAGAGGGTATGGAGAGAAGGCAGGTACGGGATACTGATTTGGATGATCAGCCATGATCATATTGAATGGCGGTGCAAGCTCGAGGGACCGAATGGCCTACTCCTGCATCTATTTTCTATGTATCTATGTATCTATGTGATGTCCGCAGCTGCCGCAATGGTTTGATTTTTTAAAAAACAGTCCGTTTTAACAACTTTATTAAATACCTGGGGAAATAATTGATCAAATTCAGGGAGGAGTCGATTTCCGAAATCGTAAGTTAAATCGCCACCGAAATATGTAAAAATCTCAGTGTATTTGTGTCTGGTTTTCGAGAAAATACGTTTCAAAGGCAAAATGACACACACACACACACAGACACACACACACACACACACACACACACACACACACACACACACACACACACACACACACACACACACACACACACACACACACACACACACACGCTCTCACACACACACACACACACACACACACACACACACACACACACACACACACAGACACACACACACACACACACACACACACACACACACACACACACACACACACACACACACTCTCACACACTCTCACACACTCTCACACACTCACACTCACACACACTCACACACACTCACACACACTCACACTGAGTTTTAATAGATAAATTATATGATATGATGGGCCAGGAGCAGGCGTGGGACTAGCTTGGTTAGGCCAGGAACAATTGGTCAGAGAAAACATGTTTTCATGCTATATAACTCCATGACTCTGACATAGGGCCTTGAAACTAGCCCTACCAATCGATATGATCACGATTATCTAATCTGGCCTCATCTCTTCTTCTGTGCCAGTTCCCAGAACCCTCAATTACTTCATCTTTCAAACATTTATCTAACACCACCATGGCGGAGAATTCCAGAGAATAACAAAGCTTTTCTGCTTACATCAGTTTTAAGTGATCAGCAACTTACTTTACAGCTAAATCCATATGTTCGATACTCTCAATGCAGAGTAAACATCTTGGGATCTTCACCCGGTTAAGGTCCCTTGCAATCTTCCCTCATTCCTCTAAAGTCATCCCTCATTCTTCTAAACCCCCAAGAAATACAGACCCAGACTATCCAGTCCTCTTTGACAGGACATTCCTGACATCCCAGGAACCAGAGTCGTGAATCTCCTTTGGACTACCTCCAATTGTACATTAAGAAAGGAAAGGAGAGGAAGAGAAATTCTTTAGTTAGAGGCTGGTGAATCTGTGGAATTTATTGCCAAAGACGGCTGTGTAGGCTGTCATTAGGTATTTTTAGGGTGCCGATTGACAGATTCTTAATTAGTAAAGATGTCAAGGGTTATGGGGAGAAGGCAGGAGGATGGGGTTGAGTGGTATAGATGGATCAGCCATGATTGAATGGTGGAGCAGACTTGATAGGCCGAATGGCCTAAATCTGCTCTTATGACATATGACTTATACTACTACATCCATTTTTAGGTATGGACATTAAAATTCCATAGTATTTCTGGTACAGCTTCAACAACCCAGTACAACAGTAACAAAACCTTCTTATATCTAAACTCCAATAAAGGGCAACATCATTCCTTTGCCTTTTTAACTACTGGTGCCTCTGCTTATTAACCTATTGTGATTCTGTTCCTGAAACTATTTCTCAATTCATAGTAAAATTGTGCTTCATCCACTGTAATTGTTGCTTTGAGTGCCATGTTGCTGTTCTCCTTCCCGAGCTGTTAATTTAATTTCATGACAGCATTCTGGCCCAATATTGTGGTTAATTAATGCATCTGATTACAGTGTTGAAGTAATTAAATTCAAACCAATTACAGTGCCCTCCATAATGTTTAGGACGAAGACCCATCATTTATTTATTTGCCTCTGTATTCCACAATTTGATATTTGTAATAGAAAAAATCACATGTGGTTAAAGTGCACATTGTCAGATTTTATTAAAGGGTATTTTTACACATTTTGGTTTCATCATGTAGAAATTACAGCTGTGCTTATGCATAGTTCCCCCATTTCAGGGCACCATAATGTTTGGGACACATGGCTTCACAGGCATTTGTAATAGCTCAGGTGTGTTTAATTGCCTCCTTAATGCAAGTATAAGGGAGCTCTCAGCAGCAAGTCTTTCCTCCAGTCCTTCCATCACCTTTGGAAATGTTTATTGCTGTTTATCAACATTCGGACCAAAGTTGTGCCAATGAAAATCAAAGGAGCCATTATGAGACTGAGAAACAAGAATACAACTGTTAGCGACATCAGTTTCAGGCTTACCAAAATCAACTGTTTCGAACATCATTAAGAAGAAAGAGAGCACTGGTGAGCTTACTAATCGTAAAAGGACTGGCAGGCCATGGAAGACCTCCACAGCTGATGAGAGAAGAATTCTCGCAATAATAAAGAAAAATCTCCAAACATCTGTCTGACAGATCCGAAACACACTTCAGGAGTCAGGGGTGGATTTGTCAATGACCACTATCCGCAGAAGATTCAGAAGTGTATAGACACATCCTATCTGCTCAAGTTCAAACAGATGCCTCAAAACTCATTGGCCGGAGGTTCTTTCTACAGCAAACATATTGCTAAAACAACAAAGGAGTTTTTCAAAGCTAAAAAATGGTAAGTTCTTGAGTGACCAAGTCAATTGTCCGATCTGACCCAATTGAGCATGCCTTTTATATGCTGAAGAGAAAATTGAAGGGGACTAGCCCCCAAAACAAGCATAAGCTAAATATGGCTGCAATACAGGCCTGCAGAGCATCACCAGAGAAGACACCCAGCAACTGGTGATGTCCATGAATCGCAGACCTCAAGCAGTCATTGCATCCAAAGGTTATGCAACAAAATACTAAACATGACTACTTCCATTTACATGACATTGCTGTGCCCTGAAATGGGGGGTCTATGTATAAATACAGCTATAATTTCTACATGGTGAAACCAAAATGTATAAAAATGGCCTTTATTAAAATCTGACAATGTGCACTTTAACCACATGTGATTTTTTCTATTACAAATCTCAAATTGTGGAGTACAGAGGCAAATAAATAAACGATGGGTCTTTGTCCTAAGCATTATGGAGGTCACTGTATCTATCGATATGCTTCAGAATGCTTTTTGCCGTAACAAGTAGGATTCTGCACATATCCTGTTTAGTCATCCTACATATCCACCAGTCCTCAAGTTGCTGAGGTCATCTGTTAGTTTTTTACTGAATGAGTAGGAGGGAAGGAGATTTTTTTGGTAAAGCCCTAATTTTACCCTTGCCGTCATCTTTCATTGCCATGGTGACTCAGATGAAAAACTACAACACGCCTCTTACTCAAGTTACAGAATCGACAGTAATATTTATCTGTTGAAAGAGCAGTGGTGCATTCCTTTCATGTTCTTTCCTGTTGTTATGGTATGTTATAACTCGACCGAGTGCTTTGGAAAATAGAACGAAAATCCGCAGATTCTGTGAATCTGAACCACAGACACAATGCCAGAAGCACTCAGCAGGTCGTGACATTTGTAGAAAGAAGGGGAGTCACTGATTTGGGTCAATGGTTTTTCATGAGAGCTGGCATAATGGGAAAGTGGGAAGGATGGAAAGCCAGAATGTTGCTGGGATCAGTCTTGTCACTTTTTCAGAATTAATATGAAGGTAGGAGATGGGGTGTTGACTAAAGTCCTCAAAGAAAATATTATGTTCCATCCCAGCAGTTAGAGTCAAAAGAGATAAAATGAAAAGGAATGAATTGAAGTTGAAACAACCAGTAAAAAACGTTTGCTTTTTAACTGTTGAATCAACTATCAAATCCTTAGAGTTGAAACGTGGCTGTAGGAGAGATGCTATTCCTTGACCTTGCATTGGGCATCATTGGATCAGCATAGAAGGTCAAAGACAGGTGGCAGTGGAAGTAAGGTGGCCAAACAAAATGACAGGTGATTGAACGACCAGCGTGAATGAAGGTATTCTGTAAAACAACCTCCCTGTTTGTATTAGCTGCTCTGTTGTGTGGGAAGCCATATCTTGAGCACTGAATTGGAAGAAGTGCATGTGTATCATTGCTTAACGTTGAAGGAATGTTTGGTCATAGGCAGGCCAGGAATGGAGGGATATGGAGCATGCGCAGGCAGATGGGATCAGTTTAGTTTGGCATCATGGTTGGCACAGGCATGGTGGGCCTTTTCCTGTGCTGTACCATTCTATGTAAAATACCTGTAAAATTCTTAAGGGATTGGACAGGCAAGATGCAAGAAAAATATTCCCAATGTTGGGGGAGTCTAGAACCAGGGGTCACGATTTAAGAATAAGGGGTAGGCCATTTAGGACTGAGATGAGGAAAAACATTTTCACCCAGGGAGTTGTGAATCTGTGGAATTCTCTGCCACAGAAGGCAGTGGAGGCCAATTCACTGGATGTATTCAAAAGAGAGTTAGATATAGCTCTTGGGGCTAATGGAATCAAGGGTTATGGGGGGAAAAGCAGGAACAGGGTACTGATTCTGGATGATCAGCCATGATCATATTGAATGGTGGTGCTGGCTTGAAGCGTCAAATGGCCTACTCCTGCACCTACATTCTATGTTTCTATGTTCTGTGTATCTCTCGGCCTTCTTTAATATTTTGTATTAACACTTTAAAAAAATGCAATTGATTTAGTGAGACAGGATTCCCCCATTCATAATGTCGTGCTCACTATTTTTGATCAGCCCCAGGCTTTCCAACTGTTCGAAAACCCGAGACGTTTGGATTGTGCCTAGTAATTTGCATCACTGACTTAAGGCTCGCCTGCTATTTCCTGCTGCTCTTATATAAAGGAACAACATTAGATATTCCCCAATCTACTATCAGTGCCACAGCTATCCCCTCCATAGCTCCCTAGATCTGGAATAGATCTCATCCAGTCCTGGGGATTTATTGACCTTGGGCTGCATGGTCAATAAATCTCTTGGACTTCATCCCCTTGCATGGGAATCCTTCTCCTTAAAGCTGACCTGTTCCAGATTATTAAATATCCCTATGAACTCACCACCTTCCATGTCCTTCGCGTTGGTGAATGCTCCACACTAGATCACTCCGTTTGGCCCCAAAGGGGTCATGTCTTTCCCTCAATACCCTCTTACTCTCAACACAGTTATAGACTGTCTTGAGATTCACTTTAATCTTGACAATGATATTTCATGCACCCTATTTTCTTCTTCTGATTTCTTTCTTAAGTTCTCTCGTACACATTCTATATTTCTCAAGACACTTTTAGTTTAGTTTAGAGATACAGCGCGGAAACAGGTCCTTCGTCCCACCAAGTCCGCTCCGACCAGTGATCCCCACACATTAACACAAGTCTACACACTCTAGGGACAATTTACACTTATACCAAGTATACAAACCCAAGCCAATTAACCTACAAACCTGTACGTCTTTGGAGTATGGAAGAAACCTGAATATCTCGGAGAAAACCCACGCGGTCACGGGAAGAATGTACAAACTCTGTACAGACAGCACCTGTAGTCGTGATCGAACCCTGGTCTCTGGTGCTGTAAGGCAGCAACCCTACCCCTGTGCCATCATGCTGCACAATCCCTTCCTTGATCTCAGTTGCCCATACCTACCCAGTGTTTCATTTTGTTTTCCTGATTTTCTGTTTTCCTTCAACATCCTTTGTTGTGCAAAGCTCCTTAATTTTGCCATCTTTGCCATTCACCCTTACTGGAACATGCTACTCCCAGCCAGAAAAAGGGAAGGGCTTCCTTTGTCCTTTACCATACCAACAATCTCCCCATTCAACAAAGCATCCTCCGTAATTTCACCACCAGTCATGTCTCTACTATTTATTTCATTCCCCTTACATGTTTTTCCTATACATGCTCAATTTTTGTAAGGTGTCCTTGAGACTCTTGAAAGGCGCCCATAAATAAAATGTATTATTATTATTATTATCCTCCACTCTTTCTCCTTTCACTATTCTGAAGGGTCCACTCCTTTTGATTCCCTGGTAGACTCTCCAACCAACCATAGATAGACACAAAATGCTGGAGTAACTCCGCAGGACATGCAGCAAGTGTAGGAAAGAACTGCAGATACTAGATTAAATCAAAAGTTGACACAAAATGCAACATTTCCTAATCGTTTCCTTATTCCCGAGTAACTCAGCGGGACAGGTAGCATCTCTGGAGAGAAGGAATGGGTGACATTTCAGGTCGAGACCCCTCTTCAGACTGATAGTCAGGGTAGAGGGAGTTTAGAGATATGGAAGGGTGAGGTGTGAAAACGATGGATCAAAGCAGATAAGGAAATGTAGAATTATTTTTTATTAGCGATGGGAAGGTGACAAGGAGGCATACAATCAGTAAAATTAATCGGAAGGACAGAGATACAAGTCGGAGAACTCATACGGAGTTTGTACATTCTCCCTGTTACTGCATGGGCTTTCTCTGGGTGCTCCAGTTTCCACCCACACTCCAAAGGTGTACAGGTTTGTAAGTTAATTATCTTCGGTGGGTTGTAAAACTGTATCTTGTGTGTGGGATAGTATTAGTGTACGGGGTGGTCTCTGGTTGGTACAGACTCGGTGGATGCTGTATTTCTAAAATCTAAAAAAACCCTATCATTTTATCACTTCCCACCAGACAAGGATGCAATGTTCTTCCAGGTAAAGCAGCAATTCATATAAACATGCGAATTAGGGCCAAAAGTAAGTCATTTCATAAGCCCATGGCTTACCTAAATGTAACTTTAAGTTTAAATTCTCATTCATCATGGGTGACTTTTCACTGCCTTGGACTTGGAAGAATCTATCTCAAAAGTCAAAGATCTATCTTTTAAAGTCAAAGCTCTGCTTCTAGTGCCCTTTTTGGAAGAGCATTCTAAAGACCGATAATCCTCTGGGAGACAAGGTTTACTGTATCTATTTCTTAAACAGCCAACCCATTATTGCTAAACGGATCTCCAGTTCCTGACTTTTTTTTTCACAGAAGGAAATATCATCTCCAGATCCACCCTGTCAAGACCTCTTGGGGTCCTATATGTTCCAATCAACTCTAGTGGATGTAAGCCTAACATGGCAAAGCATTCATCATAAGGCAACCTATCCATTCCAGGGCTCTCGCTTAACTTTTTTTCCCTGTTGCCAGCCAGGCAAACTTGGCAGCTTTTTAGGTTGCCAAATGACAGCTTAGGTGGTCATTTAAGACGGTTTGCATGACGCGTGCAATAATGTGCTCGGACGAAGTGCGTAGTTACCAGTCGGAATTATACTCAATGAAGCATTCACATATTATTTCTGCTTCAAATAAAGTCCCAAACTAAACATATTCACCAATCAAAACATGATATATACCACAATGACATGCAGCAAAATTATAATACAGTATCTCAACTCTTTTTACACATTGCAATTAATGCAATTTCTATTAGTTCTTTCCACTTCCAAACAAAAATGTGGTTGGATTATTCAGCGTATGATCAACCTGTGTCAATAAACCCTGGACCATGGTAACATATATGCTTAACCATGCACAATACAGATTGATGCAAGCATGTTTTCTGTTACCATAACATGCCCATAGCATGGGTTGTTATTGCTATTGGTCCAGAAACATTCTCGCTTCCCACATAATTTATCCACAACAAAATATACAGGTTGCAAGGAAATTTCTATAGGCATTTTATGATAATAGCTGTTAAAACCGACTATACCCATCTGACAAGTTGAACATTACACTAATTGACAAGAGATGGCCAAGATTGACTGGCAATTAGTTCTAAAAGGGTTGACGGTGGATATGCAATGGAAGGTATTTAAAGGTATTTAAAGACTGCATGGATGAACTACAAAAATTGTTCATCCCAGTTTGGCAAAAGAATAAATCAGGGAAGGTAGTGCATCCGTGGATAACAAGGGAAATCAGGGATGGTATCAAAGCAAAAGATGATGCGTACAAATTAGCCAGAAAAAGCAGCATACCAGAGGACTGGGAGAAATTCAGAGACCAGCAGAGGAGGACAAAGGGCTTAATTAGGAAAGGGAAAATAGATTATGAAAGAAAACTGGCAGGGAACATAAAAACTGACTGCAAAAGTTTTTATAGATATGTGAAGAGAAAAAGATTAGTTAAAACAAATGTAGGTCCCTTGCAGTCAGAAACAGGTGAGTTGATCATGGGGAACAAGGATATGGCGAACCAATTGAATAACTACTTTGGTTCCGTCTTCACTAAGGAAGACATAAATAATCTGCCGGAAATAGCAGGGGACCGCGGGTCAAAGGAGATAGAGGAACTGAGTGAAATCCAGGTTAGTCGGGAAGTGGTGTTGGGTAAATTGAATGGATTAAAGGCCGATAAATCACCAGGGCCAGATAGGCTGCATCCCAGAGTACTTAAGGAAGTAGCTCCAGAAATAGTGGATGCATTAGTGATAATTTTTCAAAACTCTTTAGATTCTGGAGTAGTTCCTGAGGATTGGAGGGTAGCAAACGTAATCCCACTTTTTAAGAAGGGAGGGAGAGAGAAAACGGGGAATTACAGACCAGTTAGTCTAACATCGGTAGTGGGGAAACTGCTAGAGTCAGTTATTAAAGATGGGATAGCAGCACATTTGGAAAGTGGTGAAATCATTGGACAAAGTCAGCATGGATTTACGAAAGGTAAATAATGTCTGACGAATCTTATAGAATTTTTCGAGGATGTAACTAGTAGAGTGGATAGGGGAGAACCAGTGGATGTGTTGTATCTGGACTTTCAGAAGGCTTTCGACAAGGTCCCACATAAGAGATTAGTATACAAACTTAAAGCACACGGTATTGGGGGTTCAGTATTGATGTGGATAGAGAACTGGCTGGCAAACAGGAAGCAAAGAGTAGGAGTAAACGGGTCCTTTTCACAATGGCAGGCAGTGACTAGTGGGGTACCGCAAGGCTTAGTGCTGGGACTCCAGCTATTTACAATTTATATTAATGATCTGGATGAGGGAATTGAATGCAACATCTCCAAGTTTGCGGATGACACGAAGCTGGGGGGCAGCGTTAGCTGTGAGGAGGATGCTAGGAGACTGCAAGGTGACTTGGATAGGCTGGGTGAGTGGGCAAATGTTTGGCAGATGCAGTATAATGTGGATAAATGTGAGGTTATCCACTTTGGTGGCAAAAACAGGAAAGCAGACTATTATCTAAATGGTGGCCGATTAGGAATAGGGGAGATGCAGCGAGACCTGGGTGTCATGGTACACCAGTCATTGAAAGTAGGCATGCAGGTGCAGCAGGCAGTGAAGAAAGCGAATGGTATGTTAGCTTTCATAGCAAAAGGATTTGAGTATAGGAGCAGGGAGGTTCTACTGCAGTTGTACAGGGTCTTGGTGAGACCACACCTGGAGTATTGCGTACATTTTTGGTCTCCAAATCTGAGGAAGGACATTATAGCCATAGAGGGAGTGCAGAGAAGGTTCACCAGACTGATTCCTGGGATGTCGGGACTTTCATATGAAGAAAGACTGGATAGACTTGGCTTATACTCGCTAGAATTTAGGAGATTGAGAGGGGATCTTATAGAAACGTACAAAATTCTTATGGGGTTGGACAGGCTAGATCCAGGAAGATTGTTCCCGATGTTGGGGAAGTCCAGGACAAGGGGTCACAGCTTAAGGATAAGGGGGAAATCCTTTAGGACCGAGATGAGAAGAAACTTTTTCACACAGAGAGTGGTGAACCTCTGGAACTCTCTGCCACAGAGGGTAGTTGAGGCCAGTTCATTGGCTATATTTAAGAGGGAGTTAGATGTGGCCCTTGTGGCTAAAGGGATCAGGGGGTATGGAGAGAAGGCAGGTACGGGATACTGAGTTGGATGATCAGCCATGATCATATTGAATGGCGGTGCAGGCTCGAAGGACCGAATGGCCTACTCCTGCACCTATTTTCTATGTATCTATGTATCTAAAGGACATAACTGCGGCAAATGTTCTTTTGGTAATATATTTAAAGGTGTCAAGACGTCACATTACCAGATATCCAGATTAGATGTACGTGTTGTGAACAGCAATGAAGATACCCAGTTTGTAAGCACCAGATTTAAATAAAATTATTGATAAACGCTTTTCCATCATTCCCACTTCAGAATTAACGTTAAAATTTCAACTGAAATATCTCCTGACCAAATTTGTGATGTATATGATCGACTGTAGAAGTAAAACCTGGATAAATCCAACGTATTGCTCATTAAATAACTACAGTACTGATACTCCATATTAAGAGCATTGATTTGCCGTTAAAATGAATTTTGTAATAATGTGTCAACGGCAGCAGTGAAAATCGAACACTGCGGTTTTAATGTTTCACGTGTTCACAATATAATTAATCCATCTTTATGGACTAAAACAAACATTTCCAGCACAATAAGGTCAGGTAGGGGTGTGTGTGTGAATCAGTGCGGGGTGGATAGATGGCGGGGGTGGGGGGTTAGAAGGCAGTCGGTGCAGAATGGATGGATTGAGGCAGGTGAATTAGTACGTGTTGGTTGGAGTAGGTAAAATTGTGAGGGGAGACCACGGGGGATGTCAGTGATGTTGAATGGGGGGGGTTCAGTACGGGATGGATGGGGGTAGACAAAAGTGCTGGAGAAACTCAGCGGGTGAGGCAGCATCTATGGAGCGAAGAAAATATGTAACGTTTCGGGTCGAGACCCTTCTTCAGATTGTTCCCCCCATTCTTCTTGAATGGGAGGATCAGCACAGGATGGATGGGGGGGGGGGGGGGGTCAGTACAGTGTGGATTGGAGGGTCTGTGCAGGATGAATGGGATATCACTACAGGATGAATGAGGGGAAGTTGCAGGGTAAATGGAGGGTGGGTCAGTACGGGATGAATGCGTGGATTAGTACAGGATGAATGGGGGATCAGTACAGGATGGATGGAGGAGAAGTGCAGGATGGATGGGAAGGGGTGTAAGTACAGGATGAATTGGGGGCTCAGTGTAGGATGGATGGGGGGGTGGCAGGAGAATCAATGCGAGGTGGATAGGGTGATCAGCGCAGGATGAATAGATGGGGGGGGGGGTGGTAGATGGGGAGGGGAGCACAGGGGATGTCAGTGAGGACTGAATAGAGGCGGGAATGGGGAACAGTGTGGGATGGAGAGGAGGGGTCCCAGGATAAGGGGGGGGGGGTGGAGGGGGCGTACAAGAGAGAGAGAGAGAGGAGGGGTCGAGGTAGGGAGGAAGGAAGGTCACGCTCCTCGGCCAACATCGCCCCGCTGCCTTGGCCGTTGGGATTTCCTCGCCACCGCCTCCCTCCTCCGCCAGCCAACAGCAAGGTGCGGGGCCGAGCGGTGCAGCTCAAAGATCCTATAGCTATAGGATCTTTGGTGCAGCTGCTTCAGAAGGGTCGGAGCGAATGACGGGCCTCGAACAGTGGCAGCAGCGGCCCCGACAGCGGCTCCATCTCCACCTCCTCCTCCCTGATAGCGGCCGCTGCTTGAAAATCCTCTAACAGCGCTTTCAAAACAAACCCTCCCGCACGCCGAGGCAGGGAGGAGGGAGGCCTCGGCGTGCGGGAGTGTTTGTTTTGAAAGCGCCGTTAGTGGGTTTGCAAGCAGCGGCCCTTATCAGGGTGGGCGGAGTGAGGGAGGATGAGGAGATGGAGCCGCTGTCGGGGCCGCTGCTGCCACTGTTCGGGGCCCGTCATTCGCTCCGACCCTTTGTCACAACGCACCTAGTATCTTTGCCTCGCATGACAGCCGTCGCCGACATGAAACGTCGCGTTCCTTTTCTCCAGAGATGCTGCCTTCAGTATAAACCAAGTTGCCAAGCAGGGCAAAATGACTCGTCGTTTAGATTGCCCGGCGGCACTTTGGGTGGTCAGTGGCACCCGGGCAACCGCTAATTTTGAGCCCTGCATTCCATTCTTCGAGTCGAGTAAAACTTCTCCGAGCTGCCTCCAACACATTGACACCCTTCCTTCAATAAGCAGACTTGTACTGCACCCAGTACTTGGGTACAGCCTCATGTGTGTATTATATAACTGAGGGACAAAGACAGCAAATTATGGAATACAACCTCCTGGCAGTTGCCCTCCAAGTCACATTCTATTATCTCTTGGAAATCTATCGCTGTTCCTCCACAATTACTAGGTTAAAATTCTGGAATGACCTCCCTAACAGCATTGTGTACCCACACCTCAAGGACTGTGGCAGCTCAAGAACGCAGCTCACCTTGATCTTCTCAAGGGCTATTACGAGTGGGCAATTAAATGCTGGCTTAGTCTGTGAAGTGAACATTCCTTGAATGAATAATAAAAAATATCCTCAATAGTTTTGTCTTCAATTTCCATCGCAATTAACAATAATGATCTGTTAGCTTTCTTAATTACTTGCTGTACTTGCAGAGTTTTTGCGATACATGCACTGGGACGTACAGATCCTTTTGCTTCATGGAGCTCTGCAGTCTATCCCTTTTTTTTCTGTCCAAAATGAGCAATTTTCCATTTTCACACATGATCCTTCATTTGCCAAAGTTTTGCCCACTAACACAATCTATGCATACACCTCTGCTGCCTCCTGGTGTTGTCTCCTCAACTTACTTTACTAGCTGTCATTGTGTTTTTGTTTAACTTTACACCTGCATCTTTAATGTCTTTATACAAGTCATTCACATGAATTGTAAAAAGTTAAGGCTCCAATGATTCCTTTGTCACATCTTGCCAACCGGAAATATATCCATTTATGCTAGTTTCTGTTCCCTATTCGCCAACCAATTTTCTATTTCCACCGATATAGTACCTCCTTGCACCATTGCCTTTTATTTTCCACACTGTCCCCCCCCCCCCCCCTTTTATGTGGAACCTTATCAAATGCGTTCTGGAAAGTTACACCCGTCTTGATCAAATATTGTATTTCAACTTTATCTTCTGCCCCTATAATCAAAGAACAATAAAATAGTCAAACAATGTTGACTTGGCCTGATTACATTAATTTTTTTCCAAATGGTCCACGATTACAGATTTAAAAATAACATAACAATTTCCCTATGACAGTTGTTAAGCAAAGTGGTTGGTATTTCCTGTTGTCGCCCTTTTTGGAATAAAGGAGTTGCTTTTGTTCGCACTTCCTTCAAACTGTTATACATGGATTGGATTACTTATTTTCTGAACACCTCTGTTGAATCTACAAAGGTGATTCTTTTACTTTAATTCTCTGTCCCACTTCCACTCGGACGTCTCTGTCTGCATCTGTGGATGAAAATGGACAGTCAACTTTTCGGATTGAGATCTTCCCTCTGGACCCGGGGGAGAATTTCTTCAAAGTAGGCACACCTTGACAAGATCTTGCAGTGCAAGCAGTAAAATGGAGACACAAAAGACTGCAGATGCTGGAATCTGGTGCATAAAAAACAAACTGCAGGAGGAACCCAACGGGCCAGGTAGCATCTGTGGAGAGAAATGGATAGGCAACGTTTTGGGTCGGGATCCTTCTTTGGGGCTGCAAATCTTGTGGTATCTTGCAATTAATGTTCCACTTACCACTTGAACACTGAAACAATAATTTTTTTGCTTTCTGAAGCTTTCATGCAAATTGATCCCCATGCTTTGAAAATAATATTGACTATTTTGTAAAATTTTCCTTTGGAGTGTTTTGAACTTTTTCTGAATATAATAAAATCTCATCAGGATATCATTTTTCTTCCTTTTCTTTTTAAATTGTAATGTGCGAAAAAATATATTGAACATTTAAAGATATTTGTTTATGAACAAATATTTTTTCTTCACCGCTGAATATGGAAACTGGTATTTTTACAAGAATGGAAAGTGATTGCAACCTATTTTTGTTGTATCAGGCCAGATATTTAATGTGATTCATTTGATTGGGAATCGGACTTCCAGCAACAGCATATTTTCCACGTCAGGTACACTAATCCACATGAAGCCAAGGTAGTCCCGCCAGAAGAAACAGGTTTTAAAAATGCTGCTTGAACAGTAATTGCTTTTTAATGGGGGTCCATTGAATACAAACCGGCCAAGTGCACTTAACCTGATTTGCATGAGTTCCCTACATTGAGTTACATTGAGTTACTCACTGCCCTTGCCAGCCAGTTTTTCAACCCTTCACCCAATATAGCTGCTTTCTCAGCACCCAAGTCCCAATCCATGCCCTCCTTTCATCTCCTCCTACCACCCATTCTGGGCCATGATCTGGTTCCAGGTCCATATTGCTGGTCGCCACTCTTTTGCAAACCCTTGGACACAACGTGACTGCTGTGGTAATGAAAGAAAGTAACTTATCTAAGAGGCCGACCTTATGGGGGCATCTGAACTTAAGTAGGTAACATGCTGGAACCTAGAGCAAAACGCAAAGTGCTGGAGGAACTTATTGGGTCAGGCGTCATCTGTGAAGGGAATCGACAAGGGACAGGTTCTACATCGGGACCCTGTTTCAGACTGATTATAGTTCTGGGGGGAGGGGGGGGGGTGGCGCTGGAAAAGAGGCGAGGGGTAGGGAAAAAACAGGCAAGTGATAGGTGAGTATAGGTGAGGGAGGGGTAGACTGGTAGATCGGCAGGGAAAGTGACAAAGACTAGAGATAAAAGTAGTCACAAAGGTGTTAGATATGGAGAGAAGAGGAGTTATATCTAGAGCCAGAGGGTGGGATATTTATAGAAGGGGTTTGGGGGGGAATAAAGGGGTTCTGCAAATTTATGGTTGGGTGTTCCGTTACATGGGGATGGTGGTGAAAACTTGCAAGCAAACTGATTAGTATATACAAGCTCCTTCCCATAAGTTGATTAGTCATCTATATCATGAACTAAAACATTGAGTATCTGTACAACTGGCTAAAGATTCGAAAACAGAAACATTATTTATTCAGTTTTGTAAAATATCTCTGGATTTTGTTTTAAAATCCATGTTCCTGGCTCTCTTTCTTGTGTTTAGTCCCAGGTGGACAACAGATTTCCCTTCTCTTGCCACCCTGGGCAGTATCTCTGGATCGAGAATGAACTACTTCCATTCCACAGTTTGTTCTGAGGTGGCCTATATGTGTAAATCAGGTGATTTACAAGTACCTTTAGAGAGTTTAAGAGGTGAAACCTGTAGATGCAGTAAATTTTTTTTAAAACTCGCTAATGCTGGAAATACTTAGCATTACTTAAGGAAACTTAGCAAAAGCAATGTATCAGAAGAGCCACCCAGCCAGGCTATTCCAACAGTGCCTCCCATCTCAACAACATCTAATATCAAGTGGGACAAGAGCAGTAAGAGAATGAAACCATAACCAGCTGCTGGCTCTCCTCCAATTTGTACACCGACTTGTCTAAACAAGGAATTGCCGATGCTGGTTTGCAAAAAAAGGCACATTGTGCTGGAGTAACTCAGCAGTTCAGGCAGCATCTCTGGAGAACATGGATAGATGACGTTTCAGGTCAGGACCCTTGTTCAGACACTACATTTTAGTGTTCCGCTGCAAAATCTCTTCAAGTTAATGCTACTATGAAGAGGTTCACATAAGTGCAAGTGAAATGAATTTGCCAGCAGCGGCACAATAAAAAAGAGCACACAATACACAATAAAAACATTTACACAAACATCCACCACAGCATTCATCACTGTGGTGGAAGGCACATAATTTGGCCAGTCCTCCTCCATTTTCCCCCGTGGTCGGGACCTCAACCCTCCGCAGTCGCTACTGCGGGCGTCCAGATGTACAGACAAGGTAAGCAAGTAAGTCCTGAATCGGTGCCTCCCCACCGGAGACCGCGGCTTCAAGATGGTGTAGGTCGCAGGCCGGCGGTCGAAGATTTAAAGTCCCCGCCGCGCCTCAGCCAGAAGCACAGCAGACTGCAGGGCCACAGGGCCGGCGGTCGGAGCTCCTCTCCAGGGATCCCTGGCGAAGGACCCCCGCTCTGGATGGTAAGTCCCCGCCACGCCGGCGGTTGGCCGCGGGCCGGCAGTTGGAGCTCTTCTCCTCTGGGGTCCCCAACGAGGGATCCCAGGCTGCAGACGCCGCGCCAGCTGGAGCTCCGCAGACCGTGGCTTCAGGCTGCCACGGGCCAGCGAACGGAGCGCTTCCCTCCGGCGATCCACCGCGAGGGCTCACCCGCTCCGCGATGAAAGTCCGCCCTGCGCCCGCTGCTGAAGCCCCAGGCGCGTCTCCGGGAAAGGCCGCACCGATCCTTCCTGTTAGGCCACGGAGGAGGCAACATGGATAAAGTCGCCTCTCCGTGGAGGAGGCGGCCGAAACGGTTTCCCCCTTACCCCCCCACACCACCCCCCGCACAAGACACACAAAGAAACATTAAAAACATACATTAAAACACACGAAAAAAACAAAAATGTTGAAAAAACTAACACGCTGCTGGCAGGGATGCCGGCTTGCAGCGCCCCCACCAACTAATCCTTTTTTCCATACACCGATCCTGTTTTCCAGACCTGCTGCCTGACCCGCTGAGTTACTCCTGCACATTGTCTTTTTTTGCAGTTGCTTTGTTATCAGGTCTAAATATTGGGAGTATTGTAGCTGTAGGAATATCTTCCCATTGTAGGAGTCTCTTCACCAGAAGAACTGCAGCGGTTGTGATGGCATCATCTTAAAGAGCCTGTCCCTCTTACGCAACTTTTTTCGGCGACCCGTCATCGGTCGTAACAGGTCGCCGAAAAATGTTAACATGTTGAAAATCCAGCGGCAACCGGAAACAAGGTCTTTGGGCGACTACTCACGACTATACAGTCTTCACCCCGCGACATGTCGCCAGGGTGTCACCTATATGGTCGTGAATAGTCTCCTAGAGTCTTTCCGGTTGCCGCTGAATTTTCAACATGTTGGAAATTTTCGGCGACCTATGACTGTTGCCGGCAGTCGCCGAAAAAGTTGGGACAGGCCCTTCAGGGCAATTTTGGTTGGGTAGTAAATGCTGACCTTCCTGCCACACTTCATTCTTGAATAAACAGAAAAAGCATTTATTGCATCACATCACGTTCTCTATCTTGTTTACGCTATGATTAACACACCGTAGACTATGGCTGGAACAAGTTATTTGCAGAGGAATATGTGTTCCATTGAAACAAGTGACTCCTCAGCTAGCGAGCGACATCTTTCTGTATGTTCAATTTGTTGGAATTGTAATTGCTACCTTTTTGTGGCTTCAGTGTTCAAACTAATCGCTCTGGTAGTCGGACACATTTCCATATGTCAACTATGACAATAGCTGATATAGTTGATATATGTGCAGCTCAGCGGGACCCTTTTAGAAATTGAGCTTTGATGAATATGTAGGTAAAATGAGCTGAGTACATTGCACGTTAAGTCTGTGAGACCAGCTGGTTATGGTCAAGAATTAATGTCCACTTGAAGGGATGAAGAAGACCAATATTTAACAACTGTTCAGAATAGTTCCCACAAGTACAGTAGCATTTTGTATCAGTCACATTCTGGATTAGGTATGACGGTTTTAGAGCAGTTTCTTGCCATACTTTTTATGAAGGTCCAAGTGATTTAGCAATTTGCAGTCAATAAAGCAGTACTTGGTTTTGAGAAAACCATGTGAACCATGTGATTGTATTCCAGTCCACCCCACCTTAGAGAGACATTATATTGTTTCTGCACGACATTGTTAACAGTCGAAAGGATGCTGCAATAGAGTGATTATGGCACTATAACACGGGAGGTTCAGAGTTCAAATGCCATCACCGTAGTAAGTTGTACAATTAAGTTCACTGTTCATAAGTTTATAAGTGATGGGAGCAGAATTAGGCCATTCGGCCCATCAAGACCACTCTGCCATTGAATCACGGTTGATCTATCTCTCACTCCTATTCTGCTGCCCTCTCCCCATAACCACTGACACCTGTATTTGGCCTTGATAATCAAGAGTAGTCACAAACTTTAAAATCATTTTTTAATGTAAACTGCCAGTTGCAATACTAGTATTTTTGTAATTTCCATTATATAGTGCAGGAAGCAAACCATGACATTCACGCAGCAACACATGGACACCAAATAACATTGCCAAGGTCACGCATATGACAAAATACCACCAAGAGCTTCAAGATATACCATAAAACAGTTTGGATCATAGATCATGGAAACAGACCCTTCAGCCTGCTAAGTCCGCACCGACTATTGATTGCATTTTTACACTATTGCTAGGCTAAATCCCTTTTCTTCTCCCCACATTCCCATCAGCTTATCCGTGAGTCTACCACTTACCTGAACACTCATATGATCTATCTACCTGCATGTCTTTGGTGATGGGAGGAATCGAGAGCTCCTGGCGAGAAGCAACACAGTCACAGTGAGAACATGCAAACTCCACATAGACAGCTGCTGGGTCACTGGAGCTGAGCAGCAGCTCATCATGCTGTGCCATGATGCTGCCCTCTGTTTTCTGCACTAACTATACAGAAAACGATATATATAATGAGACAGTAATCACGACAATAAATATTCATTATTTATAACTTTCTGATGTCATACCCATAACTTGTACTCATTCCAAAAATAATCATTAAAAAAAAAACAGCCATTTAATATGTTTCACTATGTCGACTGAACACTTGCTGAGAGCTTTGATGTTTCTCAATCATAATCCTGATAATTTAAGAAAGCAGACGTGTTGCCCGATTGGAAATGCAAAATCTCCTGAGGGCGGCACGGTGGCGCAGCAGTAGAGTTGCTGCCTTACCTGAATACGGGTGTTGTGTGTACGGAGTTTGTATGTTCTCCACGTGACCTGCATGGGTTTTTTTCCGAGATCTTCGGTTTCCTACCACACTCCAAAGGCATACAGGTTTGTAGGTCAATTGGCTTGGTAAATGTAAAAATTATCCCTAGTGGTTATAGGATAGTGTTAATGTGCAGGGATCACTGGTCGGCGTGGACCGAAATGGGCTGTTTCCACGCTGTATCTCTAAACTAAACTAAACTAAATCTGTAGCACTCATTTCAGATCACGGAGACAGTGCCTTATGTATTGCAATGAATAAACAGGGAGAGAAGCATTTTTCCCAATATGGGCTGTTAAAGATGCTAATTCACGCCAGGTCTAGTGCACAAATTTGCTGAATGTATGGAAAAGCACAAATGTGGTTTGGTGTTATCTACCGGGTGTGTATTTACCTCCTTAGTTTGCTCTGGCTTAGTTGCACATTGACTATTATCACGAAGTGGGTGTTGTTCCTTAAAGAATGTGCCGCAAAAAGCTGGTTAATATTTTGCTTTGAAAAAACAGTAGAGACGTTATCATTTTCTCTCAATTCATGAGCTCCCATTTTTAAAATGGAATTTGGTAGACGCAAAATGCTGGAATTGTTGTGAATGTGTTATTTTGTCTGCTTTAAAATTGAAATTAACGATTTTGGTTTGGTTTTCATTTCAGGTAGTCACGCCATGTTTGCCACCAGTCAACTATGAGCTGGTAAGTAACTCATCGTGCCATCAATGTTTCTCATGGTAATTCTCTGATCAAATTAGCCTGGGCGGCAGAGCCAGAGACCCGGATTCGATCCTAACCACGGGTGCTGTCAGTATGGAGTTTGTATGTTCTCCCCGTGACCTGCGTGGGTTTTCTCCAGGAGTTCCGGTTTGCTCCCACATACCTAAGACATAGAGGTTTGTAGGTTATCTGGCTTGGTAAAATTGTTAATTGTCCCTACTGTGTGTAGGTTAGTGTTAGTGTACGGGGATCGCTGGTCGGCGCAGACTCGGTCGGCCGAAGGGCCTGTTTCCTCACTGTTTCTAAACTAAAAGGACTGCTGCTCCAATCACTGAAATATAAAACATTTACCCTCATTTGATGGCAGTATTGCTTTATTATGTTAATTGGCAGAAAAAATATAGGAATGGTAGCCTGATCGTGCTCTGACTACTAATTTTGGATTGTGAATTGCTGTGCACATGGACCTTGGACTGAATTTGTCACATGGTTGGAAAGCGAGAGAGAAGCAAACATGTTCTCTGGCCATGCGCCAGTATTAAAGTTCACACTTATCAACTGATCGTTAGAATGTCGCTGTTTTCTTAAATAGTAGTTCGGAGTCCAGGGAACTAATGGGCCTTGGTCTTTAAAGCCGATTCTGGATGAATGAAAACATTGTTCAGTCGACATTCTGAAACATAATGCTAAAGAGCAGCATATGCCTGCAGGACCTTATAAATCCCCAGTGAGAAAGACATCATTCTGTGTTTTGATTTTCTGTTTATTAGTGCTGGGATTAGCCTGAAGCGCCGTTTATGTAACTTATGTGGCCTTTCACCCGTGGAACAGATAATCAATTATTTTGTGGTTAACCATGGAAAAAAATTTGAAGTGGACTTATCTTAAGCCCATCACCAAAGAACAGTTCTCGCACATACTCGGTTTTCTTTTTTGAAAAAAAGGTCCTGAGAGTTAAACAGCCTCTTTAAACACTCTTGTCTGAAGAATTGTCCTGATCAGAAACTTCACCTATCGATGTTCTCCAGAGATGCTGCCTGAGTTAATCCAGCACTTTGAGACTTTTTGCAAATTTAAGTTTAATGCTGCAGCAATGCTGACTGAATAGTGATTACAAAATGATTCAAAGTGACGTGTATTTTGCTGCCTGTTGTGAAAGGTGTTTGAATGAAACATAATTCTCAGTGCTTTGTGCTTTTGAGCGCAAGGCTATAATTTTCACAATATCTCCAATGTTTGAAAGCGGTACAATTAGACCAAAAATGGACTACATTTTTTGACATGGGTCAACTTTCACCTTTTAAAGAAAGGCAACGAATGCCCTCTGTTTTTGCTGGGCTTTCAGTGATGGTGTGGCGTTTTTGTAGCTCACTGTGTCATTATTATACTGCAGTTATTTTTGACTTCCTTTGACTTCTGCTTGAGTTCCGTAATGTTGTTAACTCTCATTTGCAGAATGAGTCTCTCGTGCTGAGATGTATCCATACACACAGATATGTAGCAATAGTGCCTCCTTCTGATCTAACCTGTGTAGCGTACCTTCCGTACGTCACTTTGTGTCTGCATGTTCAACCTGTCAAAACAATTTAGTGAGAGCAGGCCAATTTTAAGGTACCATATTTTAAACTAGGTTCAACTTCTTCAATTTCAAAGGTTCAAAGGTTCAAAGGTTGATTTATTGTCACATACACCTAGATGTAGTGAAATTCCTTTTGCCAATGCAGCACATAAGAAAGAATACAAACATAACAATAATAAATAGCTTTAACATGAAAACATCCCCCCACAATGGTTCCCATTATGGGGAAGGCACAAAGTCCAGTCCCATCCCCAATGTCCACCCATAGTCGGGCCTATTGAGGCCTCCACAGTTGCCTCTACGGAGGCCCGATGTTCCAGGCCGTCCTCGCCGGGTGATGATGTTCCGGCGTCGGGAGAGTCCTCTCAGCGGCATGGGAACCCTGGAACGGCCGCCTCCCTACTCGAGACCGTGGCTTCCGGAGCCGACAAGGCCGCGCCGAATGGAGCTCAACTGGCGATCTCGTTGCGAGATCCCAGGCTCCCGATGGAAAGTTCAGCGCCGCCGCCCGCGATGTTTTTAACGCCAGTCCCAGCTCACCGGAGTTCCAGCGCGGCGACTCAGGCAAGGCACCGGCCGCCATGGCGCTCCAGCGCTGCACCGCCGTCCTCACACCCGCAGCTCTGCCGCCGATGCCGAGGCTCCGGGCGGTCCCCTCGCTCCTCGGACCCGCAGCTCCGCAGCCGCCGCCGATGCCGCCGCCGCCGATGCCGAGGCTCCGGGCGGTCCCCTCGCTCCTCGGACCCGCAGCTCCGCAGCCGCCGCCGATGCCGCCGATGCCGATGCCGAGGCTCCGGGCGGTCCCCTCAGGAAATGCCGCTCCAGGCCCGCTGGTAGGCCGCGAGGACGGGTCGAAAGTGCAGCCCGGAGAAAAGCTGCATCTCCGACCAGGTAGGGACCCTGAAAATTAGTTTCCCCCTTCCCCCCCTCCCCTCCCCCACACATAAAAAAGCTAGAACTCCTTAAAAACAAAACACTAAACTAACTAAAAATAAGAAAAATAAATGAAAAACAGACAGCTGCAGGCTAGGCAGCCATACCCCCTACAGGTCGGCGCCAACAGCCATTTAAAGTACTCTAATTGTAGGTAATTGTAGGTAAATAATCTCAATCCTTTTTGTAGGAATATGGTCATAAACTCTAAAGAGTTAATGTGACCAGAGAATGCTGTAGACACAGCAGATATTAGGCAAATCACGGAGAGGTGGGAGAGAAATCGGGTCAAACTAATCGGGATTTTAATTTCCCCAGTATTGACTGGATTGCCTGAATCTGAAGATCTTGGAGATATTGGAATTTATAAAGTGAGAATGTTTTTAACCAGTACCCATGATACTATTTATGGGTATCCGTTCCTCCCCAGCCTGTATCCACAACATTTGTCAGCCTTTGCCCTGACCCACCTCTTTTCAAGCGTTCTCCCTCCTAACACAATATCTCTGGAGAAAAAGGATGACCATAGGTGCAGGAGTAGGCCATTCGGCCCTTCGAGCCAGCACCGGCATTCAATGTGATCATGGCTGATCATCTGCACTCAGTACCCTGTTCCTGCCTTCTCTCCATATCCCTTAACTCCACTAGGGTCCTGAGCCGAGGTATCGGGTCAGGACCCTTTGGTGATGTATCGGGTCAGGACCCTTCTTTCAGGCCATGAAAAATAAACTTTTTCAGACCCTTTCTTCAGTCTGAAGATGGGTCCCGACCCGAAGCTTTACCCATCCATGTTCTCCACAGATGTTGCGTGACCCGCTGAGTTACTGCAGTGCCCAGACCTGGAGCAACTACTAGCGTGTGAAGCTACATTTTGGGTCTTTTAAAAAATGAAAGAGCAAACGTACAGGGCCAATGTGAGGGTGAAATGTGAATGAAGGCATATCCAAGGAATAGTGTCATCAAATATTGTGGGTTTGGTAAAGGAAAACAAGGGAAATGTGGCAGATACAGAGTATTGAAAACAGGCGAGGCCCTTCAGAAATATCCAATGTGGAGGGTGGAGGATGTTGTATTTAACAAAGGAATGGTATCATTGGCAGACAATATTGGGGAAACTCCCATGGCTTTTTGTGCTCATTTTTAGAGCAAGTGGGTAATCAGAGAATGATTAAGGTCATGGGGCAATCTGTGTGTGGAGCCAGAAGATGTGGAAAAGGTCTTAAAGAAATACTCATCACATTCACTATGCAGAAAGAAACTGCAGTTACAAATTCAGGGAGAAGGTGGCCGGGAGATGGCGGGGAGGTGATATTCTAGAGCATGTTAACGAAAAAAGAGGATATATTGAGTTTAGTTTATTGTCACATGTACCAAGGTACAATGATAAGCTTTTGCATACCAGTCAGCGGAGAGACAATACATGATTAAAATCGAGCCATTCACAGTGTATAGGTATATGATAAAGTGAATAAGGTGAATAGCGTTTAGTGCAAGATAAGGTCCAGTAAAGTCTGATCAAACATAGTTTCCATTGCGTTAGATAGTAGCTCAGGACTGCTCTCTAGTTGTTGGTAGGATATTCAAGAAAAGCTGCTGGGGTAAGCCAGCTACAGGTGACTCCCACATTACGGCTGTCCAGTTATGGAAATCTGCTCTGATAAAATTCACAAAAATTTAGATACGGAATAAAATTCACTCTTATGTGGGCTAAAAGGTAAATACAGCAAGATTTTAAAAAATCTTGGCGTTATGGAAAATGGTAAAATTACCCGCTTTCTAAGAGCGCAAAGCACTTTTAATATGGGTATTTTTTGGTCATTATATGCTTTTGAATCTTGTATCAGTGGTGGAAAACTTATGGAAATATTCTGAGGAGCAGGATTAATCGTCACTTGGAAAAGCAGGGCTTGATCAGGGATTGTAAGCAAGTCTTCACTGGTGGGAGATCCTGTCTGAGGAACTAAGAGGGTTTTCTTTGAAGAATTAACAAGCTTGATTGATGATGGCAAAGCTGTTGATTTAATCTACTTGGACTTCACTAGAGCCTTTAATAAGGTCCCATGTGGAGAGCTAGAGTAAATGGTTAGAACCGATGAGATCCAAGGCCGGTTGGCAAATTATCAAAATTTCCAGGATTGTACCAACACAATGAAAATCTACAGAATTCTGCTCTAGATTTGTTCTTCATACAGTCATAGAGTTAAGATGCAACCTGTCCCTCTTGTACAGGTGATCTAGGATTCAAGAGAGAGGTAGATAGAGCTCTAAGGGCTAGTGGAGTCAAGGGATATGGGGAGAAGGCAGGCACGGGTTATTGATAGGGGACGATCAGCCATGATCACAATGAATGGCGGTGCTGGCTCGAAGGGCCGAATGGCTTCCTCCTGCACCTATTTTCTATGTTTCTATGTTTCTATCTCTGCACCAATAGATGTTCCAATGGACCAAAAATCAGAATCCATGCCCCCTACACCAACTACTCAGGCATGCATTCACTTCTAATATTTTGCTATTCCTACCCCCATTCGCACCGGGAGTAATCCAGAAATTACCAAACGACAAATGTAATTTGTGCCAATGTGCATTCAATGTGCACAACAACTTCTTGCTGCTCCCGCTCCCACTCCTAGAACATAGAATAGTACAGCATAAGAGCAGACCCTTTGGCTCACAAAGTCTGTGTCGAATATAATGCCAAGACCATCTCTTATCCACCTGCACATAATCCGTATCCCTCTATCTCTGCATATCCGTGTGCCTATTCCAAAGTCCAGGCACTCACCACCCTCTGGTGTGTAAAAAAAGTTGGCTGGCACATTTCCTTTAAATCTTGCCCCAAATCACCTTAAAGCTATGCCCTCTAGTATATGTTTTTTTCCATCCTGGGGAAAAGGTTCTGATTGTCTACTCTATGTTCTGTAGCCACTTTGACAAATCTTGGTCTCTGGCATGGGAGAAGTAGGGGGAGGGGAGGTGGGGAAACACCATCCTGGAGTCCTGTTTGCTGCCTGTCCCTCTAAATAACAAGACTGCTATCACTATAGCCCCGCCTGACTAACACTATAGCCCCTACCCTGCTGTACCTCAGCGAGAGGCCTGTTGCCACAGATCTGACTGTTGCTGCTGCTCTCCTTTGAACTGTCATTCTCCCCAATGCTATCCAAAAGAGTATACTTGTTTTACAGAGGAGAGGCACAGGAGTTTCCTGCACTCTCTGCCTACTCCTTTCCCTGGCAGTTACCCACCCTCCTGAGTACAGCTGACTGGACAACTACCACTGAGGCCAACTGAGTGAGACTCCTATCCATGATGCGCTCGGTCTCCACACGATCCTGTGGTCATCCAGCCACTGCTCCGGTTCCCTCACCCGGTCAGTTGGGAGCTGCTGCCGGGCCCATCCCACAGGTGTAGTCCTCAAGCGCACTGGATGTCTCCCTGACTTTCCACATCCTGCAGGAGGAACATAATGGTGCTCGAACTGCCATCCCCACTGCGCTTTGACTTTTGTAAGAAGATTACAAAACAGACCTCGCCTCATCTTAACTTCCACCTACTGCTCAGCTTCCTGGCCAAACCTTCTCGAATCAAGTTACCATCAAGCACAGTACTTACACCTCAACACAGCTTCTCCCATAACAATCACTCCCGAATGATTGTTCTGCTAGGGCCTCCCTTCCTATTATATATATCCAGAAGCAATCACTCTGGGGCGCTAATGGCTGCTATTTTAATCCGCAATGCCGCTCCTCTTCTCTGCTGCTTATTCAACAGTGAATCTACTCTGGCTTCATGCTAATGGTTGCTTTTTAAAACTTGAGACACTGCTCACTTGATAGCGAATCTCCACCACCACCCTGTCCAAGTTCCTCGGCATGCCCAATTAGCAATAACTTCTGCCCATTTTCTCTGCATGCTTTCTCTTTTGCTTTTTGATTTTTATTTCCCTCTGGGCAAGTCATTGCCTAATCCCAGCTAGAAGTTGAGGAACGACAACCCTCCCGTTCCATTCAATCGAATGTGTTCCTCAAGATTTTGTTGGTAATTAAAGATTGAATGCTTAGTTTAGAGATACAAGAGATATAACAGGCCCTTCAGCCCACCAAGTCCGCACCGACCAGCGATCCCAGCACATCAACTCTATCCACATACACTAGGGACAATTTACGTTTATACTAAGCCAATTAATCTACAAACCTGTACGTCTTTGGAGTGTGGAAGGAAACCGAATATTTCTGATAAAACCCTTGCAGTTCACAGGGAGAACGTACAAACTCTGTACAGCCAAGCACTCGTAATCAGGGTCGAACTTATGTCTCTGGCGATCTAATGCAGCAACTCTACCGCCACGCCACAGTGCCATGATGGTGAAGGGCTGCTTTTGTGATTGAAACCCAGTGATCAGTGTGATTGAAACCCTGTGAAACCCTGAAACCCGGTAAACAACAGTGATCAGTGTTGGGGCACTTACTGCATTTTATATACACTAGTGAATTGGATGTGGATGTAGAAGGTGTGATTAGTACATTTGCAGACTGTGTTGTTCATAGTGAGGAAGGCATTACTAGGCTCCAGAATTATATTGATGAAGAGTTGGGTGGAACATGACAGAGGGAATTTAATTCTGACAAATGCATTTTCAGAGGTATAATCAGAGCAAGGGATATGCTATGAATGGTAGAGCCCAAGGGCATATTGAGGAAGAGTGGAAGCGTAATTTGTGCGTCATTTACACGACAGGCCAGTAGTGACAGTCGTCTAGCAGTACGACAGTCGCGCGCCATGTGCTCTTGAAGGCCCTGCTTATTTGGGAGCCATTTGCAATGTCATTCGTACTTAGTCCGATCTCCATGGAAGGATTTTCCCAGTGATTTTTTTTCAAAACTACGCACTCTTTATACCCGGGTGGTCACGTGGAGCAGCGCTCAAATGACGCACAAATGGCGCGCCGACGGCGTACGGGCGGCGCATGGTTACGGACGTTGACGCACGGCAATGCATAATAAATTAGCATAGGCATTGTCCGTGCATCACCGTGCGTAACCATGCGTCACCACGCGCTACACGTACGCCATCAGTACGTTGGCGCACACCATCAGTACGTCGGCGTGCGCAAGGGTTACGTCATGCAGGTGGCGAGCGAGGATTTTGAGCATCCCAAAATCTTGGGGCACCGCGCATTACCGCGCGTTACTGCATACGCCACCGCGCCTCACCACGCGCCATGCGCGCGTCACGACGAGCCAACCAAATTTTAGGATGTCACGCAAATGAAGCCCAAGTGGGACAGGCCCTTTACTCAGAGGGTCAGGTCAGGCAGCATCTCTGAAGATAAAGGATGGGTGACATTTTGGCACGGGACCCTTCTTCAGATTGAAGAAAGGGTCTGAAGAAGGATTCCAACCCGAAACGTCACCATACATTTTCTCCAGAGATGCTGCCTGATCCGCTGAGCTGCCCCAGCACTTTGTGTCTATCTTCGGTATAAACCAAAGCATCTGATGTTCCTTTCTACATACACATTGAGGAAAAGAGGGACAGGTTCATAAAAGTGTATATACTTGCCCACCTCGAACAGCAAGTGAAGATTTATTGAACATTTGTGCCTTATAAGTTGCTTTTGAGTCCAGAATTGCAGTTTTCAGTGAGGTAAATTAACCTTTCTCTTCAGCATGTAACTTCTATTTTCTGAGCAGAAAAATATACTTCACTTCTTTAACAGATGCAGCGCCCCCTGAGCAAAACAGGGATTAAAACAGCTATATAAATTAGCGAGTACGTTCATACAACATTGATCAAGTCAGCACAGAACTTTATAGCACAGAAGGAGACTATCCATCTGGTTCTAGAATAGTTTTAAACTATTGTCACTGCTTTGCTATTTGCCCCTAGTTTTGTGGTATCTTCTACTTCATATCTTGATCCATTTCTGCTTGAAAGATTTGGTTTTCCACTTCAGTAAGGTCGTGCAGTAGTGAAGCTGGACTTCAGCGCATATAAAATCTGGTTAAAGGCTCTGCTAATGATTTTAAAAATAGCTGACTTTTACTTTTATCACGGCTGCCTTTGAGGCATCGCCCTATTGAACCACTTCTGCTTTGCTGCACATTGAAATCCCCGAGTTGAATAAGAAAGCAATATTAAGATGACTCGTGGTGGTGAGAGTATTTCTAAAGGACAAGGTCAAGATCAGTTACAAGGACTGAAGGAAGTTCTAAGTGGTAGAAAGATTGAAACCAGTTTCCTTCATATTTAGGAGTGTGGTTAAGCTAATTCAGTAGAAAGGCAAAGATAGTTAATTTGACAAGCTGTGCAGGTTCTTTATTTTGGGGTATGGTGTTGGCTTGACAACTTTGGAATTCTGATACCACCACCGTTTTTATATATGGTAGGCTGTTATCAATATCATGAATTACTGACTCCCATTTATGCATTGTGTTATTCTTGATGAAGTACCAATACCTGCATCTACATGGATTTGACGTCCTTGCTTCGTGGATTTCAGTTATATCTTCTGTCATTTAACATCAAACTCGTTCCAAAACATACAGTTTTTCCTGCCCCATGATGGATATTTAAAATAAGTCATACATGCAAAGAAGGAGCCTATGTTGCCACTGGGGTACAGGCTTCTGAGAAATCTTCGGGTGACAGACCTAGTTACAAGCAGCGATCCATGGTATTCTGCCACACAAAATAAAGTGTTATCTCTTTTATGCACCACTCATAATTGACATTCTATTTATGATAATACTTTATTTAGTACAATTAAGGTATATAAAAGTTTGAAAACATGGTCACATTAACCCTCAGTCTACTCGAACATCATAGAAACATAGAAAATAGGTACAGGAGTAGGCCATTCGGCCCTTCGAGCCAGTGCTGCCATTCAATATGATCATGGCTGATTATCCAGAATCAGTACATTTTTGCTTTCCCCCCATATCCCTTAATTCTGTTAGCCATAGCAGCTATATCTAACTCTCTTGAATACATCCAGTGAATTGACCTACACTGCCTTCTGTGGCAGAGAATTCTACAGATTCACAACTTTCTGGGTGCAAAGGTTTTTCCTCATCTCAGTCCTAAATGGCCTCCCCTTTATTCTTAAACTGTGACCCTTGGTTCTGGACTCCCCCAACATGGGGAACATTTTTCCTGCATCTAGCCTGTCCGATCCCTTAAGAATTTTATATGTTTCTATAAGATACCCTCTCCTCCTTCTAATTTCCAGTAAATATAAGCCTAGTCAATCCATTCTTTCATCATATGTCAGTCCTGCCATCCCGGGAATTAACCTAGTAAACCTATGCTGCATTCCCTCAATAGCAAGAATGTCCTTCCTCAAATTAGGAGACCAAAATTGCACACAATACTCCAGATGTGGTCTTACCAGGACCCTGTACAACTGCAGTAGGACCTCCTTGCTCCGTCTTTGGAGTGTAGAAGGAAACCAAGATCTCAGAGAAAATCCACGTGGTCTAGTTTAGTTTAGAGATACAGAGCAAAAACAGGCTCTTCGGCCCAACGAGTCCGCGCCGACCCGCGATCCCAGCACATTCACACTATTCTACACACACTAGGGACAATTTGCATACACCAAGCCAATTAACCTACATACCTGTACGTCTTTGGAGTGGGAGGAAACCGAAGATCTCGGAGAAAACCAATGGGGTCATGGGGAGAACGTACAAACTCCGTACAGATAGCACCCATAGTCCGGATCGAACCCGGTTCTCTAGAGCTGCAAATGCTATAAGGCAACAACTCTCACCGTGGCCACCCTGCACCACCATGGCCACTCAAGTTTCCAGCACTGTAAGGCAACAACTCTACTGCTGTGCCATCGTGCCTTAACAGATATTTGGACAGATAAAGTTTGGCTGGATATGGGCCAGGGCCAAGCACAGGCACAAGTTCAATAAGGCTGTATTACTGTAAACTGGTCAATTGACCACTGTGTCACTAACATACTCCAGACATTGTCACAGATTTGTCTTAGATCTCAGTTATTATCTATTTTGGCCAGGAACTTTATCACTTTACTTTTTATGACTTCAGTTGGGAGGTGAACATGCATGCATAAAACATTTCTGTTTGTGAGTACCTTACTAACATTGATCTACTTGGCTAATAAATAATATGGTTAATGGGCAAGTGGCTTGATACAAAACTCCTGCAAGGATTTCAGGAGTGGAGGGGCAGGAAAGTTTTTATAATATACTGTCATAGTATGAAAAGCATGGCAATGCATTGCAAATATTTGAAACGACACACCTAGCCTCTGGTATTCCCTTTTTACTAGTGTTACTTAATGGTTGCAGTGCTCCAGTAACTAGTCATTTCTGAACAAAATTGTGTTTTGGAATGGTTTAGTCATTTGGGTAACAAGTTACACTCGTGATTGGAACTCATTAGTTAACTACGTTCTTAAAAACAAAATCAAACTTAGTAACAATTCAGTGAGAAATGGAATTTAAGTCAGCAGACGACTTCACAGCGAGCTCTGAGTGTTCACATTCAAGGAACTTTAGCACAAGGTTTGACTATCCTATGATGTTGCAATGCTGTGTGAATGATAGACCTTATGAACTTCTACTTCAATATGTAGCCTTATTATGCCTTTGAGTGAGTGAAAAAAAACAAATGTCAAGATTTCACAGCAAATAAATGCATCACATAAAAAGATTGCCGCTTTTATGTTCGTAAACATTATGTTGGGTTGGGATTAGAATGTTTTGCTTAGGATAGCTATTTGCTGCAACATATTTATTGCTGTGATTTTGGTTTAACTCACAATAACCTTCAAGACCGCTTTACTATTGTTTTCAGAGGGATCATTTAATTAAATCAAATGTAAAGACAGACATGCAATCATAACTGAAGATTAAAATAACTACCCAGCTCATAATTACATGGTTGTGCTGAGGGAGATGTTTGTTATTATCAACCTCCAGTCTCTTCTTACAATTTTAATGAAATTGGATGATGTTGCCCTTTATCTGTCCAAAGTCCAGATTGCTTTCAATACACACATTCTGAATTTTTGACTAGATAAAATAAGTAAATAGAATATTTCTAAACCCAAGGTGATAGTTTTTCATTAACAAGCATTCTCTATCTGTAAATTGAACACAATTAGTCATGTGATTTCAGATCAGCTTAAAATGTTTTCCTTTGAAACAGTAAATAGATTCAGTAGGTTTGAGCAGTTGTTCAAGACGACAAAGGAAAAAATGATTGTTACTAATCAAACCCCTTAATTTATCGTGCCAAGCAATTCCAAATAAACAAAATACCAATTTTACTAACGTTTTAAATTAACGGTTCTGTACCATTTATATCAATTTGTTTCAATAGCTGCAGTGCATAATGGATTTTCCCCAAAAAATATTTGTGAGAAGTTCAGTACGTCATCTTTTATTCCATAAATAATAGCTAGTTAACTTTACAGTTTTAGTGGGAAGTTGTAATCATTTGATATTGATATTGATCTGTTTTTGTTATGTGTACCGAGATACTGTAAAATGCAGTTTTGCGTGCTATCCAGCCAGATCATACCATACATGAGTGCAATCATTTACAGAAAGTTGTTGTTCAGTAATAATTTTCTGTTTGTTATTAAAAAGAGAGAGCGATTGAAAAAAGCCACAGGTGGGGCAATAGATTTAGATACCCTGCTAACATTTGAGTTCATAACTAATCCAAATTAACTGATAAAAGAGTTTCCGTTACTCTTGCTTAAAGGAGTTTTCAGAGTGTCTTTATCTGATGCCTGATGGGTATGTATTCCCAGCACAAAACAGTCCAAGCAACCCCTACAGGGGTTTGTAGAAAATGGTCTCCATTGCACTGTGAAGCCATGTCATCCGTGCGTGTTAAGCATCGCAACTTCAAAAGTAATTAATTGTGTTTCGATTTATTTACAGTTTTCACACACATTCCATGAAAGCAAATTTTGTTCCGCATCTGAAATTTTTAGCGACTGATTATTGAATTCTGTAAGGGCAACATTTCTGCAACCCAAAGGGAGTTAACGAGGGGCTCGCCTGTAAGCTGTGTTAGACAGAAGTTGACGATAAGTCTCTCACAGAGTCGCTCATGTAGAAACCATTCGTCATATACATATTATTCAAGAGAGCAGTAACGGCCTATGTCTGAAGACTAGAATGTTTTTAAATGCTTTTGAGAGCTTTCATTGTGCCACATATATATGATAGGGAAAGAAGCTGACATTCCATTTCCAGAGATGCTGCCTGACACAGTTACTCCAGCGCTTTGTGCTTTTTTTTGTAACCCAGCACCTGCAGTTCCTTGTTTCTACAGAAGGTGAGTTTAGTTTAGTTTATAGTCACGTGATCGAGCTGTAGTGAAAAACCTTTGTTGCGTGCAAACCAGACAGCAAAAAAACAATATATGATTACAATTAATGTAATTTTCAATTAATATAAAGACAATATGATACAAAGTAGTTCCTTGACTGATCCATATTTCATATAGATAATGACTAATTTGTTTCTGACCTTCTGGGGTTCCAGAAACCTGAATATTCACTTTAAAATCCTATTTGATGGCTGGAGATTTGGCAGATCCTTGGCAGTGAAAGCTTCAGATTAATTTAAGAGTTGATGTTTATAGCCGGCCGTGTTCTTAAAAACCTGTGAGGACCAACTGGCTGGAGTTTTTAATGGACATTTTCAACCTCTCACTTCTGAGGTTCCCACCTGCTTTAAGAGGGCATCAATAATACCGGTGCCCAAGAAGAGTAAGGTGAAGGACGCTATGACAGAGCTCTACAACAACATCAGTGAGCAGCAGAGGGAGCATCCCGATGCTTTCTTCATGGCAGCTGGGGATTTCAACCAGGCAAGTCTCGCATCTCTTCTGCCTAAATTTTACCAGCATGTGAATATTGCAACCAGGGGAAAGAACACACTAGACCTGGTGTACGCAAACATCAAAGATTCATATAAAGTAGCCCCTCTCCCCCATATCGGCAACTCTGACCACTTGCCGGTTATGCTCACTCCAGCATACAGACCTAGGGTGAAACAGGACAGGCCAATGGTCAGAGAAGTCGGAATGTGGCCACAGGAAGCTACCGCAGCACTGCAAGACTGTTTTGAAACCACACAGTGGGCCATTTTCAGAGAGGCAGCAACATGTGACAGCGGCACTGACTTTCAGGAATATACAGAGTCTGTCATTGGCTACATTAATAAATGCATTAATGATGTGACTGTGGTCAAAACCGTCAAGAGGCGTGCCAATCCGAAACCTTGGCTAACTGGGGAAGTTTGTTCTCTGCTGAGTGTCCGAAATACTGCATTCAAATCTGGGTACAACGCAGCATACAAATTGGCACGGAGAAATCTATCCTGGGGGATCAGGGAAGCGAAGAGGCGGTATGCACAAAAACTAAACAGCCACTTCACAACGACAAAGACGCACGTCGCTTGTGGCAGGGATTTCATACCATCACTGACTACAAGCCCCCCCCCCCTCCCCCCACTGCGGGTATGCCAAAATTACCCTTCTCTACCAGATTTTTATGCACGTTTTGAGGCTAAAAATACCACTCAGACACAAGCACTCCTGCCATCATCCAACGACCAGTCACTCAGGCTGTCCACAGCTGGAGTTAAAAAGGCCTTCACCAACGTCAATCCACGCAAAGCTGCAGGGCCGGACAACATCCCTGGGCGCGTTTTAAAGGACTGCGCAGAGCAACTGAAAGATGTTTTTGTAGACATTTTTAACATCTCACTCAGCCAGGCAGTAGTGCCCAACTGCCTCAAAAGTGCCATCATCATTCCCGTCCCGAAGAAGCCCAACCCAGCCTGTCTCAATGACTTTTGCCCAGTGGCTCTCACACCCATATTAATGAAGTGTTTTGAGCGGCTGGTCATGCAGCACATCAAAAACTGTCTCCCTGCCAACCTGGACCCACTACAGTTCGCTTACATAGGACGCAGACTCCACTACACTCCACCTCGCGTTGTCACATCACGACCAGAAGAACACCTATGCCAGGATCCTCTTCATAGATTTCAGCTCAGCTTTTAATACAATCAGCCCACAGCAGCTGGTGGAAAAGCTGAAGCTGTTGAAGGTGGACACTGGCACCTGCAATTGGGTCCTTAACTTTTTGACACAGCGGCAGCAGACAGGGAGGGCAGCCGTGCATCAAGAACCATCACAGTGAGCACTGGCTCACCCCAAGGCTGTGTCCTGAGCCCCCTGCTGTTCAGTCTGCTTACCCATGACTGCACTGCCAGACTCAGCTATAATTACATCAATATGTTTGCTGACGACACAACAGTGATGGGTCTCATCAGCGACAATAATGAGTCGGCATACAGGATGGAGGTGGAGCTGCTTACAGAGTGGTGCAGATCTCACAACCTCACCCTCAACGTGGATAAGACGAAGGAGATGGTGATTGATTGAGGGCTGGCAAACAACATTTTTGATGGTGCTGCTGTGGAGAGGGTTAGCAGCGTGAAGTTCCTGGGAGTTCCTGGGAGTTCACCTAGCGGACGACCTGACCTCTACGACCAACACCACAGCAGTCATCGAAAGAGCACAGCAGCAGCTCCACCCCCTCCGGAGACTCAGAAAAGCAGGTCTCCCCACTGTTCACCCAACGACCTTCTACAGGGGCACCATTGAGAGCACACTGACCTACGGCATCACTTCCTGGTTTGGGAGCTGCAAGGCTTACGAACAAAGACAGCTAAACAGGATAGTGAAGATAGCCAGTAGGATCATTGGTGCCCCACTCCCTTTCCTGTTGGAGATCTATCAGAAGCGCTGCATCCGCAGAGCCATCTCCATTATCAAGGACCCTTACCATCCATCTCACCACATCTTCTCCATTCTGCCATGTGGGAGGAGGTACAGGAGTATCAGCTGCAGAACCAGCAGGATGCTAAACAGCTTCTTCCCACAAGGAATAAAATTGGTTAACGGACTGTGTCCCTTTTTCATACACATGCACCCCCACATCTAACCTCGCCCAAACCTTGACAGTTAGACACCTGTCAAGGTAAAGTCACTGTTCGGTTTGAATGTTTGTTTTTAATTCAATTTTAGGTCTTTTTTAGATATGATAATTTTTAAGTTGTATGTATTTATTTCTGTTTTTATTCATTGCACTGACAAAAACTGATGAGAAACAATTTTTTGTTTCTTCTGTGTATGCAAGTACTCGGTGAAATTACAATAAAGTTAATACTGAATACTGAATACTGACACTACTATGGTTGGACGAATCACAGATGGGGACGAGTCAGAGTATAGAAGTGAGATCGACCGACTGACCAAATGGTGCCAGCACAACAACCTGGCTCTCAACATCAGTAAAACCAAGGAACTGATTGTGGACTTTAGTAGGGGAAGGATGAGGACCCACAATCCTGTTTATATCAGGATTGTGGAGAGGGTCAATAACTTCAAATTCCTGGGCGTGCATATATCAGAAGATCTTTCCTGGACCCAGCACACCGATGCAATTGTAAAGAAGGCACATCAGCGACTACTTCCTGAGAAGATTACGGACATTCAGCATGTCAAAGAGGATTCTCCTAAACGTCCACAGGTGCATCGTGGCCTGATTCCGCAACTTGAACATCCTGGAGCGAAAGAGACTACAAAAAGTTGTGACCACTGCCCAGTCCATCTCCGGCTTTGACCTCCCCGCCGTCGAAGGGATCTATCGTAGTCGCTGCCTCAAAAAGGCAGCCAAAATCATCAAGGACCCACATCATCCTGGCCACACATTTATCTCACCCCTGCCATCAGGAAGAAGGTACAGGAGCCTGAAGACTGTAACGTCCAGGTTCAGGAACAGCTGCTTCCCCACAGCCATCAGGATATTACACACAACAAATAGCTCTGAGCTGCAAAAGACTATATTATCATTTGTTATTTGCACTATATTTGTTATTTATTGAACTTTTCGTTTTTTTCCCGTTATATACAATGTTTACCTATTCACATATTCTGTTGTGCTGCAGCAAGTAAGAATGTCATTGTCCCGTCCGGGGCATATGACAATAAAACACTCCTGACTCTTGACTAGCAACACCCTTAAACAGCCAAACTCTTAATTTTAATGTTGTGGCCCCTTGTACTGAGCTCCCACACACATCTCCCTGCCCAACATCCACCTTGGCAAGTCATTTTACTCTAAACACATATACTATATTGGTCTATTGTACTCAGGAGGATTCTGTTGAACTGGGTCTTGGTGCATCTGTGTCGCGCTCGCATAAAACACTCATTCGCTTGTTGAAGTGCATTGGCATGAACTAAATACAGTCCCCTGAACCTCCAGCATACCTGATATTTTGCTGCTTCAATCAACAATATAATGTAACGTCACAGAAAAGCATTTCATCTGGGCACATTGTAGGCCTTAGGACAACATTTTTATATCATTTATTGGTGATAACCAACCTATTACAATTTGTCTGAGAACTGGCCAGTCCTAATGTAGAATCAGCCATCGGTAACATTGACATCATTGGTGGCACGGTGATGCAGCGGTGATGTTGCTTCCTTACAGCGTCAGAGACCCAGGGTCAATCCTGACTTGGGTATTGTCTGTGCGGAGTTTGTACGTTCTCTTGTGACCGTGTGGGGGTTCTCCGTGTACTCCAGTTTCCTCTCACATTCCACAGATGTGCAGGTTTGTACGTTAATTGGCGTCTGTAAATTGTAAATTATCCCTTGTGTGTAGGATAGTGCTATTGTACTGGGTGATCGCTGTATCTCTAAAGCCAAAAGGTGAGTGATGTCACTAATAAGTATTTGAATCAGTATTCACCAAGGAAAAATATGTGGGTGATGTTGAGATTAGAGAAAGATATGTTGATATTCTAGGTGAATCAGTCCCTGGGGCCTGATGGGATCTATCTCGGGAAGCCTCGGAAACCAAGGGTGGAGATTGCTGGGGCCCTGTCAGAGATCCCAGAGATCCCATCCCCCAGGGGGGGGGGGGGGGGGGGGGGGGGGTGATCCTAGCTCATAAATTTCAACATTTTGAGGAGCCGATTAAGATGATTGATGAGAGTAGGGTTGTCTAGTGGACTTCTGTTGTGGTAGGTTGGTCCAGAAGATTGTCACCTGCAATCCACAGTAAATTGATCAATTGGCTGTCAAAATCGTCTTGCTTTTAGAAGACTAAAATATATTGATAGAGGGATGTTTCTCTGATTGAAGATCTGTGAACAGTGAGTAGTGTTTTGCAAGCATCAGTTAGGACCTCTGATGTTGTGATATATTCCAATGATTTGGATGAAATGTTGATGGTCTGATTTTTTAAGTTTGCAGATGGCACAAAAAGTGGAGAGAAATCTTATAGAGTCATATAATAAGATTCGGGCCCCCTTGTCCATGACAACCAAGATGTCCCATCTAAGCTAGTTCTATTAGTGTGTGTTTGGCTCATACCCCTCTAAACCCTTCCTATCCAAGAACTTGTCTAAATGTATTTTAAATGCTGCTATAGTACCTGTCTTAATTACCTATCTTCAGTAAGTGAAATGTAAGATAACTCAATTTTACTAATATCATAACGCTTCCAGTAAGTTCAGTCCAATGAGTTACAAAATCCTTTCCTGTATGGAACAAGAATCAACTGATTACATTTAGTTGTTCAGTGAAATCCTGGATTTTTTTCCTCACTGTGATTTTGGTGTGAACTTTCTATTCCTGAAACTGCTGATGTGACCCTGAGTTCACACTGCCATCACCAATGTCACAATTCCACCAGCTTTATTTTTCAATGTTTCATTTTCCTCTTATTTAGTCATAAAATAAAATGTTATTTATTTTTATTTTATTAATATAAATATTAATGTTATTTATGTTTATAGAATAATAATAATAAATAAATAAATATTAAATCATAAATAATAGATATTAATATATATTATTTATTTTAATGTAGAAAGATGGATGTGGGGAGGATGTTTCCAGTGGTAGAAGAGACTAGGGTCAGAGGGCAAAGCCTCAGAATAGGACGTATCTTCAGAATGATGAGGAGGAATTTCTTTAACCAGAGGGTGGTAAATCTTTGGAATTCTTTGCCACAGAGGTTTGTGGAGGTCAAGCCATTAGGTTCTTTTAAGGCGGAGATTGATAGGTTCTTGATTAGTAAGGGTGTCAAAGATTACAGGGAAGAGGCAGGAGAGGGAAAAATAGATCAACCGTGATTGAATGGCAGAGTAGACATGATAGGCCATATTGCCTTATTCTGCTCCTATGTCTTAAAGTCTTGCTATATTTGATAAAATAGATTAACATACATACAGAGACAACCTAATAGAAATAACTTCCAAGGTCATTTCTCATTTAGAAACTGCACCTGTACACTGGATGATTAAATTAAGTTGAATGTCATTTTTATTGAATTGCTTGCACTAAAATATCTTTTCTCAAATTAATTTAAAACTTACAATTACAATAACTTTCAGTTATTGTTATTCAATTAGATTCAACACACAAACTCTGGCTCGGCATAGCAGACATGAAAAATTCCAGGTTTATATATTTATTCAGTGTTTATCCTACACACTTACAAACCCAATGCATTAATTCTATTTGACCTGATTAAAAGTAAGTATGATGTTCCATTTCATAATAGGGATGGCACAGTGGTGAGATGGTCGAGCTGCTATCACACAGTGTAGAGATCAGGGTTCGATCCTGACCTCTGGTGCTGTATGTGTGGAGTTTGCACGTTCCCACTGTGACTGGGTGGATTTCCTTCTGATGCTTCGGTTTCCTCCGACATCCATGGATGTGCGGGTTTGTGGGTTAAATTGACCTCTGAAAAATTACCCCTGATTTGTAGGGAAAGTAGGATAATGTAGAACTAGTGTAAACGGGTAATCGATGGCCCCCCTAGAGTCGATGGGCCGAAGGGCATAAAACAGACAGTTCGACAGGTAAATTTACTGTAAATTAGTTTAGTTTAGTTTAGAGATACAATATGGAAACAGGCCCACCGAATCCACGCAAATAGCACACGAGGTCGGGATGAAACCCGGGTGTCTGATGCTCTTAGGCAGCAGCTCTACCTGAGGCGCCATTGTGCCAAATGGAATATGTGAAGTTATCAGCCTTGAATCTGAAGAATCAAATGAAAAATGTTCTGACTTTTATTAGACAAGGGACAAGGGACCAAAGTTTTGTGTATGCATGTTCTTTCTGTAGTTAATTGAAGCATATCAATCACACATTATTCTCATAATTTTCTTACCAACTATTCCAAAATTCACCACTCGCCAAAGTCGGGATGAAACCCGGGTGTCTTGTCCCACCTTGGTCATTCCTCCTTCTCCCTGCTCCTGTTGGACAAAAGGAACAGAAGCTTGAAAGTGCACACCAACGGACTCAGGAACAGCTTGTTCCCTTCAGTTATCAAGCTTCTGAATGGACCCTCCATGAGCTAGGGTACCGTCCGACTTACTTCTACCTTATTGTGGACACTGGTCTTTGTCTATGAAACTGATGTTTATCTTGAGTTTGACTTGATTGTAAGGAAAGTGCGATAACGTAGAACTAGTGTGAACAGGTGATCGATGGCCAGCCTGGAGTTGATGGTATCGTATTATCTGATTTGATTGAATAGCATGCAAAACAAAGCCTTTTCACTGTACCTAATATAAAACCTAAACCAGGAGAAGTAATTTCTTAATCAATGGAACAGAATGCTTTTGGGATATCAAAGGAGAATGGAGCACCCAGTGGAAACTCTTGCGGTCACAGAAAGAATGTGCAAACTGTGGTCAGACCGCATTTGGGAAATGTGAGCAGTTTTGGGCCCCGTATCTGAGGAAGGATGCTCTGCCGTTGGAGAGGGTCCAGAGAAGGTTTTTACAAGAATGATCCCAGGAATGATTGGATTAACATATGATGAGCGTTTGACGGCACTGGGACTGAACTCCCGTTAATTTATAAGATTGAGGGGAGACCTCATTGTAACGTACAGAATAGTGAAAGACCTGGATGGAGTGAGTGGAGAGGATGTTTCCACTAGTGGAAGAGTCTAGGACCAGAGGCCATGACCTCAGGATAAAAGGATGCACTTTTAGAAAGGAGACGAGGAATTTCTTTAGTCAAAGTGTGGTGAATCTGTGGAATTTATTGCCACAGACGGCTGTGGAGGAGAGTTCAATGGATATTTTTAAGGTGGAGTTTGACAGATCCTTGATTAGTAAGGATGTCAGGGGGTTGTGGGGAGAAGGCAGGAGAATGTGGTTGAGAGGGAAAGATAGATTGGCTGTGATGGAAGGGCGGAGTAGACTTGATGGGCTGAGTGGCCTAATTCTGCAGCGAGAACTTATGAACTCTACACAGAAAGCACCAGAGTTCAGGATTGAATCTGCGTTACTGGAGGTGAGGCAGCAGCTTTACTACCTACATCACCTGTAGAGTCAGAAATGCTGTTTGCATCTTTTGAACTACTTCAATATCCACTTGACATTCCAGAGAGCCTTCAGGATTTAGAGAGGGTGATTAGGTTGGATAGTTCTTCCTCAGCTGGCATGCACATGATGCACTAAATGGCCTCCTTTGGCGATGTAAATTGCTAAAGGGCCTGTCCCACTTTCACGACCTAATTCACGACCTTTGCCAAGTTTGCCCTTGACTCATACTCGCAGCATGGTCGTCACAAGGTCGTAGGAGTCATAGGTAGGTCGTAGCAGGTCGTGATGCTAGTCATATGTATTTGTGGCATCAAGTAGGTCGGGGCGTTTTTCCAGCAGGATGAAAAATGTCCACGAGTTAAAAAGGTTGTGAATTAGGTCATGAAAGTGGGAAAGGCCTTTATTGATTCTACTAAACACCAGGGAGTGTGAAATTAACACGGCAAATAGAATGTTAACTTATCTCAGGGGTTAGAACTCACAAGGAGAGTTGATACTGCTGATGTGTTGGAGCCTTATAGGAACCCATCTGAAGAACTTCTTCTTCTTATCGAGTCCACACACAAGATTAGAAGTTGTTCAGACATAGCTGAACACACTTCTCAGCATCTGCATACAATGGTGTCTGTCTTGTCACTTCTTGTCACTTCTTGTGCATGGTGGTGAAAAGATTGGTGGAAACAGGGCCGTGACGTGAACGCTCTTTCCTTGACCCCATCTGAAGAACTGCATTGGTTTCTATCCACCAATTTTCCAGAAACATATCGCAACCTTTGATAATGCACAGCACCACTATATTTCTGGATAGAGTGGATGTGGAGAGGATGTTTCCACTAATGGGAGAGTCCAGGACCAGAGGCCATAGCCTCAGAATAAAATGACTCACCTTTAGGAAGGAGATGTGGAGAGGGTGGTGAATCTGTGGAATTAATTGCCACAGAAAGTTGTGGAAGCCAAGTCAATGGATATGTTTAAGGCAGAGATAGATAGATTCTTGATTAGATATAGGTGTCAGAGGTTATGGGGAGATGGTTGGAGAATGGGGGTGAGAGGGAAAGGTAGATTAGCCATGATTGAATGGTAGAGTAGACTTAATGGGCCAAATGGCCTAACTCTCCCCCTGTCTCTTTTGAACTTATTTCTCACAATTTAAAGGATTTTGTGCCCACGTGTTCAAATTACTTAATTTATTATATACTCTAACTTCTGGAAGAATCTAGAGCAAGGGGCAAAATAAGATTGGAGCTAGATAAATCGGGAATAAAATCCCCAACCAAGCTTTATGGCTGCTGGGTCAAATCAAATCTCCAAATTTGAATGTTTAATCAGATGAGTGTACTGAGGACTATAGAGCACTGGCGGGGGAACAAAGGCTGATTCATCATTGCATTTAACAACTGTAATTTCTTCTTGTTGTCAACATATTTGCAGTGCAGATTTATGATCATATGATACCTTGTGCTTGTAACCTCTTTCTGCTCAGTAAAACATGCAGGATCAGGAGAAATTCAAGGAAGCGCAGTTGCAGAAGCTTATTCTAAAGCTATTGGTTACACGTATTCATGTAAATTGGAGAATATGCAGTCAGCGGTTTTGTTCATTGTTTAACATTCATTTTCGGGATCTAGGCACCACTGCCAGGGCCGACATTAGGCCTATTCCTAATTGCTCTTGAGAAGTTGGCTGTGAGCCACCTTTATGAGGCACGCAGTCTTTCAGGAGAAGGTTTAATTTAGTTTAGTTTATTATTGTCACGTGTACCGAGGTAGATTGAAAAGCTTTTTTGTTGCTGCGTGGAAAGTCAGTGGAAAGACTATACATGATTACAATCAAACCTTCCACAGTGGACAAATGCGGTGTGAGGGGAATAACTTTTAGTGCAAGATAAAGTCCCGTAAAATCTGATTAAAGATAGTCTGAGTGTCCAATTGACACATCGTTCCCATTTAATGGTGGCAGAACTGGAGGGGCAACCAAATGGTGCTGAATCCCCAACTGTGCAAATGAGTTCACTATCTCCAAGGGTGGGTGCAGGGCCGGATTTAGATGAAGAGAGGCCCTAAGCTGTTCCAATTGTGAGGCCCCTCCCAATCCCCCACCCCCACGACTGGAGGAAGATGGTCTACCAGATTGACACCGATTTGCAGCCAAGCGTGGCCAATGAGATAAGGGGCTGGAAAGCTGCGCTTATTTATTTATTTATTTGTTGCCAGTGCTAGTGTCGAGTTATTGGCTTAAAACACTATTATTCTGAAATGGAGGGCAAGGAAAATTACTGAAGGGTTGTTTAGAGACTAAAGTGCGTTGCGACAGCATATGTAAGAAAGGCATAGAAACATAGAAAATAGGTGCAGGAGGAAGCCATTCGGCCCTTCGAGCCAGCACCGGCATTCATTATCATCATGGCTGATCGTCCCCAATCATTAACCTGAGTGGCAGGAGAAAAACCTCTCTCCTGCCACTCGCTTGCCTCACTTATGTCAGCCGCTTCCCGCAAATCCTTAAATTCCGACAGCGCGATTGAGGTTACTCGGCGGTGGGAATTTAAGGATTTGCAGGAAGCGGCTGACATGAGCGAAGTCGGCGAGCAGCAGGTGAAAGGTGTTCAGACAGAGAGCACTGACAAAGGTGAGCAGGCCGGCAGAAGGCGCTGACGTGGCGGCCAGTTCTGCTGTCGGGTCCCGGCAGCCGCTAACAGCTACCCGAGTTGCTTCTATCCCCGACTACAATGCGGTGGCTCAGTGTCTGGAGCGCCGCACCGGGGATAAGTGAGTGAGTTACTGGCATTATCCCCGACCCCCTCCTTCTCAATACTCCTGCCCTCCCCACAACTTTACCCCTGGCACAGACTCTCCACACGCTGTGAAAGGAACTCTCCCCCCAATTGGTCCCTTGAACAAGTGTTGTCATTCAATAAGATGACAACTGATTCAACTTTTCCCTGTGCTCCCGTTTTTCCCACCATCTCTCCACCTGCCATCATCCTTCAGCCCCACCCATTCAGTCATTCAAAATAAAGGAGACTTGGAAGTCTTGGGCAAATTGAATTGTTACTGTCTTTATTTTTATTTTTTATTTTTACGGAGAGAACAAACTGCGCATGCGCGGATTAACTTTTTTCTAAAAGCCGACTGACTGCCTACCCTGAGTAATTAATCATGGCACGTGCCTGGTGCTGTCTGTATAGAGTTTGCTCCATTTCCCTTTGATCGCATGGGTTTTCTCCGGGTGCTCTTGTTTCCTTCCACATTCCAAAGTTGTGCAGGAACCTATTTCAGACCCAACCCAAGATGATAATATTTTCCTTTTGTCCAGAGATTTTGTCTGACCTGTTGAGTTACTCCAGCTTTTTGGGTCTATCTTCAGTTTAAACCAGCATCTGCAGTTGCTTCCTACACGCACAATACTATACGATAGAACTTTATTAATCCCAGGAGGGAAATTGTGTGTGTGTGTATGTGTGGGTATATATATTATATACACACACACACACACACACACACAAACACACACACACACACACACACACACACACACACACACACACACACACACATATATATTTATATAGTTATATATTTATATATAAATATACACCGGTGGATGTGCTGGCCGTAGCAGTGCGCATGTGCAAGGCGGCCTGCCGTGCCGGCATATGAGGAGCGAGCAGAGAGCGGAGCCCAGCGGCCCGGACACGGATACGGATGGCGGGCGGAGACGGAGAATGACAGACAGAGAGAGAGATATAGAGAGGGGGGCCCGCCTAGATTTTTAGGCCCTAGGCTTCAGCCTATGAAGCCTAGTGGTAAATCTGGTTAGGTGACGTTTCGGATCGGGACCCTTCAGGAACAATGGTCAGGAACCAGCGTATCATTAGTTGACTGCATGGTTAAATTCAGATTCAGAAGGTACTTCCATAGCGCCCTTAGGAGAGAGTTCGAGGATTTATGACAATGACAGACCAGTTGGGATGGTGTACAACTTAGAGGCATATCTGTTGGCGGTGGCTTACCCATGCACCTACTCCGGTTTTCCTCCTTTGTGGTAGAGTTTGTGGGAATTGTTTGGTGCTGTTGCAGTAACCTGGGTCAAGAACATTGTGTAGATAGTGCACATTGCAGCCAGCATGCTTTGAATGTCCCAATGATACTGCTGGAAGCCATTCAACCTTATTTACCTCAAAGGTTATAGGAGCAGAATGAGGCCGTTTGGCCCCATCAAGTCTACTCTGCCATTCAACTATGGCTGATCTATCTTTTCCTCTCAACCCCATTATGCTGATGAATGCTTGCCGATCAAGCAGGCTTTCGCCTGCATGGTATGCAGCTTTATTATTGGTGAGCAAAATGATGGTGAGCAAGCATATTCTGCAGCTTACAGCAGGCAGAATATGATCAGCATAAATATAGATGCTTGGAGGCCATCTGATGGAGTTTTGGAAGAAATAAGTCTGGAGATAAAAAAAGCAATAGTTTGAAACATAGAAAATAGGTGCAGGAGTAGGCCATTCTGCCCTTCAAGCCAGTACCGCCATTCAACCTGATCATATCTGATCATCCAAAATCAGTACCCCATTCCTGCTTTCTCATCATATTCCCTGATTCTGTTAGCCCCAAGAGCTATATCTAACTAACTTTAGTTTAGTTTATTGTCACGGGTACCAAAAGACAGTGAAAAGCTTTTGTTTGCCTGCCATGCACTCTGTGCAAATGACTCTACATGATGACAATCGAGTAGAATCCACAGTGCACAGATAAAGGAGAAAGGATACAACGTTTTGTGCAAGATAAAGATCTTATGGGGGAATACAGATTTGGCTCCAACTATACATAACTAAAACTCTTGTCTTGTTATCTTATGGTTTGCGTTGTTTTTACATTTGCGCAAAAATGGTACAAGATAGCACTATGATTTTTTACCACCACACTTACCATACTCCAATGCTGCAAACGCACCAAGTTTTGTTCCTATCGGTGGTATATTTTAAAAGTTATTAAGGTTTAAAAAAAATTAAATCCGCTCATGTGCAGATTGGTCTCCTCTCCTGTCAATAGAGGGAGAAGAATGCAGTGGGGGAGGTGAGGAGGGATAGTGGGGGGATAGGGGGAGGTGATGAGTGGGGAGGTGGGAGATAGAGGGATAGGAGTGGGGTAGGGAGGGGAGACAATGTATGGAGGGAGGGAGGGAGTGACTGAGGGTAGGGGAAAGGAGAGGGAGGGAGAGGTGAAGGAAGGATTGTGGGAGGGTTGGAGGAGAGGGGAAAGAAGAGGGAGGGTGGGGAGAGAGTGCTGGGGATAAGGGGAAATGAGCCGTGCCTGCTCAGTTTGGGGCTATGGGTGAGTGGTGGAATATTGCGTTGGAGGAACGTGTTGCATTGGAGGACCAGGCCTCCCGTGTGACTGGGACCCAACGGGTCCCACTTAATCTAGTATCAAATACAATGCAAAGATGTTGAATGATGGGGTTTTTTTCAGTCTGAATTAGTAGTCAATGCATTACCAGCTGTGGAAGGGTACGGTAGCGGTGGCCAAGGCAATGTTTGCAGGTGCCCTCCTGTTTTATCAGAGGAAATTATAATTTTTCCAAGACTGGCATCCTGGAAGGAGACTTGACATCACAGCGATATTAGGGAGATGGAGATGGACAATTCAAACCAGGCGTCATCAATCGCCCACCCTCCATGTGGCAAACATGTCTCTCAGGTTGTTATTAAACCTTTCCTTGAACTTCTGCCTCTTATAGTTTTATATACCTCTATCATGCCTCCTTTACTCTGCCACAAACTGACAAAGCTTATCCAATTTCTCCTTTTAACTCAAGCCTTCTATTTATCTCAGATTCAAAACATATATTGTTCCACTTCCCTTCTGAAGTGTTTGTAATAATTTTGTGCATTGAATCCCCACAATTGTTACATGTGCAAGAAATGTTTGTGGGAGGTTTGGTGCCCAAGACACTAATAATTCACTTCAGACAGTAACTGCAGAATCTTTATCATCCAGGAAGCACTTAGTGGAGCAGCTGGTAGAGCTGTTGCCTCACAGCACCAAAGACTCAGATCTTGGGACTGTAAAACTTGTTTCCTTTCTTTCAAAGGTTTCAGTTCGATCCTGACCTCGGGTTCCGTCTGTGTGCAGTTTGGCTGTTCTACCTGTGAACCCATTAGTTTCCTCCAGGTGCTCTGGTTTCCTACCACATCCCGAAAACTTGCAGATTTGTTGATTACTTGGCCACTGTTAAATTACCCCTAATGTGTAGGGAGTGGGTGAGAAAGTGGGATAACTTAGAACTACTGTGAACAGGTGATCTTGGTTGCTGGGGACTTGGTGGGCCGAAGGGTCAGTTTCCATGCTGCATTTCTAAACTAAACTACAGATGAGCAGGTTTAACTTTTCATTCATTCAGAAGGGAAGTGGAACAATATATGTTTTGAATCTGAGATAAAAACATACATCTGACCTTTTAGGTCTGGGTTTTTATTGCAAGCCCAAAATAATACTTTGGAATGAATCTGATAAAGTATATTTCCAAGCGGATGAAATCTCAGAGGTTTGTGATTGCTTATTAAGTTATTTTATTTCGAAGTCACGTGAGTGACTACGTGAAGAGCCCGCCAGTCCGCATGCGCGTCAATACGCGGACGCATGGCGCGCAAGTCGGAGCAGTTCGAAACTGCTCTGGCAGGTAAGTCAATTTTATTTCCAGCGAGCCGCTGCGGCAGCGGGCCCGGAGTAGCTGATGGAGGCGGCCGGTTTTTGGGCCGCCGTGGAGGCTCCATAAGGAGCTAGAAAAAATGTTGCGGCTGCCGCCGTTGGAGCTCCGAACAGGAGCAAGCAGCCGAAATTGGAGACCGCCGTGGGGCTCCATAGGAGCTGGGATGAGATATTGCGGCTGCCGGCATTAGAGCTCCGAACGGGAGCAGGTAGCCAGGTTTGGAGGCCGCCGTGGGGCTCCATAAGGAGCTAGGATTTCATAATTGCGGCTGCCGGCGCAGCCAGGTCAATGATCGCTGCAGGAGGTTTAGCAGCAGCCGGCGAGTTAAAAATAGCCACGGCCAGGAGTTACTGCTAGCTGAGGGGCTCAGCTATGCTGCAGCAGCATATAGTGTATGCTTTATTTTTGGGCGGGTATAAATAGAGTTGGCATTAATAGCGGTTGCCACTTTGTCACGTTTGTGACCATCGTAGTAGATAGCATTTAAAGGTCATGTTTAATTATTTGGCACTATAACGATGTATCTTATCATGCCAATAAAGTTTATATTGAAAATGATAATTACAAAGGACATTTATTATCACATACACCAAATGGTGTAGTGAAATTGGACTTGCCATTGCAGTCCAGAGCTCCTGGCTTAGGAAGCCTTTTTTGAGCTGTGTCTAGCAGACACCTGTGGGAGCTACACCTGGTTCAGGTTGGCGTCATGGTAATTTCCGCTCAGTAGAGGGGACTGTTGGAGATTCTTTTATAAGAGACTCCAACTATGTGAATATCGATAGAGCAGTCGAATCTCTGATTTAATGGGGATATGCTTCTTTTAATCATATGAATGCAAGGTAGCAACACCTTGTGCAGGAATACTCCTTTAAGGCTCCAGAAGGGAGCAATGACTCGGAGTCACTAGCAGGTGCAACCTGCCTGGTAAGTATAATAAATAATGATTTATACCGACAGAGCGCCGATCTGCATAGCTAGTCCCGATTCAGCTCCTAGAGGGAGCAGCTTGGCACCCCGTGTCGGGGCAAAGTCAAAGCCAAGTCTGAGACAAGTCCTGTCGGACGATTTGGGTCAAGGGGATTCTGTCCCCACATCTATAACAGATGTGATTGGCCATTTTGTCTCGATTGGAACATCTGATGAATCAGATGGTGGCACGAAATATGCTCCGTGCTACGGAGGCATGCACAGGCAGTTCAAGTCATACGCCTGTAGCAACTCCTGGCTCAGGGTTACAATATTCCTCCCACTCGGATGAAAGGAGTTTTGGAGATGGTGCCAAATAATATGCTCCGTGTTACGGAGGCATGCATAGGCAGTTCAAGTTATACGCCTGTAGCAACTCCTGGCTCAGGGTTGCAATATTCCTCCCACTCAGATGAGTATCGAAGATGAGTGGTCTGGCCAAGAATGAGAGGGGTATATTTCTGATACTTCTCAAGATTACAGAAACAGGGAGCATGCCGAATCAGGTTAGCATTTGGCTAATCTGATCATGTGTTTAGTTACCCAGTTTAAGATGGAGGATTGGCTTTCAGCAACTTAACTGATTCAGAGAATCGATCTTGAAGATGCATACTTTGCCATATCTATACACATGAGGCACAGATTATCTGGTGTTTTGATAACATAGCCAGTGGTGGAAGCCAATGCTGCCCTACTCAGATCAAAGGGCATTGTGTCATCGAGTTTTAGATAATATGCAAAATTTGCAGCTGATAATTCTTGGGGGTTATCAGTAGATACCTCTTACGATATTAAGAATGAGGCAACATGAAATTTAATAGTGCCAATTTTGCCTATTCATTCAGGCCATGGTAAGGCGGCTGCAGCAATTCCTTTTTACTCGGTCACAAGTGATGGCTGGGGCAGCCTGTCTTCTTGGGCAGATAGCTCTGCACGATAGTATGGGAAGTTTGTGAACAAAATATGTGAGTTACTTTTAAACGGAATTAACAGAGGTTTGTGTGGCTTTCAGTTTGAACCTAGAGAAGCATTTATGTGATAGCACAATTGACACTGCTTGTGCTGCTTTGTCATTCTCTATAGTACCATAAGTGGGACAATAAATGATTGGTTATTCACCCGCTGTTCACTAACGTTATGCAGGGTGTCTTTTATATGACAACTCTAAAAGCCTACACTCATTGTAGTGTGTGATGTATATTAGCAAATTATTATGGAAATATTCTTCTACTGTATTCCTAATGGGAGCAGTATTTTTTAGTTGATTATGCTTTCAACAACTAATTTCAGCACAAAGAACACAGTCTTCACTCAATCTCTGGCTCGGTCTCTGGGTCATAACTGACATTAGGGTAGCTTGTTATGGGAATGATCTCATAAGCAAAATGGGTATGATTGCATACATTTGAAGTTGACAGCATACCCACCAGAGCAGAGATTGGGGGTATCATTAGGTATACAAGTGCACTGAGCTTGCTAGTACCTATGAGATGAAAGATAGTTTCTTTATTGTTATTCAATAGTCTCAAGATATTGCTGATGGCTCATTAGCAGCCAATAGAATGGATAGTTCCCTTTCATCATACAGCAAGAGGCTTACATAGTGCATGTTAATAAATTATAAAATTTGGTTGAATATGTCTGGATATTTGCAGATAGAATTCTGCAGTGTTGCATGAGTTATTGTCTAACTCAAAGTCAATTGGGACTATGGTCCGGTTAATAACAATGGTCATGTATGCAAGTTAGCATCATTGGATTAATAACCCATGATTTTCTACCATTAATGGTTTATCTGTTTAAGTGTTTCACACACAGATTGGGTTACTGCATGAAACCACAGCGCTTTGAAGTCTTCACGTAGTCGCTCACGTGACTTTGAAATAAAATAGAGAGTTTAAATGAGAACTTACAGTTTGAAGTTTGATCTTTATTTTATGAGAAGTTGAAGTGAGGGAATACGTGCCCTCCACTCCCAACCCTACTTCTCATAAAGATCATTCGGTAGTTCTAAGGTCGTTAATCTTTCTATAGCTTAGGTCAGCAACTATTCTGTGGTTTCATACAGCTGCTCTAAAGATTGACGTGCATGCGGACTGGCGGGCTCTTCACGTATTCCCTCACTTCAACTTCTCATAAAATAAAGATCAAACTTCAAACGGTAATTTCTCGTTTAATCTTTCTATTAAAGTGCACTCCCATCGTCAGGAAAGGGAGGTGCGGTGGTATAGTTGCTGCCTTACAGTGCCAGGGTCCTGGGTTCAATCTTGACTATGGGTGATGCTGTCTGTACGGAGTTTATATGTTCTCTCTGTGACTGCGTGAGCTTTCCAAGGGATTTTCGGTTTCCTCCCACATTCCAAAGACATACACAATTGTAGGTTAATTGGCTTGGTATAATTGTACAAATTGTCCCTAGTGAGCGTAGGATAGTGTTAGTGTGTGGGGTTCGCTGGTCGGCGAGGACTCGGTGGGCCAAAGTGCCTGTTTCCGTGATGAATCTCTAAACAAAACTAAAAGAAATAAGTGTTACAGTCCTAGTGCGTAAACAAAGTTTCATAGTAGGTTGGGCTTCAGGAGATGTGTAAATGAGGAATTGCGTAGAGAGGAACCCTGTGGGTTATGCAGCAAGGGCATTGGTGAGATGTGATTCGTCTGCTTTAGCATCAACTTATTTTGTTGGAAGAAGTCTTGCAGGAATGGAAATTAGCTGTATGATTTACAAGGACAATGTTTGACATATGTAAGGTTAGTATGAATGTGTAGAAAAATCCAACTGTGAAGTAAATCAGCTGTTTTCAGGGAAATTGAGCTGTATGATACATTATCAGTACTTCTGTGTGGGGTGGGAAACCTTAACCTTGGGCAAATGTACTCAATTAATCATTGAGTACATGACTATAGTTTGATTAAGAAGTCTTTGAAGCCTTGCGGGTGGAAAGCTGAAAATAGATTTGTTAGTGCAACATTTTCACGATGCTTTGTTCTGTGTTTTTGTATAACTTTCAGTTTTGGAGAACTTGCATCCTAAAGCATATGACTTATAGAAAGTCTTAGCTTCAAGCTGCTATTATTTTCTTGGGTTCTTTTTTTGCTGGTTGTTTTTGAATTTTACCAATATCTGATCATCCAGGGAAAAGTATAGTAAACTACATACAGATTTTCTATGATACGGTCGCGCTGTTTTCTGTTTTAGTCACGGCCTGAAATTTATAGTTTAATTAAATCTAAATGTAGATCTTATGGAAGTTTCATCAGGGTGGTATGAATTACGTCAATACGGGCAAATACTCAATTGTGAGAATTTTAAAGAAATTACCTGTTTAAAAAAACAAACAAACAATAAATTGCAAACAATTCAGACTCAGTGACCTTAAAATTCATTGTTGCCATCAAAGGCCAGCAACTCAAGATGGGCTGAATGGCCTGTTTCCTTGCTGTAAAGCTCTTATGACTCTAAGGGTCATTACATGGTTTCTCTGTGACTATTTATGTGTGAGTCCACCAGCAGTGACAGGCTCACTTGGACTGGGATGATCGACGAATTGAGGATTGTGATCTGTGGGAGGGAGTCCGTGCAGTGAGGTGGGAAAGATGACTCGAGCAGGAACGGTGAGAAAGGAAACCGATATAAGTTGGGATCTCATAAGGTCATAAGTGATAGGAGCAGGCCATCAAGTCTTCTCCGCCATTCAATCATGGCTGATCTATCTCTCCTTCCGAACCCCATTCTCGTGCCTTCTCCCCATAATCCTTGACATCCATACTAATCAAGAATCTATCTATCTCTGCCTTAAAAATATCCATTGACATGGCCTCCACAGCCTTCTGTGGCAAAGAATTCCAAGGATTCGCCACCCTCTGACTAAATACATTCTTTCTTACCTCCTTCCTAAAGTAACATCCTTTAATTCTGAGGCTATGACCTCTAGTCCTTGTGGAAACATCTCTAAGCCTTTCGCTATTCGGTAAGTTTCAATGAGGTCCCCCCTCATTCTTCTGAACTCCAGCGAGTACAGGCCCAGTGCCATCAAATGCTCATCTTATGTGAATCCATTCATTCCTGGGATCATTCTTGTAAACCTCCTCTGGACCCTCTCCAGCGCCAGCACATTCTTCTTCAGATATGGTGCCCAAAGGTTCTCTTTGCATCTTCTGCAGTCCCTTGTATCTTCATCTATGTTCTCTTTGAACGATGCTTCCTGCTGGCCATGCAAGAATCTGAAATGTATGAATTATTCTCCCCAATTGGATATGGTTCTTGGAAATTACCTGCAGAGATGTTACATCTGACTTTATTAGTCCACAAATGAATCCCCTGTTGTGGGTCCCAGTCCCCAGGTTACAGCTGATGTTGTTCCGATAAATGTTAAACATTCCTGGTTACAGCTGCATAATGTAGATAAATGACTTAATATTAAAAAAATACAGTCAATGCCCTTGGGCTGGAACCACCTCTGGTAGGTTCATTCATTTGTACATTTGTAAAAACAGCATTGTTTATCTGCAATAGTTGTGAGACAGATCACAGGCACACATCAGAACTAGGTGACCTGATTTTCCAAGCAATGTTCTGAATAAATGTTTATAGCGAATGGTATCAATTTCTGCAATCTTGATGAAAAAAAGTTCATCTCTGCAGCCAGTGTGATTTGTGATGGGAAGTGCCCGATCGAATTTCCAGAGTGGCATGATTTGGTTTGGACATTTTGGTAATTGTGCACCATTCCAGAAATAATCAATCCTTCATCTATTTAACACTACAAAAATCAATGTTGTGCATACATTGCGAGGCTTTTTTGACTGTGCTTTTTCTACTGTTTTTTTGTTCCCTTTGTGGAAACTAATTTTAGGCTTGGAATATAGCTGCAAACTCTATACTGAGTGTTTATCACTTTTAATCTGACCACCAATTCCACAATTAATATTTCAAAATATTCTATTCAGAAGCCTTTGGCTAAAACCCTAATATAATATTTTCTCTTTATTTTTGAACTATTTTTAATGTTACACATTCAAAATCTGTATGCTATATTCAACATAATTCTAGTGCTCCACAATGTGATGACTCAGACCACCCAGTTTTGGAAATAGAATAACAAAAGGCTGACGTGATTAATTTAGGATGGGGTCATCTTGTCATCTTTTTTAAAAATAAATTGGATGTCCATATAAACAGGAAGGAAGGAAGTAATGCTCATGTCGAAGTATGGAATGGAATATTTTATTGTCACATGTGACAAGACACAGTGAAATTCATTGCTTGCATACCCAATGTATACAAATAGCGACCACCTACGGCGCTGACAAAATTACATAGCACGTTGGCACCTTCTTTTGTTCCTCCCCCTCCACAGCGGCTCCCCCCACGCTACATCCCCATTGTCCTTTGTTCTCCCTCCCTCCCCATTGTCCATTGTTCTTCTCCCCCGCCCAGCGCTGTCTTAACAGCATTATAGGCCCCCGGGCAAAGCAGTGCACTGGGGCCCCTACACTACCAGTTTCTTTATGCCGAATCAAATATGCCGTCATGCACTTGCGATGTTCTTCTCCGTTTTCATGTTCTACAATAATACTCTACAATACATAGATTAGCATGGAGCCCCTATGCTCGTGGGGCCCCGGGCAACTGCCCAGAGTGCCCATGCGTTAAGACGGCCCTGCCCCCACCCCCCCTCACGACGGTCCCCCCACGCCGGCTCCTCCATTGTTCTTCCCCCTCCCTCATGGCGGTATGACTATGTGGCAGACTAGATTGAACATCAGAGATCATATTTTAAAATATTACTGTATAATTGTAAGCTTCAGTCTCGTAGAGCAAGAAAGATCAGAGCAATTTTCGTGCATTCAAATGTCGAAGTGGACAACTGCTCACCTAATTCAACATACAGAATCCACAGACCTACCTAATGTGGCAGGATTCGCAAAGTACTAAATGGATTTCACACAACCACTGGGATTGTATTCTCTGAATAGTTGAGATCTTTAAATCACCTTCTTTTCATCTGTCATGATTTCTCCTGATTATCCTTGGTATATTTTGTTTGCCCATGTTCTTATGAGGCATCTTGGAAAATGTTACTATTTCAAATACACTACATGCACGCAATATAGTCTTTGCAAGCAAGGGAACATAGCTTTCATCTCTTCACGTAATCTTCAATGGGTCAGCAATAACAGTTAGCTTGAGTAACTCTTAACATGAGGTTAAGCAAATTAGCTAGGGTGTAAAGATTAAACAAGAGGGTAGAAGTAGGATTGCAGCAGCATCACCTGTAACTGAATAGCCATGGTCTGCTTGGTTCCTAGTTGTGATGAATGACATGGCTGAGTCTGAGGTGTCAGCCATCCATCGAACCATATCCCAAGACGCAGTACTATTTCCAATAATCTGCCCATCAAAACCCAATTTAGCCGTGTCCGCCATTCACTTGGCATGCTTTACCCACACCCACCTTTTTTTCCCAGCTTTATTTCTACTGCTATTAGTCTGATGAAGGGTCCCGAGGTGGGAATCTGTTCTTTTCCCTCCACAGATGTTGCCTGACCCTCTGATTCCTCCCGCATTGTGTTTTGCACAGCACTAATTAGTGCGGAAAGGGAAATAAAAGTGTTGCTGTATTGAGGTTAATACCTACCTTAATAGATGCCTGAGAGGCGCCTTGCCTGGTAATTGTATGTTTGAGTTTTAGTTTTTAGTTTTAGAGATACAGCATTTCAGCCCACCGAGTCCACGTTGTCCATCGAACACCCGTTCACGTTAGTTCTGTGTTATCCCGCTTTCTCACCAACTCCCTGCATTCTAGTGGGCAATTTACAGAGACCAATTAACCTACAAACCTGCACGTCTTTGGGATATGGGCAGAATTCCAGATGGTCATAACGAGAATGTGCAAACTTCACACAGACAACACCTGATGTCAAGATTGAACCCGGGTCTTTGGGGCTGGGTTTATCACTCCTCCAACATCCCACATTGATGCCTAAAAAAGGAAATGGCTCCCTCTCAAGTAAATAAGGGGCCCGCATCTGGTTTAGTCTCTGCCAAATCGAATGCCAGTAAATGAAGCAGATGTTAATGCTGATCTACTTGGGATAGTTTAGCAGCTCCTGGGATTAATCACATTTAATGCTTCTTATAAAGAAAAACTGTAGTTTGTTATGTGTGGAATACTCTAGGGGAAGGCTCGATGATGGCTGTGACCATGACTGTAAAAGAGACAAAGAGTTTCTCATCATAATCTGAAAGTCAATTCATTTTGGTCAAAGGCTGAGATCAGAGACATGAGAGCTTATCTGGACTTTCAAAAAGCCTTTAACAAGGTCCCACACAAGAGATTAGTGTGCAAAATTAGAGCACATGGTATTGGGTGTAGGGTATTGGCATGGATAGAGAACTGGTTGGCAGACAGGAAGCAAAGAGTAGGAATTAACAGGTCCTTTTCAGAATGGCAGGCAGTAACTAATGGGGTGCCGCAAGACTCGGGGCTGGGACCCCAGTTATTTACAATATACATTAACGATTTAGATGAGGGAATTAAATGTGACATCTCCAAGTTTGCGGATGACACAAAGTTGTGTGGCAGAGTGAGCTGCGAGGAGGATGCTATGAGGCTGTAGGGTGACTTGTAGATTGAGTGAGTAGGCAGATGCATGGCAGATGCAGTATAATGTGATGGTAATAATAGGAAAGCAGATTATTATCTGAATGGTGTCAAATTAGGAAAAGGGTAAGTGCAACGAGAATGGGTGTGCTTGTACATCAGTCACTGAAAGTAAGCATGCAGGTACAGCAGCCAGTGAAGAAAGCTAATGACATGTTGGCCTTCATTGCGAGAGGATTTGAGTTTTGGAGCAAAGAGGTCCTCCTGCAGTTGTACAGGGCCCTGGTGAGACTGCACCTGGAGTATTGTGTACAATTTTGGTCTCTTAATTTGAGGAAGGACATTATTGCCATTGAGGGAGTGCAGCGTAGGTTCACCAGGTTAATTCCCGGAATGGCGGGACTGACATATGATGAAAGATTGGGTCGACTGGGCTTGTATTCACGGGAATTTAGAAGGATGGGAGGAGATCTCATAGAAACATATAAAATTCTTAATAGATTGGGCAGGCTAGATGCAGGAAAAATGTTCCCGATGTTGGGGGAGTCCAGAACCAGGGGTCACAATTTAAGAATAAGGGGTAGTCCATTTAGGATTTAGATGAGGATAAACCTTTTCACCCAGAGAGTTGTGAATCTGTGGAATTCTCTGCCACAGATGTTTTCCTGAGAGTTAGATTTAGCTAAAGGAATCAAGGGATATGGGGAAACGGCAGGAATGGGGTACTGATTTTAGATGATCATATGGCCAAATGGCCTAATCCTGCACTTTTTTTCTATGTTTCTAAAATTTAATCAGTGTTGTGGCTGGAGTCACTAGTGAATCCAGACTATTGAACCAGGCAAGATGGGTGTCAGAGGTTATGGGTAGAAGGCAGGAGAATGGGGTTAGGAGATATAGATCAGCCATGATTGAATGACGGAGCAGACTTGATCGGCCGAATCACCTAATTCTGCTCCTATCTCTTATGAGCTTATGAAGATAGACACAAAATGTTGGAGTAACTCAGCGGGTCAGACAGCATCTCTGGAGAAAAGGAATAGGCGACGTTTCGGGTCATAACCTTCCTCAGACACCGGGCAAACCTGGCTGCAATTTAGTTTAGTTTTAGAGATACAGCATGGAAACAGGCCCTGCGGCCCATGGAAGCCACGCCAGCCATCAGTCGCCCGTTCATACCAGTTCTATGTTATCTCACTTTCGCATCAACTCCTTACACATTAGGGGCATTTTACAGGGTCCAATTAACCAACCAACCCAGATTTGTAGCACTCACAAATAGAAAACAGCTGGAGTTTAGGAATACGCACAGTATTTTCTTTAGAAGCTGAAAGATTCACAAACTCAAATGTAATGGGGTTTCTGAGGCTCAGATTATGATACAAACTTTGAATGTTACATTCTTTTAATACCATAACACTGCGTATTGAAGCAATTTAAATCCTTAATTTAAATTTACTTTTTATCCTTGATATTCCTTGTTCATATTTTTGTTCTGCAGTTGTGACACACTGCTTGTATGTTAAAGACATCACCAAGACATTTTTCCACTCATTTTATTAATCTTCTGGTAGTCATGTGGGAATGAACGGGATGTTAAAGTCCTTGTCCCTGAAGAGGGCAAGCACTTTGCTCTGTTTGTTTCCATGGAGATGTGTAGCGTGAAGTTTACTTTTACTTATTCGCTTCACTTCATCAAGTGGTGATTTGGGCAAGGTTAAAGTGCAGTCTGTGCTTTCTGCAAGAGTTAATGCTGTTAGTTTTGGAGTAAAGGGAACACGATGCCTGGAGATGACTCCTCATAAGCTGGATGTGTAGATTTTCCATCTGCTGTTTGATAGTCAATAAAAAGATGAGAGAAGCCACATTTCTAGACGTATGGACAGTGAAACATTTTGTGTGAGGAGGTTGGAGGTTGGAGGGGGGAGGGGAGAATGACCCAGCAAACTTATTGTAAACATCAAATTCTTCTTTGTGTTGACCAAAAGTTGTTCTCAACCGGAAACGTCACCCATTCCTTCTCTCCGGAGATGCTGCCTGTCCTGTTGAGTTACTCCAGCTTTTTGTGTCTACCTATTGTTTCTATCATGTTTTTTTAAATCATTGGCCAAGTCTTCTAAAGTGCAGGAATTTATTTTTATTTTTATAATATGAGAATTCAGTGCCCAGCCTCTAGTTTCATTTTTAGGAGTTCCCGTCCACAGATGGTGTGAGGAAAGACCCAAGGATGATGTTGGTGAAGGGCGTTGGTGGAGATAGGAGCAGAAAGGGGAACTAATCAGACTTTTTCTTGCTTGGCCACAGTCAGAGAGACCTGAAAATAAACTGTTTTGTGGGGGAAAGTTCAAAGCGAGTCTCGGGCGTGCTTCAGGTCAGCATTCTCACGAGTTCAGTTAATCTGCAGACTTGTCATAACGGTCGGAGGGGCAACTTCTGAATCTTTCTCAGGTCACGCAGATAAAGTGCATCAACCAAAAAGCCTTGTTGTGTTTCCACTTTTGCTTGGTGCCTCGGGATACATTTAGAGATAGGATAACAAAAATCCTTGAGCTACCTCTGCTCTGAACAGGTCGGGTTAAAATTTCATGTTAAGTGAGGAGTATTCATTATATGTGACACATGACCACGATGTAAGCCTGTGTGAGAAGATCTTACTGCAAGAACTGACTGAATTATGAGGTGGATTCTCTGGAGAGCTTTTCTCAACAGAGTTTCAATGCAAATAGTGACCTATTATGACAAGCACAATTGGATGATAACATTGGATTTTATGATACAAATATATTACAGCATTCTCCCTTCTCTTTCTCTTACAGCCCGATAACTCTGATGCATTTCTAAGTCATGTAAACAATCCGGTAGGTAATGTTTAATTTCAATATTAACTCGCGCGTAACGTGACAAGTCTGAACAAAAGCCAATGCCTCTTCTCTATTGTAGCAGCAACAGACTAGAGAAGATATTTTATTTTCTATTATTATGACTATTTTCACGTCTTGCTGTTACAGGTTTTTTTCTTAGACCATTGACTTTGTGCAGATTGTGTTTATTAGGTGGGAGCTTGGTGGGAAGTTGCGGAACTGAAATCAATGTTTAATTGCTTTTGATGTTAATCTTTTTAAACTCCTGCTCTTTTCAAGGAGCTTTCATGAATAACCAATTGCTTTATTTTTCACAATATTTTTAACAGTTTAACGGAGATTTAATTAGCTTTTAACGTGACGTTGCACTGTTGGAAGTGTCATTCATGCTCTACATTGTTTTTGTCATTAAAAAATGTGCTGCTCCTGGACCTTATGAGGCAAACATTTCTGCAGATTGATGCGATTAGATTGAGAAATATGCTTGTTTGTGTGAAGTAGTTAACATGAGAGATTTGAATCAAAATATGGTGATACAGGTGTTAAAGATATATGTTCAATAACATGTTTGTGCATGTGTATGGATGTAATAGTACGGTTTTCTATACTGTCTCTAAGTAATATCTCTAATTTAATTCCTGCCTCTCCCCCCCCCCCACCATTATCCGCTCCAATCATATGTGCTTAATCATCTATATATTACTAAAACTCTCATCTTGTCTGCGAGCTTATGTGTGTGCGCGTGCGTGCGTCATGGCCTGAACTACGCCAAAACGGTACATGATAGTGCTACAATTTTTGGATAATTATTCACAATTATCTTGTGATGTGTTTTTATCAAGTTTCATTCAGATTGATGTTATATTTTACGTTATTCACATTTTTAACTTTACAAAATCCCACTTTGAGAAATATTTCTTCCATCTACACTGGCAGTTACAGCTATGACGTCACAATGGGATTGTAACCCTGCCCTCTCCAATGTTGCAATCCCTGGACACTGAGTCCTGCCAGCACTAGCAAGTGCAATTGCTTTTTAAAAAAGTTTAAAATGAAGGAGGGTGAATAATTGGGAATGAGCTGCTCCTGCACAGTTGGGGGGCTATGGATCAGTGGTGGAATATTGCATTGGGGGAACAGGTTGCATTGGGGGAATGGGTGAGTGGGGGAATATTGCATTGGGGAACGGGTTGCCTTGGGGGACCAGGCCTCCCATGGGGGCTATGGGTGAGTGATCGAATATTGTGTTGGAGGAAAGGGTTGCGTTGGGGGACCAAGCCTCTCGTGTGACAGGGACCCAACGGGTCCCATTTGGTCTAGTATATCTTAATTTATTTCATTTAAATAGGGGGAGAGAAAATGAGTTTAGGCTGCAATACATTATTGTAAACTTAGTTTGGTCATCTGTGATAAAAATGGTCTTCCTGCCAGCATTTAGCACCTACATTGAGAAATGTTAAACAAACTTTAATGCATTTTCTTGTGAACAAATGATCATTATTTCAAAACTTCTGGATCTGACATGTAAATAGCAAAATGGTAAAAACCAAAAAACTCATATCGGTATTGAGCAGAGGAAGCCTTGTTAAAGGGAATTTCCTGTAGATACAGAATATTTTGAATATTGAGTTGATTGTGATTGTCCCAATGAAAACCTGCATTGAAATTGAGCATAAGGTACTTGCAGAAGGGAATTTTCTTGTAGATATATCATTTTTGTATGAGTTGTGCAATATTTAGGGTAAGTGATCCCTAAAATTTTTTTTTAATCTATTCTCTGAAAGATGCTTTTAGTGAACCGAAGCAGTGGCCAAATTGGATTCATTTTGCTGTGTTTTAAATTACAAACTGAAAAAATAATTGTAATGCAGGACCAGTTTATTGTCATTAATTAATTATCAAAAATAAGAACATTAATTTTACTCTGAACATTTTTCATTTTATTATTGTATTTAAATGATTCAATTGTACAGTCACAATGACCACACCACCCCTGTTGATCCTGCATATTAAACAATGAGTGCTCAAATAGTTTTAACTATTTGCCCATGCAATTTGCATTAATCATAATGGCTCCACTTCAATTATGATAAACAGGCAAAATATTTAGGGCCATTCTAAGTAGCGGCATCATATAATTTGTGACTACCTCTCATTAACATTGCCTATTGCTAATCAGACCTTTTGTTTTATGTGTTTCTCAATTAATCTTATTTTCATAAGAAAGGATTTTGTTTTATTGTTTTACAAGGGGAAATTATTTTTTTAACAACTGAATATCTGGCCACTTCTTGCTGACCTTGATATCAATTCTGATGAAAGCTCATTGACATGAATCATTAACGCAGTTTCTTTCCTCGTGAGTGCTACTCACTTGTTGACCATCTTCGGCCTTTTCTGTTTTTATTTTGGATTTTTGGCATATGTACTATTTTGTTTTCAAGTTCCATTTTAAAATAAGTTTAACTGCAGACACTAGTTTACTAAAAAAATACAAAGCGTGCTGGAATAACTCAGCGGGTCAGGCAGTATCTCGGGAGAACATGGATTGGTGACGTTTCAGGTAGGGACCCTTCTTCAGACTCATCCAGATCTGAGTCTGAAGAAGGTCCCGAATCAAAATGTCACCTATCCATGTTCTCCAGGGATGTTGCCCGAACTGAGATACTCCAGCATGTTGTGTCATTTTTTAATCATACATGATAATAGTAAGATTAAACGAGAACTTACCAGTTTGAAGTTTGATCTATATTTTATGAGGAGTTACGATGAGGGATTACGTGAAGAACCCGCTCAGTGCGCAGGCGCGGCATACTTCAAAGCAGCGGTGTGGAATCACAGATAGACACAGTTATTTTGAAGTAAACATAGTAAAGATAAGGAGACATCAATTTATTAGTTTGATCCATATAATGAGGGTGGGAGCGGAGGGCACGTAATCCCTCATCGTAACTCCTCATAAAATACAGATCAAACTTCAAACTGGTAAGTTCTCGTTTAATCTTACTATTTTACTTCGGAGTCACGTGAGTGACTACGTGAAGATTTCAAAGCTCTGTGATTTCAAACCGTGTAACAGTTTCATTTCACTCACTGCCGAAGTTCTTGAGGGAGGAAGTGTTATCGTAATGAACCAATGAGTCTATTTGTAGAAAAACACAATGGTATTTTTTAAACAATAACAACAAAGAATTAAGTTGCTCCCCTGGGCTTAAATTAAATATTTGCAGTTCGTAAATCTTTACTGCAAATAAACCAGGTTTTGGCAACGGCTTATTATAAAATTTCTGAACGGTCTTTTCCCTTCCCACCATCCTGCTGTAGCCAGGATGTGGTGTATAGGCATGTCCATTCTTTCGCCGTCGACATGGATGCTGCCCTGGTGGAATAAAATTTGTACATGTTAGTGTTTATCCCAGCAGTTTCTAGCACCTGCTTGAGCCATCTTGCAATGGTTTGGCTCGTACCCCACCATAAGGTTTTTGTGACTGACCCACAAGGCTTTTCATCTCCCTCGAATATTCTGGTTGTGTCTATGTAGGATAGTAGGTAGGTCATGGCACATAACCGTGGTTCTGGTGGGTAAGCCACGACTGGATTAGGTGTTCCTGGTCTGCTCTGTTTGACCAGTCGCTGGATAACGACAGATCTGGTCTGGAGCTGTGATCATGTTGTCCAGTCGCAATAGGTGTAGTGACTGGACCCTCTGAGCGGATACAAGTGCCATCAACCTAAGCGTCTTTAGTGTAGCTTGCTCGAGGCCGGGGGATCTGGCTGGTGGCCATTCCCTGAGATATGTCAGGACCACTCTGATATCCCAAATATGGGTATACCTGGGCTTAGGGCTTGATATTGTAAATGCCCTTCAACAGTTTTACCACCAGTGGATGGGATCCCATCGCCTGTTGTCCTGCCGCTGGTTTGAGATAAGCAGAAAGAGCACTCTGCGCTGTGTTGATGGCACTGTAGCTGATCCCTACATCGTGGTGTAGATGGCCAGGAACTCCAGTATGTTGGTGGCTGTAGCTGTTGCGTATGTTGTCCATGTTTCCTGGCAGTACTTCTCCCTTTTTTGATGCTGGTTAAGTACTGCCTCTTGGTGGATGTTCGAAGGGATGCCGACATGGTGGTGATGGTTTGTTTGGACAATCCCAGTTCCAGGTAAGGTCTGTTCAAACTTGCAACCCAGGCGTTTAATTTTCTCATGGCATGGGTGTTTAGCTTACCTGGTAGGTAAGTAGCTGATAGCCAAATATGTCTTTCGACATACCATTGCCAAATCATGTTGACCAATTTGTCGCATGATAATGATTTTATGCCACCCATATGGTTAATATAAGCCATCACCGTAGTATTTATCAATTTGTAACCGAACATGCAAGTGCTGCATATTAGATACATATGCTTTTAAACCATAAAAGGCGCCCAACATCTCTAGATAGTTAATGCCCAGTGTAAGTAGTAATGATGACTCTGGTTTAGTCCATCTACCACTTGTGCTGGATATGGAGTTAGTCGCTCCCCAGCCTTGAGCACTGGCATCTGTTTGAATAACTAAAGTAGGGTTAGTGATAAAGATAGGGCTGAAACTATGCCAAACGTTTTCTGCCCACCACTGTAGCTCTGATATTGCTTCAGTGGGTAAGTTCATGACACGATCATAGTGACCTGTATGTCGTTTTATTGCCCGTACCTTTGCTCTCTGTAAATTTTTTGATAGTGCAAAGGTCCGAATTGTGTAGCCGGAAATGCTGCTACCATTTCCCCAATTACTCTTGCTACTTGTCGAATAGTTGGTCGCTCGTTGACCATTAATTTGTTGCATGATTGTGCTAATTCAACCATTTTTGCCTTTGGCAAGGTAACAGTCATATGGACTGAGTTAATTGTGAAGCCCAGGTAGTCCATGATAGTGGATGGCTTCAACTTAGATTTATCTGGATGTAGGACGAACCCCAGAGTTTCGAGGAGCTGTTTTGTAGCTGATACTGCTGCCACAGCCAATTCCATCGTTTTCCCTACTATGAGAATATCCTCCAGATATGCCATGACAATATGTTTTTGTTTTCTTAGTATTGCCATGGCTGGGTTCAATATTTTGGTGAATAATCTTGGGCTGAAGTTCGCCCATAGGGCAATGCTTTGTACCATCCAGATAAATTTTAGGTATCTGCGATGATCCTTGTATATGGGTACTAGATAGTAAGCATCTTTAAGATAAATGCTTGCCATGAAGTGTCCTTTGGAATTCAGTTGTTTGGCAGTAACATATGTCTCCATTTTGAAATGTATATACTTAACAAATTTGTTTAGTGATGTTAAGTCAATGATGATGCGACAGACACCATCTTTTTTGGTTTTAGTGAATATATTCGATACAATTTCCAAAGGTTCATGTTTGGTCTTTTCGATGACCCCCTTTGTGATAAGTCTCACCAGTTCAGCTTGTCCCTCACGTTTCTCTTTGACGGAGGGAGAAATACCCTTTGGGGCCATTGTTGAACTGGCGGCGTTTTTTCTGACATGAATTGTATTTTATATCCTGTAATGTTGTTGAGTATATACTTGTCACTCGTGACCATACCCCATGCTTCTTTAAACAAGTGTAATCTCCCCCCTGTTAATAAAGCACCCTTATTCTCTATATGCTGGTAGGGACCAGACCCACCTACCTCCATGGTTATTGGCGATTCTGTTTCTTCATTTTCCTGAAGTTTTTGTTCTGACGTGCTGGCGATGTTGGGGGGAGGCGCATTTTCCAGAGGGTCCGCTGCGGGCCCTGATCTGAAAGATCTTTGGGGATAATGTGCGGACCCCAAGCGTTCACCAGTCCCATATTGCGGACGTCGACTGGTGGATGCCGTGGGGTGCTGCCACTTGGGTATCGGAGGTCTTGGTTTGCTCGTCCCGGGGCCTGCCCTCATTAGGCTGAAGGTTTTTGATGCTTCCTGCATCTCCTTCAGTTTTTATTGAAATCTTTCCCAAATAGCAGCGCGTCCGTCTCCGCAGCTGGGGCTTTACACAAGCCAGCAAATTTGGGATTGAGGGCAGGTCTTATGTTTCCCTCCGGAGATTGTTGATCTCAAATTGTGTGGTACACATTAATGCCAGCACATCCTGCTGGCAGGTATCCATCTCCGTGGTCACCACGGAACGAGCAAAGGCTGTGATGGCTGACGTCAGGAGCCTTAGGATCCGCTGTAGCTTGAGTTCTTGGGTCTGGATGTGTGACCCACATGCCCCCAGATTTGGCTGTTGACACTTTTTACTTTGAGGGCCTCACCGTTTTCTGGTGCTGTGTTGTTTCAGCACCTCAGCGAGCACCTTTTCCAGTAATGGTTGATGCTGGCCGCCATTCTTGGTTCCAGCGGTGCTCCAGCCCGTGGGGTTGCTACAAGCGGTCCATCACACCCAACAGCTCTTCATGTTCCTGCACCCCTGGCATACTCCCGAATTCGTCCGCCTGCCCCTGTTCCAGACCAGCCCAGCCCTGGTCACCAATGCTAGCCTCCAGTAATGAGGGAGCAGAGGGCAGTGCATGAGGCACTGTGGAGGGGGTGCCTGACCTCCCTCCGCGAGAGCGCTCTTTCTGCGCATCTCGCTGGAGCTGCTCCAATTGCTGTTGGATGCAGCTCAGGCGGCTGTCTCTCCTCCATTTAGGTGGAGACATGTCCCCGTCCGACGAATCGGACGCCACCGGCCGGATGCCTGTTCGGATGGCTAGACATCCAGCCCGCAGTTCAGGCACTAGCGGGACTGGGCTCGGCGCGGTGATGGGGATAGCGGGGCGACCGGTAATTGTTCCTACCGCCTGTTGCTGCCCCCCCTGCAATGGAACGCTCCTCCGCTGGAGTCGAGCGGGGGACAGGTTTTTCTGGAGCTTTTGCCTTGTAGATGCGAGAGCGCCCCTCAAGCAGCGCGTCTCGCAGGCACCTGCACCGAGAGCCGCTCCAGCGGCTCAGGCGGCTCTCTCTCCCCCCGTGCGGGTGGAGAGACGTCCCGTCCGACATCGGGAACACCTGCCGGATGCCTCTCGAGTGGTAATGCGTCCAGCCCGCTGCTTCAGGTACTAGCGGGCTGGCCTCGGCACGGTGTCGGGGAATTACGGAACACCGGGTAACGCTCCTACCGCCTGTTGCTGCCCCCCTCCCCGACGGGAAAACGGGGGACAGTTTTATCCAGAGCCTTTTTCTCTGCCTGTAAAAAACACAAGCAGAAAAAGGCTCACCTGTAAAAGAAAACCCGACCTCAGGGTACTCACCTGACGGTCCGGTTCATCCTGTAACGGGACAGCCTAACACCCGTGGCAGCCGCTGTTGCACTGCTGGCGTAATGCCGCGCCTGCGCACTGAGCGGGTTCTTCATGTAGTCACTCACGTGACTCCGAAGTAAAATTGTCACATGTAGTTGAAGAACAAAAATATTTACTTTCCAGCATCCTAGAGGAAGAGAGTGTGCAAGTAGATCAAATGTGCCTGTTTGATAAAAAACTGAGCATGTTTTCACATAATCAATAATGCCAAAGATTATAGAATAAAGAAAATTAAATAATATATTCTACTGGAAATCATCAATGACTTGGTAACTGGCAATACCCAGCAGGTACAAACAAATATATAAACAATGTGCAATACTGGGAATGCCCAGACACACCCTCAATTCTGCTCCAATGTTGTCTTGGACACTTCCTCTGAAGGTAAAAACAAGGAACTGCAGATGCTCGTTTACACAAAAGGGTAACAAGTCCTTGAGTAACTCAGCGGGTCAAGCAGCATCTCTGGAGAACATGCATCGGTGGTGAGTCTGGTCTGTTCTGAAGTAGGGACCTGACCCGAAAAGACTCTATGTTTCTATGACACCTATGCATGTTCTCCAGAGATGCTGCCTGACCTGCGGAGTTACTCCAGCACTTTATGTCACTTTCTCTGAAACATTGGGTTACTGGAGACTGCTGGTTTGTGCAGTACTGGATAAGCTTCTGCAGTACATCACTGGGGAGACGATTCTGGCTTCCTTTCAGCAATGACACTGTGGTGGTGGGCCTGATCTCAGACAACGACGAGAAGGCCTACCGGGAGGAGGTGGCTGATCTAGCACTCTGGTGCCAGGATAACAGCCTCCTCTTGAACATAAAAAAAACGAAGGAGCTGATCATGGACTTTAGGAGGGCACATCATCCGAGGACGTACACTCCATTGAGGATAAATGGGGATCCTGTGGATAGGGTGAACTGTTTTAAATATCTGGGAGTCCACATCTCCGAGGATATGACATGGGCATCACACGCCTCAGCACTCGTGAGTAAGACAAGGCAGCGCCTTTACCACCTCAGGCAATTGAGGAAATTCAGAGTGTCTCCGAGGATCCTCCAGTGCTTCTACGCAGCGGTGGTGGAAAGCATCTTGTCCAGGAACATTACCATCTGGTTTGGGAATTGCTCTGCCAAGGACAAGAAGGCTCTGCAGAGAGTAGTGCGTTCGGCCGAACGCACTATGGGAACTTCACTTGCCCCCCTGCAGGAACTATACATCAGGAGGTGCAACTCCAGAGCCAACAATATCATGAGAGACCCCTTCCACTCCTGCAACGGACTGTTCCAGCTGCTACGGTCAGGCAAACGCCTCCGTT